>NC_065533.1:55531766-56142825 GCF_020184175.1 Aphis gossypii
CGACAATGTATTTTGAGCCCTTTGATGAGATGACTCAGCTAACCACACTTGCATTACATCATTATCTAGATTTTTCAATACCCATAATATGCAAGCTAGAACTTTGGTGGATGTAACTGCGTTCAACTTAGGCTTACGACAATTATTTTTACTTGTTTGTCTGTACCAAGACGCCGTGGTATTTTTTACACCCATTAATGATGACGCCGAAATTGCATTTACATTTTCATCAGTATTTTTTTCTGGAGCTGCAAATAATTATAAATATGATTATTATTTATGAGAATAAGTCTTAATTATTTTTAATTATTACTTTTATAACCATCAACAAAATATGAATCAAAATCACTTTCGCTTTCACTGTTTTGAAGTTTATTTTTAACTACATCATTACTATTTTCAAAATCTAACTGTAATAAATTGAGAAATGATGAATCTGCAGTTACAGCTGTTAACAATGGCAGATACATGAGAGCAACTCTTGATGATGCTTTGCGTCTAGACGACCACCTATCTTGTTGATAACGAGTATCATGTGAAGACATGAGACCCAATAATAAATCAACCACTTTTTCTTTTACTTTTAAATCACTAAAAAAAATAAAAATTGTTAACCAATAAATTTATGCATTCATGTTTTAATAATATAATATATTAATTTACCTTTTAGAACATTGTAACACTGTGACAAACTCTGATAATACTAGCCCAACCAAATAATGATGACGTCGAAATCCTAATGTTAATTCCGAGTATTCTTTTACTGTGGATTCTGTGACAGTTATATTATTACTGGCCATTGACAATGACTGACTTGAAATTGTAGATGCCACAGAAAATGTAGGTGAGAGATTATGAAAATTATTATTAATCAAATTTAATGGCACGTAATGTTCATGGCTACAAACTATTTTTAAAAAGTCCAACTGTAAAAAAAATTTTGTTAAAAAAATTAATAAAATAATTCAAATAAATACACAAAAATTATAATTTAACATACAATCCAATATAAATTGATATTTAAATGTAATTACTTTTAGACTAGACAAAGTGGAGTAGCTTTCATGATGTGGCAATTGGGTAAGAAGACTTTGCTGTTTTGAAAATAACGTTTTCACATATGTATTTATCAGGCCAAATACAAATCCTCTGTCAGCTAAAGATAGCAAATCATGCAAAAACCATGCTAAATTACAATTGATTATGTTCACCTGCTAAAAATAAAATAATTTTAGTTTTGAGAAATATTACCTAATTATATTAGTTTTAAACTTTAGCGTTGAAAAATTTAAAATTAGCTTTTTGCTTGATTCACTTAGTTATGAACTTATAATATTATATTTAGATAAAATCTGGTTAGATAATCTCTATTATACATGAATAAAATATACAGTACTATACACTATATATTTGTATACATCATTATGGTTATACCTTTGAGTCTTTTTCGTAATTGGATACAATATCTAAAGCAAAACTTGTGCATAATGTTGATATATCATCAAAAAATTGATCACTAAAACGGTTTTTTCGATCACCATCTAATCCTCCAGGCACCATTGCTAATGAAACAGCCATGCTTTTAATTATAACATCAAAAAAAAATCTGAAAATAAAAAATATTATTAATTTGAATTTTAAAAAACCTATAACAATTTTGAATAGTAAACCTTGAATTGTTAGCTGCAGCATCCCGACGTACTGCACTAGTGGCTACCACCCATTGTAAAGCTAATTCTTCGTGTACACTTTTGATGGAAGTCAACCTCTTTTGATCAGAATACAATTGCTGATTTTGTTGCTCTTCAAATTGTGATGGTGGAATACCCCCTTGACAGCGACCTTAAAAATAATTCAAACTTCAATTTAAAACATTACTGGGTCCTACTAAATTTTATTTTAAAAACAGCCTATTATGGCAAAAAATGCTTATTTTAAATTATATTGTTACACAAAAAAAATACAATAATCGATTTTATTATACCAGTTTTCATACTGCACGCTCTGTCCAGTCCACTATTTTTAAATACAGCAAAGGTATTGCCATCCAAAAGAGGCGAAGAGCAAGGTTTTTTTGATGTGTCTGGATCACTGTTACTTCTGTGGACAAAATAATTATTTAGAAACATTTTTAATATTTCATTTATTTTACATTTATAATATTACCTTAAACGAAAATATTTATCAAGCCTTTCTGAATACTCTTGTCCATCAGAAAAAGCATCATTTTCACTTTCACTTATATTATTTTTGGCGTTTGCTACTGCTGCTGCGGCTACATTACAACAGCAGCACTGATAACGCACATAAGTGGATAATATTTGCTGACCTTGTGAATGACTCTGTTTTCAAAAAATGAGTTTATTTACATAAAAAAAAAAAATTATCATTTATTTTCATTTTACCATTGTCATTGAAACCAAATCAGCTAGAGTACGAAATATTATTTGCCCCAAATTCATAGGTTGTTGATGCTGAGTAACAGGCATCTCTACTAATAAGGAAAGCAATTTATCAAGCACTACTGGTACAAATTCTATAAGTGGATCGATTTGACAGCGAACCAAATTTGAAATTCTATAAAATTATTAAAGTTTTAAAATAATTAGATATGTATATAAATATTTTATTTTAAATACAGTTAGTGATATCTAAAATACATAAATATTTTCAAACTTGTACGAGAATTCTTACACAATAAGATGATGAACTAAACAGTCTTTTGAACCTAACTCATTAAAAATAAACATCTATAGAATCATGTTTCAGTAGTAGTATATTCAGAAATCAATAAACCAACTAACTAAATATATAAATGCATTTAACAATAACAATAAAAATCCAGTACTAAATGTAGAACACGTGAGAAAGAACAAGTCTGGCAGCTTGATTAAGGTAACTAACACTTATGTTAACAATAGACTATTAGCAATTCAATAATAGCTATAATTTAAACATGTTTTAGATATAGGCTAAAAGATTCAGGGATGATTATTAATAAAAACCAAACTCAGAAGAAATTCGCGTCTCGCAGTGTCTCTCCGTAAACTAATTCGGTAGCTTAAGATTGAAAATATGCTTTCCATTAAGTATTAAGATCAAAGAAGACTAATAGAAGTACGTCTAACTAAAAAGTATTTTGAATTTTCATAGCGCATAATGACAACAAAGCATCCAATCTAAGAATATGAATGAGTTAGCGACTGTTTCAGCAGAAATGCCTTGTAAAGAAGTACCTTCCGGCCATCTGGTATATCGTTTTAAATATCACGGTTAAACGGTATTTAAATCCATCCCAGCATCAAACAGAACCAACTAAATTGATATGTATATGTGTGAAATGAATTGATAGAATAGTAAAATTACCAAGCGAGTATAAAAATATATCGATAATTTGGTTTGTTTACATTAAATTCAGAAACGAGACTATTCCCGAAAGTCTTTATTCGTCAACAACCAAATGAAACGTTGAAACACCACTTATCTAAAAATATTAGAATATGATCCTAAAAGATCTAGGATGACTGAAGTAACGAATGATGTTAACAATTTATCGTTGGAAGGCATTAAATCAGTTGGTCACTGATTGTTTAACAGTAAAACGATTAATTACTTTCAGGGATAGACACAAAACGAATAACTGAAAAATTCTTAATTTAAAATATCTTAAATTTGATTATCAGTTTAATTGGAACGACCAAAAACTAACTAGAATTAAGACGAATTCGACTGTTACTACAGTGATTTAGCAACTACATTATTAGTCGTATACAGGTAAATGAAATCTGAGTGACAAAATTGTATAACTTCTCCGATAAAAATCAAATAATGCGTTTGTAATTACTGATCAATCAATATTGTGAAGTGACAAGCCAATATCATGGAACAAATATAGAAATAACTTTATAAATTATGAAACATGCTTGATCATAAGTACTTCATTTCTGTTAAGATAAACTTCTTTTTGAAAAAGAAAGATAAAGATTTCCAGGATTGTTGAAATTTGTGATAGAGAGCAAAAACTGATGAATAAGGTGAGTAAAAGTGCAGCACTGAAAAGTACCAGAACTCAAAAGCTAATATTAATTTCAATGGATAATGAATAAATATTGAATCTTTAACCATTGGCTCTGCTAAAATTACGAGGTGATTGAATATTTCCAATCAAGTCCCACCGTAAGGTCATAACTTAGATGACATAATTTGGTACAAGTAATAGAGGAAAGAGGAGATTAAACTGAGCTGATGAACTCAGAAAACAGATAAGCGATATCAAGAGGGGCAGAGCTAGAAATGTTATCAAGACAGACAATGTTAGGAATATAACTGTCAGACTACGCTGCGAACGAATTTCCAAAAGAGGAACCAGAGTTGTTTTTAAAGCAGCTTCGGTATGGGCAATATATTATTGTCTAAACTCTAAAGTCTAAGACATTTCTTTGACTCAGATTTATACTGCGCTCAAAGATTAGAGAACTGGTTGTAATGGCGTGTATTATTAGAAGATTTGAAAAGAACATGGGATTGTCTTTTGGTTAATACAATTGATTTTAGTTTTTTGGAAAACCTGGTTTAGAAGTTAGATTTTACACATCTAGACACTCGAACGAAGTGTAGAATACAGTAATATAGGGAATCATACAAGGCATTAGTGGCGGAATCATTATCAATTAGGCTTATTATCTAGTACCAATTAAACTAATCCACATATTTTAAAGTATGAGAGTAGTTGGCTTTCTTAAAGTTATAGTAGTTATGAAAAACATTTTCAGTTGGAAACTCGATAATTTGAAGCAATACTATATCCAGCACTGGGTGGTACAGGTCGCATGAAACGGCAGCGGTAGAGGACTTATCAACATGAATGGGATTGTCATTGGAAAAAATAAGATCTAGCGCCTACCCATGTGGTAAGTTATGTGATTTAGTTGAAAAAAAATTAGGAATACAAATGATCCAAGTATACAGTGACTGGACTAGGAATTGTATGAGAGGCCTAATAAGTCACTAGACCAGGAAATAATGGTTATTATTGTAATAGTAACAATAAAATTATTATTTAAAACAACTATTTTAAGACTTTATTTTACCTGTGTTTTAGTTCAGCTTCAATATTTGATTCAGCAACTCGTCTTGGTAATGGGTTACGTTCTAATACAGAGCAGTAGTTGAAAAAATTATTTAAATGAATATCCTAAAACATAAATATCATATTACTATGTACTATTTAGTATTTACATAAATTGTATTGACAAGATACATAACATAATATAAAGTATATATTTATAAAAATAAATGTTATATACTTAATATTGTATTTTATTATACTATACCCTAGGATGAATGGATGACACTGGTTCCAAAAGTACTGTGAATAAGCCTTTATGATTTTCTACCCATTCAATTCCAGGTAATGCCACATCAGGTGTAATATAAGAATAATTTGCAGGTGGTGGTGGTTCTAATGCAACAGGTAAACATATTTCTCCAGAATTTAAACATCTATCTTTTAATAGAGGTAACCACTAAAAAAGTTTTAAAAACAGTGTTAAATATTTTTAATTATATAGAGTATCATAGCATATTTGTATAATCCAACATTTTTTTTTTCAGTTAATCAATAAAAATAAACCATAATTACTATACTTTTGAAAAATTGATTTTTTTTTTTTTGTTTTGAAGCAATTTAAAAAATTTAATATTACAAATTTAAATATAGGATTTATTTATATTAATATATTAGAAATTGAATTAAATAGATATTTACACCTAAAAGTACAGGTAAAAAACAAGTAGAAGTGTATAAGAAAAATACAGTGAAACAACCATTATATTATTATAAACATTTAAAATATAGAATAATATATATATTTTTTTTTAATATTAAAAAAAAAAGAATGTTTACTGTATATCCAATTGGTGTTTCTGGTGCAACTTGTGGTCGATGCTGATGATTATCTTGACCACCAACAAGAGTTCCACGGCGACGACAGCTTACATGATAAAATGTAAATAATAAATGATGGCGGTCATCTAAATCAGCTGGTAATTTTATTTTAAATTCATCATAAAAAGATGGACAACGTTGGTGGTAGCTAACTGCTGTATATGCTTCACATACATAACGAGGACTTGATGATTTTCCAAATATAGCAAATGCTGCATCTTGTGGTTGTCTTTCACCACACATTAATTGAACTTTAACAGCAATATTTCTAGCAGAACCTTTTAATTATTTCATTCAAATTTACATTAATTTTTCATTAAACCGTCATTAATATCATAATACAAAAGAAAATATTTTTAATATATTTCATATAATTAGACATAAATACTGTACCTGTTCTTCCTGCAAAGTTTAATTCTTTGGGGTAAACATAAAGCAAATTACGATAAACATAGTGGGGATTTGAAACGCGGCAACTTGCCAATGGAAACTCCAATATTTCTCTAATTGGTCGAATTTTATCCTCAGCTGTAATAATTAACAAGAATTATTATAATATAAATTAATCATGATATCAATCAATAATACAACAAAATTATCTTACAGGCCATATCATATGATAATAATGGTATTAGGTCTGGAGTTAAACACTGTTTAACTTCATCAACTGGACAAGGCGATATGTCTAATTTCAAAGAACCATTAACATTTTTTAATTTTTTTGATGGACAACTTGATGGTTTTTTTAATTCTTGTAATAATTTATACAAATCATCATCTTTAAGTTTATCAGTTTCCTACAAAATTTGATATAAAACAATAAAATAAACATAAAAAAATCTATAAAAAAATTACATGTTCACAATAAATAGGCAATATAAATTGTGTAAGAATATTTAATATCATAAAATTGTTTAATAAATAAGTATTAAGTAAAATAAAACCAGTAAAATTATAATATCAATTGTTAAAATGAATAAGTAATTGTAATAAGATCTACTACTATTATATCTATATTTAATCATTTCTACAAGATAAGCTCAAAATTCAATATAAGAATCAAAAATATAAAAGTTAATTAAACAAATAAGGTATTAAAAATTATATACTTGTTTGAAAAATCCATTAACAGTGAGTGTAACTGGACGGAATGCATCAGTAGTAAATTCATCAGAAGACCAACTGTATCGATTATCAGCAGTATTCGAAGTATTTAGGGTACCACTGTTGTTAGCTGTTGTTGAGTAACTAGTTCTGCGATCTAATGACCCTCGGCGAACAGTATTAGAATCTATACTATTTCCACCAGCTGTAGCCCATTTTTTACGAAATCGATCAAATTCACTAAGTCCAAACCTACCATCTATAAGTAATTATATCATCAAAATTAATATAAACCACTTGAGTAATAATAATAAAAAAATACATTTTTAACTAAATAAATAAATTTTCATTTATTTTACCTAAACTATTTGATCCACTTCCTGAACTATTACGATCGAGGCTGTCTGAACCACCAGAACAGCAAATTACATCTGCCAAATGAACAGCAGTCCAAGCATATGGCATACGATACTTAACATGATGGTGTTGAGTTGATTTACTACTTGATTTCATATCACTCTAAATTATTTAAATGTATTAATATTGCTTGGTATTTTAATATTTTATTATAAATTAATTATACCTTTTCATTATTGGAAAATGTTGTTGTATCAGAAGCAGATATAACAGAGTCAGAATCTCCACGTAACGGTTTTTCCAGTCTTATGACTAAAAATAAATCATCTCCAGATGTGGATCCTGTACCATCTATATCAAGTACACATGTACGACTCCGTGTAGTTGTATCAATTTCATTACCAGCAGTAGTAGATGAGTTAAAGTCAAAATAAAAATTTTCTGACATTTTTTTACGACGTCGAACATCATATAATGACATATGAGCATAAATAGGTTCAGTTTCTATGTCTAAAGAGCACCTTTTATTTATTTTAAATAACAATAATACATTAATATATGTTTAATATTATTAATATGAATATTAATTAGTATAATTACTCAAGTTGTAGACATTTGACTAGAATTCGACGGTTAGCAACAATTTCACGAGGTACAGGTGGTTTAGTTGGATATTCGATATAACTATTGGTTTTTTGCCTTGCTTTAATAGGTAATGAGCCAAATAATCGGTTCTAAAATAAATCAATATTCATTATTTACATGATTTACTTTCCATAAAAAAAAATTTAATTCACATTATAAGAAGTTTTAAAATATTTTAAAATTAAATATACATAGGGTAAAGATAAGTAAAATAAGATAAAAAAAATATTCAACACAATTTTGAAATAATTCTTTATATACTAATAACTCTAAAAACCTAATTATATAAATGATTTATTTCTGGTATAATGTATATATTTGTATTATTCCTAAGTCTTATTTATTATTTAAATAAATTCACATTAGCTACAACCAACTTAACTTAGTACAAAATACATCATAGGATGAAATTATTAAAGAAAAATTGATAAAATATTAAAAATGAATATATTATTGAATCAATATAGTTTTCATGTGTCAATTATTACATAATTTGATTTAGATATAGTAAGGTAGTAAGAAAATCAACAAACCAACCCCTTAAGTTTTAATATTATTTTAAGTATAAGCTAATAACTAATTTGATAAAGTAATTAAAAATTACTATGTAATATACTCAAATTAATCTAAAATCTACTATTTTTGATATAACTATAAATACTTGTCTATTTTCTTGTCGTGCCACTGCATTTAACCTATCAAGTGTATCGATGGGCAATCTCTGCAATACAGTTCCAATTAATGGATCATTAGCTGTGTTGATCAGATCTGTAGCCGATGATGAACCACCACTGATATTATTTGATACCAGTGTATTTTCAGTACTTGAACTATTGTTTGTAGAAGTTGAATTTTTATTATTAAGTTTTATTAAATCTTTAGGCTGTTGGGACTGCAAATAAATTAAAATGTCCAATTATTTATTTATAAATATAATAGATAATTATTATTTTATTTTACATAGTTGTGACGATCATTTTTATAACGTTGTTGAGTACGCTGAGATGCAGAATTTGTTGAAGTCCTACTATAAGTACTACTTCGAGATGAAGGAATCCAAGAATCTTCATAAGCTAATAAGCTTGATCTATCATCTTCAACAGTATTTGTTTGTCTATACACATAATCAACAACGAGCCAGTCTCGACTGTAAGCTCTGACAAAATCACGTACATGAGGTGCTAGTTTAGAGCTGTATTCGAATAAACAAAAAAATATAAATTTGAAAAATTAATATTAAGAAGATAATTCCTAAACAAATCCAATGTGATTTCAATACACATACATATCTTCTTCAGGGCCTGCAGGTATCAATGAACGCACTTTACGTGACAAGACATAAACATCAACATCGTCTGACCCATCAGGAAATTCCATTAAAGGATCATCATTCTCAATACTACCACCACAAGTGTGATGTTGGTGAATATAGTTTTCATAATCCACAGGCTCCACAATCGTAGGTATGAGAGTGTTGGTAGAAGTATTTTGATCATTATTTGTTGGAATTGTATGGGCATTATAAGATGCCGAATCTTCTGACAATCTAGGAGATGAGTTGACACTAAAAATTAAGACCAAATTTATATTTATTGACTTTCAAATAAAAACTCTACACCAGTGCACAACATACTTGCTATTGGTAAGTTTTTGAGCAAATGCTCGTTGCATTTGAGACACCATGAGTAAATTATGTATTACGACTGAAATTTCAAACTCGGAACGAGCGCCATACTATTTATTCTTTTAATGAAAATATTAAGAACCATAAAACGCCGATATTTGAACAAAACACTGTACTACATAAAACACCTATCGTTTCTTGTTAGCATTACTGTCCGAAAATGTACGAGTTTTCGAGTAGTCCAAGATAATAAAATAATACAAGGAAATTAAAATTTTAATCACATTATATGTCAAAAACAAAATGAATTATTAAAACGATCACTGTCCACCGTTCACGGATGTTTAAATTACATTATTATTATAAGTTGTTGTCATAAAATATATCATGACATACATACAAAAATGATAGTGTTACGAGTATCAACAAAACAATCACAATAGATAAAGTATGACGAACATCGTCGTAACGATTGATATAATATTTATTGTTATTATTATAATTTATTATATTGTGCAGCTGTGGAGGTGAAATGTTAATATTGTAAACATTACGGCTATAATAGATATAAGACAAGATTAACATAACCTCATGGAAATCGAAAATACATCGATTTATTCGATGTAGTGATTGGAGTTTCGTTCGACTGTCGTCGCAATATTTACGATTCGCACAATCGTAATTCGTACTACGTTAATTTACCACATTCAGTAGGCACCTAACGCCTGTAACCTACTTAAAGTTTTATGTAACTACCTTTTTGTGTTCGTGTTGCTACTCAATATTCATTTTTACCAATCGACTTGTTATTCAATAATACGATTTCGTGTACTATTTATGACATCGTAAATTATATAACCGCCGGCATACATCTGGGTCACTTAGCACAGGATGACATCATATTTTAATTCGATTGTTCGAGCCTGTATGATTATATTAAAATCTCCGAGTCTTCTCTGAGACAGTAACTGTAAGAACACTAATTTTTTTATTAGTAAGTCTTGATTACCTACCAATGATCTGTAAGTGACACTATTGTCGACTACGTCTATATAGTCGCGTAGGCAAAATCAAAAAGTTATAAATTATAATATTCAAAACTAACTGCGCCTAATCAAATATTTTATATAAAATAAATTAATCTCAAACAAACATTAGGTAGATTCGTAGACTCCAAGTTTTAACCAGAAACTACTTTTTTTCTTTCTTTTTTTACCAACAAAATTATACGTTCAGTGGTGTACCGGAGTGTTTTATAACTGATTATAGAGAGCTCCGAAACCTCACCTATAGCCTATAGGTCATGGACCTTGGACCTTAGTTAAACTTCAGGTTTAATAGAGTTTAATTTTAGTGTTCTAAATCTGTACCTCCTGTTTCGTTAATTAAGCTGAGTAGTTTATGATAATTAGAATTTATTCATTGCTGAGAACAAGTGATGATTACGCTTATGCATACTTTGTAATCTATTACATTACATTTGCACTTGTATCAACATTGTTTATGAGTTATAGACATAAGATAATAGGTACCTATAGAACATTATTTTCTGTAATTAAAATATATATATTTTTAGTAAGCCAGTATCCATTTAATATTAATTTTCTAAAAACTTATTTAAACATTTGTAAATAAATATATTTATTATAAGTTTGTAACTAATATAAGGCCAACAGGTTCAACAGGTTCTGTAACATACCTATTAAATTTTAAAATAACTTACCTAAATATTAAATATAACAAGTAGTTTTTACTTTTATTGTATGTATCATAACCATCAATCTTAAAACTTAGCCTTAACTAAACTTACCTTAAAATTTAGGCTTCCAGTAAAATTAGTCCATACTGAAATTAATTTTTTATACAGGTACTATACTGTATTACTGTGTATAATTGTACTGGACATTTTTTTTTTCATGCACATAATTACTTAATCCATTTTTACTTTTTTTATTAATTTATTGATAAAAGTTAGCTCACTTTAATTTATTAACCTCAGTTCTTTATTTAGCTTATTAAATCATAATAGGAATTAGGAAAGATAATGGTTTTTACCTAGACTATGCTTGTAGATCACAGGTAAACTGTATACTTTTCTTGTAAATCCCCAGTAAACTGCATTCTATATGAAAGCAAAAAAATAAGCTCCCAATCATGCAGTAAATAATTATGCTCCTAATAAACTGCATTGGCCAATGCTAACTAGACACATACCATTTATATTAAAAAAAGTAAGTAGTGTTATTAATTATTTAATAACTATAAATGTAATAATATTATTGATTATCATTGTATGGTCTGTTACCATTGAAAATCAATACTTATTTGGAAGCAAGAGATAACAAATACTTACCTACCTAAAGTACCTTATTAGCAAAATAATTTCTTGCAGGAAACTAGTATTATAATGCTATCTACAACATATACTTTTTATTCAATTACTATCCTTACTATATTATACTATATTACTAATCCTTAGCACAAACTTGAATATTTTACTCCCAGTGTCCTGTAGGAAATATTACAAACATGTATAATGAACCAATGGATGAATAATAATTACTTATGTAGTTATGATCATCATTATTCTTATTCTTAAACATTCTTTGCATCTCTTAATATCTTATCAAAAGTGTATTGCGTTATTCCTTTATAAGTCAACTTAAATTGAAATCATCACAACATTGTAAGACCTTACTAATCATACCTTAATGGCATCGGGATGGTTTGATTTGAGGCGTTTATAGAATTATCAAAAATTTGACCCCAAAAAAGAAACAACATATAAATGAATGTATGTATATTTATAATATATACTTTTAGTGTTTTTTTATAGTATATACATTGTGGATTTTCCAACCATTTAAGGTATATTGTATATTAATAAGGCCCAATTCACAAATGGCACTGTTCATGCATCAGAAAGTAGGTTTAATTGTCGAATCATTAGAGTTGTCCAACTAGCGAGATCTCACTAGGCTATTTAAATATATAAAACAATAGAATAAAATGCACAAAAAAAAATACTTCGTACAAGAGAGTTAATAGTAGGTAGTGTTTAATCTTGTATTTATTTACAAAAAGTCACTCAAATAAAATAATATTTTCATTTTATTCACCCTATATAAAATAATTTAAAATTCGTTTTATTCCCCGTCATGTAGGGCCAAAAACACAATACATTAAATATATAATACTATTACATAGTAATTTATCAGTAAATTTGTTTTTGATTAATCCTCTACATTATTAATGGGAAGAGAAGTATCATGGCACCATTTTTCTTAACTTGCCATAATATAAAGGTATAAAAAAATTATAATAAATAAATTCATTAACATATAACCAATAAACATTAAAAGATAAGTACAAATTATAAAAATATAAATTAAATAAAACCTTCTCCTTACAACTTAATATAGTACAACTTGATACTAATGTATTACTTTTAAACAATTTTAATTTAATTTAAAAATTAAGAGTGTTGTTACAGGAATGATTATACTAAGAAATGAATAAAAATATTAAAAAAAAGCCAAAAAAAAAAAAATATTAATAATTTCTTACATATAGGAACCGAAACAGTCTTTTTTAGATTATTTAACAATTTTTCACACCAATTCTTTGTAATTAATAATGCGGGAAAAAGGTAGAGTTTAATGAATTACTTATTAAAAAGAAACAATGAAAGATAAAAAAAATAATTGATATTCGACTAGTTTATTTGTTAGTTATTTATACAGAAGTATAAAATTTATTTGGGTAAAAATTTGGCTAGAAATTATATTTTATGTACTAAGAGAATACATGTTTTTGTTTACAGTTTTATCTAATAATAATAATTCTAATTTTATACAAACATTTGGTAAGAAAAAAAATAATTGTAATTAATAAAAAATATAAATAATAATAATGAACAATTGCTGTAGTATCTACTATAAACCACCGTGTACAGTGTTTTCTTTTTGGTGATCTTGATGATTTTCAAGCACAGTATTATGACTTAAGCCACCTCCACCAGGACAATGTTGTTCAAATGGTTGTGATCCAACAAAACAACAATCTTCTTCAACAACCACACTACTAGCATTCCTACTATGGTTGGTTGAATATCTTTTAGGTCTTCCAACATCCCATGTAACCGTAGCTGTAGCTGTTTGTTGATGCTGTTGAAGTCTTCTCCTTTTGGTTGTTGTTCTAGTAATTTTATTTACCACTGTCACCTGTGATGATGGCAGTGATGTTAAACATGAAGACGATAAATTATACGCAGCAGCCGACTTCTTAGCTTTGCCTGTAGTCGTCATTTTCTTTTGACTCGATGCTACAGGACTTCTTCCAGAGGTCGACAATAATTTCATACGATTATTACGTGTTGATATAACACATTTCAATTTACCTGTACTAGACTGTTGCTGGACATTTTCTTTTTGTTGTTCAGAGGATGATGTTTGATTTTGACAATTCTGTTGTAGCATCTGTAACTTTAACCTTTGTTTTCGACCAATACTTCCTACAGGCCTACCACATCTTCGTTTTACAACCGTGTTTGATGTATCAGTTGTTACAGATACTGTTGCTGTAGTTTTATTTTCTACAGGTGTACGTTGCTTTCTTGGTTTTCTTACTTTTCTTACTTTAATAACAGCAGTACTACTGGTATTGCTACTTGCTGTTGTACCATTACTACTCACACTATTATTACGACGGTAAGTTACATTTTTATTTTTTTTAATAGGGCCAGGGCGTCGACCTGGTCGACCTGGGCGTCCTGGCCGTCCTGGTCTTCGACCTCTTCTTTGCTTAGGTGAAGCAGCTTGCACCTTAACCTTGGATTTTTCTTTGAGTAGTTGCTGTTGCTCTAATTTTATACGTTGACGTCTGAGTCTCTGTTGTTCTGCTGCTGCCGCTCTACGGCGTTTCGCAATATCATCTCTCTCTGTATCACTATCATCATTTAGATCTTCTGCAGCTGTATTTATAGATGATGTAGTAGCTATAATTTTTCGACGTTTTTCTTTTGGCCAACCAGTCATATTTGGTCGTTTTTTCTTTCGCTTTGATGATAACATGTCTGTACCTAAATCGGAAGACAAAGTTTCACCATAATGATTGCTTGTTAAACGTTCAGTTAACGCTAATTCACGTTGTTGATAATACATTTGTAAAGTTTCATCTGTTAAATTAGTGTATAAGAATCTCTTGTCAGCAGTTTGTTCATACATTATTTGTAAGCACATATTATCAGGTTCTCGATTACTATCAGGAATTTGAGACCAAATTTGGTCTTGATCACTTTCAAGGGGTAATATTATTGCATTAGTCGAGAACTGGTAGTCTTCTTTATGTTCATCATTTGTTTGTATAACCTCTTGGGCTATTTTACGACGATTTTGTTCAGCTATTTCTTGTACTTTATGTAATTGTTGACACACAAATGATGCACGTAATCTCTCATCCCTTGCTCGTCTCCTAACTACATCCACATGTTTTGTACGCAATTTCACTCTTTCTTGATCCATAGTAGTATTCATAGAAACTCGTTGAGGGGCTGGTTGTTGAGCACACAATTTTGGTGGAGGTGGAGTAGTTGAACGACGACGACGACGTTTAATGATACGTTTGTTATCTAATTGCCGACGATGTCTATGATGACGAAATCCTGGCATATGTTCATAATTCGTCACAGACATCTTCAATAAACATGGAACATCCATGTCTAAAGAATTTTTATTTGTTTCCACATCTGCCTCTAATTTATCAAGCTGTTGGTTGTCAAATTTATCAAGATACCCAGCTTTACTTGACAGGATTGCTGCTAATGTAGATGCATGTTGACGTGGTGACTTTCGCGGACTATTTGATTTTACAACAGCTTGTAATAGCTTGTTTTTTCTACCAGGTGGCCGACCTTTTTGTCGTTTTACAATAGTTGTTGATATTGAAGGATGCCTTGTACCACCAGATACTTCAACAGGAACTATTGCAGTTGGTTTGCCAGCACTGCCACGTCTTTGCAGAACTGACGTTTGATACTTTTTTAATGTAGAATTGGTTTTCAATGATGTTGATACCGTGCTATTACTAGTTTTACTGTTGGCTCCCCCAGATATTAATCGTATTTTTCGTAATGCTTCTTTAGATGTTTTTTTTTGAACATGGCCTGTGAGTGATGCTGCTGAATATTCCCAACTTGTTGGCCAATAAGTTTGACCGTATAAAACTGAATGACAGTTTGAAGAGGATGACTTATAATCCGTATAATGTCTATAAGGTTCATAACTATTATAACCACCTAAGAAACCATACTTGACTAAATCAGGTTCTGACTTTTCTGGTAGTGAAGGTTTTTCTATTATATTTTTTTCCACTAATAAATCTTTAGAACCATCAGATATATGAAGACGCTTTTCGGCAATAGTTTCTCCTATATCAGATTGTTTCCTTTTACGATTATTACTTTTCTTTTTAAATGATGTTTCTACAATATAACAATCGTCATCATCAACTACTACTGATGATGCTGAATGTGTATTATCTGTAACAGTTTTAATGTATCTAACAATCTTTTCACTATTTTCTTGATCGTCATCATAACTTTCAATACCATTGCATTCATTTAATAAATTTTGTTGTTGCTGCAAACATTCCAAACCCATTGCTGCTGTTTTTATTTCAGAAATTGGTATGGTTAAATCACAGACTTTATTCTCTTCTGATAGTTTAATAGCGGCTTGTTGCTGTGCTTTTCTATCAGCAATACGCTTGAGATTTTTTCGTCTTGGGGGCCGACCACGAGGTCTAGGAGTAGGTGTAGTAACTGATGAAGTGGAACAATTGTGCAAAGGTGTAGGTAGTGTTGTTGTTGATATAGTCCTCGTACGCAAACTGAGGCCTGAAGTATCATACTGAACCTTGTCACTAATTGTCTGCTTATCACGTTCACTTGCAGTAATGTGCTGCTGTCCATTTAATGAAATATCTTTTGTTTTTTTGTCAATCACCTGAGTAAAAAGAAAAAACAAAATAATTAATTCTAAGCATAAATCAAGTGATTATAAT
Organism: Aphis gossypii; assembly: GCF_020184175.1. NCBI lineage: Eukaryota > Metazoa > Arthropoda > Insecta > Hemiptera > Aphididae > Aphis > Aphis gossypii. The sequence goes on from NC_065533.1 coordinate 55,548,506, forward strand.
TGTACAAATTTTATTAATACATATAACAATCATTTAATAGTGGCAGATTCTAAGTGTCATATTTCCAGTATTGATATTGTCTAATGTGTTCTCAAAATTCTACAAAAAATTGACGCACAATTTTAAAATTAAATACAAAATACAAAACATTGCAGGTAGAGAAATATAGTTTATTTTACATTATAGATGGGTTGTAAATTGCAGTACATGGGTAGGTAATATGCCACTTTTTATGTCCACGACTATAGTTGAGTTCAGAATTAGTGTAATAAAAATATTTTTTTTTTTCTTTATTTAAAATATACAATCTGTACCCATTAGTCACACTAAGTATATAGGCAGAGGGTAGAAAAACATACACATATTAAACATTAATATCTAAAACTAGAAAACTAACATAAAACATATATAAATATATATGTAATACATGTAAATACATGGCAGACAAGATATGAGAAGCCATCCAGTAATGACACTTACTAATGATTTATGAAATAAAAATATAAAAAAAAAAATGTATTTTTATTAAATTATGTTTTTTTCTTTCATATTTTCTGTATTATCATTCAATTTCTCTTTATAAAATATAAAATTATATTATGATATAAGAATAAAACAATTATCACACAAATAATTTAGTTGTATGACTTGTATTATGTGACTAAGATAATATTTTTATGCCATCATTTTAGCCAGCAAAAAATCCCATTCTTGTTCTTTAAAAAGACACATTTTCCTTACACATAACACATGATTATTTGTAAATAACACCATATAACCAAAACTAAGTCAAAATTCAAAACTTTAATTATGCTTAACATGTTTATAATTAATAAAATGCAATGTTTATGTTAACTAAAAATTTTATAAAAAAAGGAATATAATATACAAGTTGAAAACAAAAAATTAGTAACGAATAATATAAAAATAAAACAGTATATTCTTAAACCAAATAAACATATGTATGGTCAATAGTATATAAAATTCATTATACCTACTTTGTTAACCTATTAAAAAGATGAAGCATGAGAAATTTGTTAAAAAAATATCATTAAAAATGTACCTATATATTATAGGTATAGTGACAATCAATGTTTGTTTATCCTTAATGGTGAATATTCCATATTAAGAGGACGTCATACCCGCATGTGTTGTTTTTGTCTTACACACCTACGACATAGACAAAATGGGTTTATACAGTCTTAGTATAACTCGTTCTATTTTGGTTCTAGAGTTAATATACCTATTATAAAATTGAATTGTGACAATATTTCTGAGGGAAAGATGCTGCATTTTATCCTTTATTCTCAATATAACATTCATTATATCGTTTAGAAATAGAAAAAATGTTAACATTTTAAAAAATCAAATTTAATTTTTTTAAATTTTAAGTTTTTTTAAAAAAAACTCAGCGTTTTGCTATGAGAAATATTGTCACAATTAGATTTTATAATAGAGATATATTTACACAAGAACCAAAATTGAGCGAGTTCTACTCAAACTGCGTAAACGTGTTTTATCTATGTCGTATATGTGTAAGACGGAGACAACAAATGTAGGTATGACGTAATCTTAAGTTAAGTGACTACCTCAAACAAGTTTTTGATAACATTCATTATTACCGAACAGATGGATATATTGTTCAATATATTAATTCATATCTAAACAAGTCATGGTATAATGACATTTTTTTTCTTATTTGATACAACTACCTACACAAATCACACTACTGCTGATTAGTTGGCAAATGCAATTTTAAGCTCAAATAACTCCTTAAGAAAGTTGTTATGTCGTAGTTGGATATCACATATATTTCATCATACCTGTTTAATTTATCAAGTAGAAAGTAATATTAACAATCCAAAAGGTCTATGATGAAAGAACATTTCATTATCTATCATAAGACTTTTTACTAGAGTACATGAGTAAAACTTAAAACCATAAGGGTAATAGAATTTTTTATCTTTATTTGTTTTCAAAATATCAACTAATAAAGGTACAACAAAAACTATTACAACATAATTAAATAAAAAATATTAATACAATTTGAGTATAATGATCAAACATGTAAGTGCTTACAGATTTAAAATCCAGACTTCACAACTTTAAGTTTTATTTTGTTTAAAACTATACACTATTTTGGTTTAGTCTAACTGTTGGCTGCCTAATAATTTTAGATTTTTAAATAATTGGTAAACAAATTATAGCACAAAAAGAACACTGGTTTCCATAACATTATTGTATATTATAGGAAATTACAACGTCCATTTTAACAACAATATTATGTCTATTTTATCAAATAGATATGAACAACAAGTGTAAATAATGTTCAAATATTTAATTTTCTGGTAGCAAAAAAAAAAAATGTCACCATAAACATCTGCACTAAGTAATTATTATTTGTCGATCATTATAAACTAGTCATAAAAAAAAGTGTTCTAAAGTACCATTTTTAATTAGCTAGGTCAACATAGTTAAAAGCATTTCAATAACAATTTAATTGCAATTATTATTAACAAAAACATTAATATTTACCTCTATGACAGGAGTTAATGTAGATAGTGGAGATTTTGTAGTTGTTATCATAATAGTGTCATCTATGATGTGTCCTTTCCCAGCTGCCGAGTCTCTAGTCGAAGCTACAGAATTGTTACTAGTGGTATTGCTGTTGGTGGCTACAGTTGAATTAGAAGGATTTCGTGTTTTTGGATGTTGGGCTGTACTATTTACCATATCTCTAATCACGTCATTGAAGCAATTATCAATAACTACGACCAACTCTTTTTTAAAAAGATCACTAGCCAAAAGTTTAGATTTATTGATATATAAGTCTCCTTTACGACTGTTTGTGCCTTTTTGATCTTTGGAAAATTTAGCTTGTTCTAATTTATCATGATTGACACCATTTGAATTAGATTTTAAAACTCGTAATTTGGGTGATGAACGAGTACAAGTCAATTTTTGCTTAGTCTCTAAAGGTAATTTACTAATGTTCACGACTACGTCCTTCTCCAGTGATTGTTTGTTGATCCCTTCCTTGTTTTGAAATGTATGGGCATTTCTATGAGAAAAAATATTTCCCATACTAAATGAATTTAATGTATAAAGAATAATGATGGAACATTGTCATTGATTACTCACTGTGATTGATTGGTAGGTGGAGGAGGATTTTGTCGGATCAAATGATTTACGTCTTCAGGCGCAAGTCTATGTAACAAAACAAGTGGCTCATATGGCATTTGATATGATTGATGTCACAGTTTCCGTTAAACATGAAGGTATCTCCTAGAAACAAGATTAAAAAAGTGTAACTACATGTATGCCAAAAATATAAGCACTTAATACACGCAGACAGCAAAATATCATTCATAAAAATATTATTATTGATCTAGGTACTGGAACGACTAAAAAACGGAAAATTTTAAATCGTGCACAGGGGGGACCTGAACTTTCCTCCTTGTGTTTCAAAGGATCCAAAATTGGAGAAGACGCAGTTTTATCGTGAACGCGGCAAACGACCACAAGCGATGGCTCGGTGGGACTCGGCTAGTCGAGGTGGAGGGGCAGCACTAGGGGAGAAACGGGACGACAGACTTACAGTAAGGTACCGTTGATGGTGGCTGGGCTCGGCGACGGCGGAAAAAGCGGTCGTCGATTTGGCGGTACTGAAAGTCGGTGTCGTTTTCGGACAATGACTCTGGAACGTCTTCGTGTCGATTACTGGTGACACGGACGCGGCGTCGCTAATGTCGGCGCGGTAACATTGTAGCGGCAACGGTGACGAGGAACGACGATAGCGATGACGGCGGCGGCGTCGACGACGGCCCGTCGAGTTGAGGCCGAAGCGACAGCAGAGGTAGTGGCGGCGGCGGCGACGGCAGCTGCCGCCATAATCGATACGCTGGGAAACGACCGCACCAAACGTCGTAGGTTCTCGGCGCAGCACCAACCGGGTATTTGTGTCGTTCGGTGTCGTCACCGATCCGGAACCAACGGGTAACCGACGGACGGCGGTGTACGTTCGGGCTATGGCCGCCGCGAACACTTATACGGGCGCGCGGACGAGAACGCGGCGCAAACTACGGTCGTGCGTCGTGTCACGGTGGGCGACGACGACGACAACGACGAAAGTTGTTGTGCGTTATTACAGAACGGACACAGAGTTACTACAAAACGAGTGCATGCGATGGACGTTTGGACGTCACACACGGCACCTCGACGACTGACGAGTGCGATATCGAAAATGAACGCCGAAAAACACACGACGATGATATACGCACACCACGGCTGCGATAACGCGATAATAATAATAATAATTGTCTTCTAAAAATAATAATAATAATAATAATAGTAATAATAGCTGCGAAACAACACGACGACGACGACGACGACGACGACGACGACGACGACGGTGGCGGCGACGTGAAGGAGTACCTTTACTCGATAAACTCGACGGTGTAATAATAATAGTAATAATAATAATAATAATAATAATAATAATAACAAATACACTCGGCGGCGGCGGCGGCGACTACTACGCTACGACGACGACGACGGTGGGGAGCAGCGACCGCGGCGGCGTGTGTGCCGGTTGGCGGGCTGCGGCGCGGGGTGATATCCGCCGGTGGAGAAAGGGGAGCCAGGGAGCCGGGGAGCGTAATAAGGTAATACCAAAACAACGACGACGACGACGACCGTTGTGTGGACGCGTCGTCGACGGACGGACGGGCGCGTGCGTGCGTGCGAACGTGCGTGTTTGTGCGTGCGTGAGTGCGTGCGCGCGTGTGAGACTACGGCGGGACGGGGGACGGGGGGGTGGAGCTGCAGTGGAAAGTGCTCTGCGTGCAGGCCGCCGCGGCTGCCGGCCGTCCGGATTGTTGGCCGCCGCCGTTGCTGGCGCAACCGCTGCCGCCGCCGCCGCCGGTCGACGGGGCGCGCGCGCATCGCGCACAACGCGAGTGACGCGCGCACGCACCGAAAACGCACACACGGACGGGCGACACAATCCATATAACGTGCCGCGGCGGTGGAACGAAAATACGAAATCGCGTCGAACACGGGAAAAAAAAAATATATATATAAATATAATATACGTACCGTGTACGTTAAACCTTTCCATGAGTCGGTTTCTAGTCGGTATTTTTTTTTTCTCTCTTCTTTCACTTCCCGTCGTCCGTCCGCCCGACCGACCGACCGTCGGCGTTGGATATATATGTATTTATTTTTTTTCACTTCGCTTACAACGTTCGCGTTCCACACACACACACACACACAATAATAATAATACGTGTTACGTACTACCCACCGTAATAATAATATTACATTATTACTACTATACGCGTAATATTATTTTAATATTGTAATATTGTAATATTGTAAAAATAATATGTCGGTACGCGCACTCGGCGGCCGTGCAGAGTAAACAATTTTACGAGAAACCGCGATCGCTATTTTTAAATTTTATATGGGAAACGCATCGGCCTAGGATAATATTGACTCGAACGTTATTTTAAATATCATAATATAATGTATTATTATATTAGCGTCATAAATCAATTCGTGAATTTTCAAATCAAACGTCGGGCAGGCCGGCGACGGCGGTTAATTATAGACGTTTTAGAGAAGTTCCAATGCATCGGATTATTCGGGAATTCCTAACGAATAGGAATTTCAAAGTACCGACGTGTGTGTGTGTCAACGCAGTACGCGTTTTCGATGAATCATTTAACAATTATTATTATCGTTAACGACGATTGTCGTGAAATATTATCGTGTCGTCAACGCGACGACCGATCGTGATTGTGACGAAACGTTTTTAAAAATTATTTCTTTTTCGGCTCGTGTCCGATTTTTCCATGTGACGCGGTGCGCCGCCGCCACGCCACGATATCCTCGCACACATATATAATTTATATATATATGCACACAAAGCGCTATATAACACGGTTACTACGTTGACGATATAACGATTTATTGTGACGAGTGGTGTACGAGACGAATAGCTAACGTCCGTCCAAGTGCGGTCGACGGCGTAGTCGGCAAACTGCGTAGTATTATATATTATTATTATTATTTATTATTTGTGCCGGTGGATGACGGTAAAACGCCATACGGTGTACGATTATATTATTATTATTATTATTACATAGAGGTCGGTTTACAGACGAACAGCGTTGCGTATTACTCATATTATAATGCCACGTCGTGTAGTTTTTCACGAAAAAATGTGACAGAGACGCATATTGCCATGTCCTCATAATACACCACTTATACGCATACTCACGCTCGCAGTGTACAATATAATATAATATTTTATAAATCTACCAGTATCATATTATACACTACGATTTTGTCAACGATGTCTAAAGAAGGTTTTTGTTAACCTTAATTTTGCCAAGCGGATCGTTTCGTGTTATTTTTATTAAGAAATAATATCACGGAATAGATGAAATTCATCTATTTCATACTGTCTGAAAGTCGAAAGTCACAGGTATTCTGTACTTACCACTTAATCGGTACCTGTCACGGACTTATATGATCTTGTCCGTGGTACCTATAAAACCACTGTATTAGTTGTAATATGCCATACGTTTAATTAAACCTAAATAGGGTCCTCAAGTGCACGTGATTGAGCAAAAAATATGGTTTCAACAATACAAACAGAATGAGGCTTTTCCAATCACTCACTCACAATTCATATAATTTTATTTATGGTATCGATTCAAAACAATTAGAAATTATATGTAATTTAGTATAAATAGTTGTATGTGATATATAGTATAGCTGTATTATTTCATTCTTGTGATTGCATCCTTTCTGCTTTTTCAGAAATGTTTGTTCATTATATATTTTATTAGATAAATCTCTTTCCGTTAACTTAAATTCGTAAATCTAATTAATCTAATCTATTTAATTAAATCTATTACTGTCTTTGCCCATGTTTCTAGTAGTAGCCGACTTTTTATAAATTTAATTTTAATTAAACTATGTTTGCCCTATTTTGACCTATTTTACAAGACAAAATCTAAGGCTTAAGTTTTAACAATACCAATTACCAAGACATTAATATAATTTTGATAACGAAACAAAAATATATGAACAACTCAACGATAACCAGTCGTGACTCATAGTTTATACTAAAAGTAAAGTACTAAAGTGTTATTAAGCATTAGTCAATGACATCGTAGTTAATACCGAAGAGTATGCATAAAATATAAAATTAGTCTTTACCTCCACTTATTAATGCATTATAATAATTAATAAGTATTATAAATTTACAATTAACAAATTATAAAATTAAAATAACGGACATCGGTAATTATATTATTATCGTATTTATTGTCTGTAGACTATAAAACATAATTATTAAGATAAAGTAAAATTTCTAAAGCCGTACTTGCGATGGTGTAAGGCTAACCAGTAACCTCCAATATTAAAAAAAAAAAACAAATAAACGCAACGGTTTTTACGTTAAAAGTCTTAAAAAATTGAAATAGTTTAAGCAATAGGTAAATAATACAAAACTTTAAATCATTAATATACCAAAACTTAACCTAACCATGTTGGTGGTTAGATTAACTTATTAGGTAGTCATTAGTTCTACACTAATAACTGATTAGTAGTTTATTTGCATCTAAAACAGTATTAATATTTAATAATGTTAAAATTATAAAAGATAATTGTTTTAAATCTAATACTTTAAATATTTTGTTATGATATAATTTATGACGTATACGGTATATCTATAATGCACTATTATAATATAGTACACAACAATTTTATTATTATAATAGATTGAACAAAAATATTTAATTAATAATATTACGACGAGAAAAGAGTCAATTAAAAATGTATCAACTAAATACATTTGTGGTTTGCCTGGTTTTAAGCTGCGTTTCTGAATTGCGGACAAAGTGACAAAAACCATGAGAGTTTCGGACGAAATCTAAAAAGGTAACATACTAATTGCGAACAAATGTCCAATTATTTTTTATACAACGATTGTAGACGTTGGGAAATTACTGTTTGATATTAACGATATATATATATACCTACTTATATAATATTATAATATAAATGACGATTGACATTATTGGTTATTGGACTAATTATTATTATACTAATAATTTAAAACGAGCAAAAAAACAGTCAAAAAGGTGGCATTTATTAGCAAACAAATTTTGCAATATTCAAGTGGTGAAATCAGTAGAATATCATTTATAAAGGTTGTTTCAAAAAAATTTTTTTAACAAAATTAAAACTAAATATAATATAATATAATATAATATTATATTATATAATAACTTTAAATAATTTAACAAAATTTTAAAAAGAATGATTGCTCTTTTGCTAGACACATATTTTTAACCTCACCTACCAATTTCTTGGTAGCTTGTCCTAAGTCTTGAAAAATGGAAATATTTGTGTCCGCAATTCAAGTGGTTTTTAATTTTAAAAAAGGCTCTGTACGCAATTAGTATTATGACAACGAAACTCCTGTCCGCAATTGTTTATGTTATAATATTGACTTGAATAATTCGTCCGCAATTAGTATGTGTCCGTTTTAAGTTTCACCATTGTATACCGTGTAATGATCTTAGGTACTTTTTACCACACTTCACACATTTTTTGCACATTTGGATATGAGTATTTTTTATAAATGAAGAAATGAACAGATATTGTTGAATAAATATGAAATCATTTTACTAATACAATGTATACTATATTTTAATACTTTGTAAAACTTGTGGACAGAATGAAATAACTCTGCTCGAGTAATTAACTAATTAAAATACTGAGATCCCGACTTATGTATCAAACGACAATGTAAGGACGTGGCCCAACAATTTGTATCTAAGCTCTAAAAATTAAAATGTTATACTGGGAATAAACTTTGAAAAGTGCTGATGTTAAGACACTGCCCAATGACTTTACCAAGTCTGGTAATCTGGGGTGTTAGACTAATTCTAACTCTAATTGAACATATTTTATACAGCATAACGAGACCTGTATAATAATATATACCGAGTCTCGACTGTACGGATACACAGTTAAGATTTAGGGTGGTGAACTAAACAAGTCAAAAATATGTTGTTGTTTTTCCATATTATCATCTAGGCAATAATATAATACTGAATTTATATTGTAAAGAGGGGTGGTAGGTATATAATATAACACTGTTACAACACATTGGTAATAATGATAAATAATAGAAAAATATAGTGACGTATGGTAAAGCAGCAATGTCGGTTTGCTTTTGCTGTATCAATTGTCAAACTGAAATTCGAATTTAATATAAAGGTTATAATATCAGGTCGCGGCCCAAACGACTCGACAGAATGGAATACTAGGAATTTCATGTAGAGTATCGGGAACTGTATTAAACTGTTTCGGCTACTCAATAATCGATAAACAGTAGAGACATAGGAGGTGAATGTCAAAAAAAGTAAAATATATGTCTACAATATTTTCAGTATTTATGACAAATATGAAATAATACTTAGAACCGCTGAAGTAGGTTTTAAACTCGTGATTTTGCTCGTTGTTGGCGATTTCTAAGAATATTGTTGCACGGTTTCGGACAACGTCTACATATTTTGCTTATACCATCTAAAATTCCAAATAGTCATTTAGGTAATAAACATTTTCTGTATAGTGATTGAGATAATTGAGTGGCCGATGTTCAGCTGTTCAGCAACAACATATGGGTAATAAAATAATGAATGTATTTAACTGTAACACATTATAGTAAAGCAACACTGTCGGTTTATAACATCCAGACCTTATTTTTTTTTTTTTTTTTAATAGGTACAATATGTTATCCTTCAACCAGAATTTAATTTCAGAGTAATTATTCTGACGTATTATAAAATTATTATTATTATAGTATCTCTTGATTATAATTTCTATGTTTGTACATTGTATTTATTGAAAACTTACCTTTAGAAAAATTATGTAGTTTATTTTTCAAATGTAAATATTAAAACATTTTACATTATAGTTAAATATAGTGGATTTAAGATTGTGCCTTGAATAATAACAAGCTACACAAGGAAAATAAAATAAACAGCTATACAGCCATATAGGTTATTTTATATTTTTATAATATGGGTACTTCGTACATAAAAATGACCAATATACATCATAATATTTCCTCAGAACTAATACTTATTTTTATATTTTACGAATTTTAATTATTTGTCTTTATTATATTTGTAAACGTGTTTAATTTTCAGAATTATTTATAGTCTGCACTTTAACCAGAAATCACTTATATTATTTACCTTCACCGGGCAATAGCGGGAAGCCGAGTGAGCTGAAACTGGGTGCACCACAAGTTAGGTGTTATTACTGTACAGTAAAATAGTAAATTAAAAAAAAATATATTTAATTTCAAACTACTGATATTAAATTAATAATTTTAATAATTATACACTATTCATACAGTATATAATATAATATAATAAAAAGAAACTAATAATAAATATTAGTGAATAATAATTCACTATAATGTGTAATTATAGATTACACTATTATAAGTATATTTATACCAATATTTATAATATAAACATTGTATTGTATATTAAATATTTACTTTTAGACGTGGGAAAAGCGATCCGATAATGGCAATTCGGTGTGATTTTATAAATTATTTAGATCATACGATTTTATTTTTCCATTTAAAATTAAATGTTAATAAAAAAAAAAAGTATTTTTGTGTCTTATGTCTGATTGTATTAACTATTAACGTATTTACGCACCTAATACCTATATAATATTGTGCGTTCAAATACTTCAAACAAACGAACGTGTTCTATAATATAAATATTTAGTCGTTAACCATTGTAGAATTTAAAGGCTTTTCTTTCGTCTGCGATAGTACACCCGCTCGCAATCGATTGTATAATCAATTTTATTATAACGATATAATAATAATTGTCGAATGCGTTACTCAATATAAACGTGGGATGGGAATAAACGTTGAACACTCAAACCTTAGTCAGTAACGTGACACTCGACAATTAATTCTACGCCATAACAATTATTGTCCGACATTTATCGGTAATATCTGCCATCGTTATTCGTCGTTATTATCTTCGGACGTATCACGTATGGTATAACGCAAGTGAATGTTAATACCTAAAGTTAAAAAAAAAAATAAAAAATGTTTTAGTAGTAGTGGTGTACCTAGTCGTAGAGACTATTCATTTGTCCTAGGCCTCGGATGCTTTTTAGGGCCCTATGTCTCACAGTATGGTACATAATATGAAATACAAAATGCATTATACCTATGCGGTTGTATTAAAAAAATATATCGTACAGTACCTATTTATAATTTTATAAGGCGAAAAGTATTCGTATTGATTAATTGGCGTTATAGAGCGGGGGATTGTGGGAGGATTAGCTCCACTGGTTAAATCTATGCTTATCCAAATTATTCTCGTATAACATGTACAATATTAATGTGGTTTTAAACTGCTCCATATGGCTGTGCACAATTAAAATACACAGTTAATTACTGGACAATTATTAAAAACTCTTGGTTTTTGCTTTATAGTTTCTACTTTTTGTTTATACGTATTTATAGTTATACTAATATTGTTATTAGGACATTAGGTATTCAATATAGAAACGGTCAATCTCTAATCTCTATTACCAGGAGTGTATTGGGGCATGTATAGTAGTATAATATTCGTAATAATATTTATAAGTAAAATATATAGTCAAGAAACACTACAAATTGTGTAATTTTAAAGCTTTACTTTTTTCAAATTTGTATGTTTATTGTTCATATTGTTATTAACATTTAAACTATAATAATACAACTTAAATGTAGGAATGAAATTATTAGAGAGTAGAGACTCAAAAGAGTTTACATATTATATTAAACCTTTTGGCTTTCAAGTATAAAACTAAAGAAAATCGAGAGTATAATATAAGTAATAAAAATATTGGGAATTTATAATCGTATGGTTTTGATTCAAAACTTTTGAATAAATTATGGATTCAGTGTTTACATGTACATTGATATTTTTTATGATTTACAACAAAATTGTTAAGATTTGAGTCTATTATTACCTCATTTTGTTTTGTGTTTAAATCGACGGAATCAGGTAGTACTAACTATTAAGACTAAGCACATTAATATGTACCAAGAAGTATTAAATTTAATTAAATAATATAAAATATACTTAGGTCAATACCGGTTATCTATAAAAATACCAACTTCCATCAACGTGTATTGGTGTATATAATATGTCAAACTCAAACTGATAGGTAATGAATAACGATTATATATTTTACTATTTTAGAAATGTACTGTATAGATGTATAATCTTTTATTTTATATGCAATATACTTTATACTGTATTATAGTACATTTCCATGACTAGTGTGCTTGACCAATATTTTATAATGATGTATGGTTAGTTAGGTACCACCTACTGGCTACTTCACAATGATATGTTCTTCACAACATATCCTTGAACAATTATTGGTATCTAAATCAGTTATTCAGTTACCTACCTGAATGGTTAGCTGTCTTCTCAATGATTGTCATTAAATGTGACACAAGTGACAAGTTAAAGAAACGACCAAGACCGATATACTCTAGAATTCGTAAATACACTTGAGTAGGTACTTGACAAAATGAAAAATTTACTAGTCGTTAGAACGTTTTGTACACAAATCTGAAGTTACGTGCATATTTTATAATTGAACTACAACAATACATTTTAGAAAGATTACTTTAAATTCCTACCCTTAATTCAGTACACAACTACCCTGCGTTTCGGCAGTTACCAAATCATTGTATTATTATTAGTAACCTACGTTATTTGTCGATTTTACTGTTCTGTATAAGCCATAGATAGAACACTATAAATACTAACATTTTTACTTCTAAGTTACAAAAGAAAAAAATTATAAAATTATAAATATAAATAAGTATGTAATAACACTAATAACTAATAAGTTTTGAAATATGCATGTGCATAGTAAATATAAAAATATACTGCAAGCTCTAAATGTGAATGAAATTAACATTAATATAATTACAATAAAACGATGATTTTGGTAAGTTGTACCTACATTAAATAAAGGTGGTCTATTTTTAGTTTACAAGAATTATAAAATTTTTAATTCATTAGGTAATCAAAAACCGTATTAACTAAAATAACCAAAAAATGCACAAAATTAAAAGTATTTTCCATTTATACTATTCAGTATTCCATTATTCCAAGTGTCACTGAGTATTAGTTATATTCAATTTTGTATAGTTATAATTAACATCTATTTTATCATAAAAAAAAATTACAAAATTCATGGAATTAAACGAAGGGACATTTTATGCTACCCAGGCAACAATATCTCGATTTCTCAGTCAGTCGGAAATCGGAATGCTCCTAGTATATTTTAATTTATTTAATATTTTAATATTCACTGATCAAAGAGTAGTAAAAAGTATCTTTATTTATGTTAATATTATTTATTATTCTCTGAGAACTGAAATTTATTATAAATTATAATTTTCATACCTTCGTCACACAATAAATTTAATTATTTGTTTACCTACTTTATTATTCTGTCGTCTGTGCCTTCACGAAGATAACATTTTTATCAGCTTATGATAACTGAGCTCAACGATAGTAGGTAATAATGATAATATTATAGAAATATTCTTAAGGTCATATTACTCATATTAATTATTGTTTATGTATTAATGTATGATGTAATTTTCTTATTCACAATCTCACTAATCTCTCTTAGTCTCGTTTCATTGGAAAAAGTTATATTGATATATTATTGTATGTATTAAATTATTTTATATGATGTGCGAATATTATTACAGCTCATATAACTTATGACCAAATATGGTCTTTTTACATCTATAATATTATCTTTTAAATCTAGAAATATATATTTGAACATTGGATGAACAATTACAATGTTTGTGATGGTAATTTTGTAGGAAAAATATTTTACAAAATAAATATTTTTTAGCTCTAGGTTAAATGTTAATAGTAGTAAAAACTAAAAACTAAACGGTAGACTTGATTTAATATAAGTGTTTAACTAAAATAATAAGTACTTAACAATTTATCAATTACCTTCCTCTTTTTCATTTTTTGATTAGTTGGACAAATAAATTAGTAAAATTGTATCTATAAGATATTTAAGCTTTTTATTTAATGTTGCATATTAATATATTATTATATTCTTTAAAAGTTAGATTTTAATTTATCATTAAATAGGTATAAAAAAATGTAGGTCACAGTTACTGTTATTCTTATCAGCATAATTTAGATACCATCTATTATATTTTAACATAATAACAATTGCTTATGATGATTGTTACATTGATTTTATTAGCTTATATATTTTGAATAATATATTATTAATGTATTATTAAGAGTAAAATTTTGCATTTAAGCCTAATGAATAATGACTAATGAGTGATATTAATGAAGTTTTCTTTTTCAGCCAAACCAGTTGATCAATTAATTCATCAATATAAATATATATCATCCATTACAATAAATTGGAAACCAATTGCTTCTTTACTGAAGTAATGACAAATATTTAATTCAATCAACTGCTTAAGAAAAACTGTACAATGTTATAATAAGTAATAATAAAATACTTTTTTACATTATAATTTAAATAGGTGTTATAAATATAAAATCTTTAAAATCTTTTTTAAACTTTTATTAAAAATAATGTAAACCAAAAGGTTATTTTTATGAACTTTATGTTTATTAAATTTTGTGTTAACATTCTATTTTTTTGATTCCACACATAATGGTTAGAAATTCACAACTTGTGTTTATAAAGTAAAAGACTAACTTAATGCTTCAAATTCAAAATAAATAAGTAATTTCGATGCTAACTAGGAAAGTAATTTTAAAATAAATTCAATCAGTAAATCATATAATTTTCTTGATTTTTTTTTATCATTTATTAAATAAATTAACTTTTTTTTTACAAAAAATGTTTAGTAAAAAACAAAATGTTAACATACATTTTTGAATTCAACTACAGAATAATACATTAGTCATTTTAATATATTTAATATACTTTATCTACACTTTATCACTATACATTTAAAACTAGTCAAATTAGGACGTATGGTAATCCTAAATTAATAAGTAAAACCTATATTCAAATGCAGATTTTTGTACACCTCATTAAGGAATATCTGAATTTGAAATATTGTTGCTTCATGAATCATGATGTATAGATTTTTGTTTTGCATATTTTAGCATATTTGAAAACTTATTAACCGCATATTTTTGGATTTTTGTATAAAATTTCATATTTTACAATATATAGTTAAAATTACATTGTACTTATGATAGCTATTTGATAGATATTTGATAAATAGATTAATTTATTTTTAATTTTAAAGGGTTTCTAAGTACAAAAGTACAATTTGAGATAATCAAAGATGTTTGAGTTAAAAAACTTGAAATTAATATTTATTACTTCATATTGATACTCATCACATAACAATTTATTATAATACTTTTCAAGCACAATCTCATAAAAAAAAGTGTTATTCTAATTTTTTTTTTTAATTAGCTTTTTTGTATATTATTTATAATATTGTCTAATCTAATGTTTTTTTCTATAAACTATATATTCCACAAATGTATAATAAAAACAATTTTTTACTAATAAGTAATTGTAATTATTATGTTAATTATTACAATATAAAAAAAGGCAGTTATCATTAATAATATTGGGTATATATAAATAATAGAAATTAACTAAAATATAATTTATGTTCTTTTACCATATTATCAGGGCCGTTTATAGGCGTAGGCTACATAGGCACAAGCCTACGACGGCGAAATTTATAGATATTTATATAGAGGCATACAAGAAAAAATAAGAAAACAAGAGGCAGCAAATTTGATCTTTGCCTGCGTATAACAATTTGCTTGCACTAGCCCTGCATATTATATTATTAAAAATAAATTTATTTGAATATTACCTAAGTTTTATAATTAGCATTTATTATGAATAAAAACAAATCTTTGTTCAATTTATTTATTATTAGTATTTAAATATTGATAAGAATTTATGAATTTTTTTAATTAAATAATATAAAGTAAAAATGTGATTTCATTAGCTTATTTCTTACACAGTGCCCCAGTGTCTAGCGTTTTAACCTCGGTTTTAACTCTCTAAGATAGCACCAAGGTACATAATAATAAATATTTGTACTTTTATGATAAATATTTATTTATAAAACGTCTATCTATCAAATTAATATGTTATATCTATTGAATTAAAAATAGATAATATCTGTAAAAACATGTAATACTAGTTCAATATTTATTCTTTATTATAAATAATGGTTGTAGATTTCTAACATTTTTCTATTATATTAGAGTATACACTGTATGATAGATTACAGATTGATCAATTACTGAATTAATAAATATTTTTTTTTTTTAGTTTAAGGCGTAACAAATAAAAAGAAAGCGCAAGTACAATTTGAAGAATGACCAAAAGTGAATCATCATCTATGTTTAGATTATGTATTTTTCCAGTAACTTATTTTTAAAGTTGATAAGACTAAATTACTTAAAATTATTGTTTGTGATAAGTATTTTAAACTTTTAAGTAATATTATGTTTATTCATTGTGCGTTATTTGTTTATTACATGTTTAATAGAATTAATAATATATAAACTATATATATATATATATATGATGTACATGAAAAAATATTAATTATAAAATAAAATTATTTATAATATTTAAATATAATAAGATATGATATTTTTTTTATTCCTTATTTAATTTATATCATAGTGTTAATCAAAACGATACACTAATAACATTAAATAACTATAAATTCAACTTATTGAATATTTTTAAATTGTAAGAACCTGAATTACAAAAATATATTGAAATAATACTTTTCTAAATAATTATACTGTAATTTTATAAATAAATTTAGTTATTCTCTCAAAATTACTAAATAAAAATTGCTAAATAATAAAACCCATGTTTATATGTAATATTTTGAATTTTGTATTATTTATATAGAGTTTGATTTTTGTTCATTGATTAAGTAATCATATTTATTAAGTGCTTATTAGCAAGTAAAATCTTAATTTTGCATCACTTAATGTTTTAATGAATAAAAAAGATAAGATAACAATAAATAGTGATTTCATGATACATAAATGTACACTATTGTAAGCTATTTTCAATGATATTTCTTATATTAAAAACTAAAAATAATTAACTAAATAAAAGCAGTAGCCATAGCTCATTGAAAAAATGTTACCATTTATTTAATAGTGATAACTAGTAATACTCATAGTAAAAACATTTAATGATATGATCTATGTAATTTTAGTTATTAAGAATATAATGTACTAAATTAGAATAGCAGGTAAGAATAATAGGTAGAGTTTTTTAATAGATTAATAGATTAATAATTATTGTTGGATATTAAAGTATAATTTGTATTGACTATAGATGCAAAAATTTTAATTTTTAAAATTTTTTAAGTTTTTACTTTGTTCCACATTTACTGTATGAAAATGTTGTGATGTTTAAAAGACATTTCACCTTTCACCCACAGGTGTTGTCTCCGTCTTACAAATGTACAATATATTAAAAACTGTTTCACATGGCCAAGGGTCACTCCGGCTATAGTTTAAGTTAAGCAACCAAATTTTCATACTAGAAAAAGGAGTTTTTGACCAGTGCAACATCGTTTTTATTATTTTAATATCAAAAATACAAAAAAAGTTATTCAAGTTTGAAATATAAAAAATAATGGCTTTTGAAATGATAAAACTTTTTTTGTAGTTCTGATATTGAAAAAATAAAAACAATATTGCATAGTCCAAAATCTCTTCTTTCTAGGGTGAAAATGTGGTTGCTTAACTTAAGACTACAGCCGGAGTGATCCTTGTCCACGTGATACAGTTTTTAATATGTTTTAAGTTTGTAGATTGTAGATTGTTTGTTAGATTGAGACTGCATGCGGGTAAAGTGTCTTCTTAAGTAGTTACAATGATATGGGATAGTGTTACATTGCTACGTTAATGCAGCGGTTCTCAAACTGTGGTACGCGAAAAACTACATGGTGGTACGCGTAAGGCCAAATGGTGGTAAAACGGAAAATTAAAAATAAATATTCGATTCTGATCTCATTGAAAATTTGTTATTTAATTCATATTTTATTTTAAAAAACTGATGAATAAAAACAATTATATTGTAGTATTTTATTGCCATATAACATATTATTTAAAATAAATGTATTTAACTAAAAAGTAAAGTATTTAATTGTACGATTTGGATCGTTCTATTTTTAGTCATTAGTGGTACGTGACTGATTAATAATACACCTAAGTGGTACGCAAAAAAAAAGTTTAAGAACCGCTGCGTTAATGTGTTGAAGGTTACACTTATCAAATTTCCTACTCAGCACAGTAAATGAACGAATAAATTTATCATTATTTTTTCCAAATTATATTAATAATAGGTTCTCTATACTTTGTTCAGAATAATAAAACTAGTAGACAACTGGTTAGTTCACAGGAGTGTGACTTCACTGCACAGTAGGCATACAAGTGGTTGACTAGATGAGGAGGAAGAACCCTCCCTCCCTCTAGTATCATTATTCGTTGTTAGACAATTTTACGGGTGAATATTTTTATTTAAAAACATTGATAAATTGTGGTTTGAATTTAGAAAAAAAATTTAAGGAATATATAGTTAAACCTAGATTTTTTAAAGCAAATTTTCATATTTCTTCAATTTTTGATTAATTGAATAACTGTTTTACAATTTCTTAAGTTTCTTTAAATCTTTAATGTATTTTCATTTTTTTGTTATTTACTTACCATCTATGAAGATAATTTATAAGTTTACAAAGCTACAATTTTATGTTTGTGGTTTCTAATTTTATGTTTAAGTTAGTTTTTTGTTAATAATCCACTACCACTCTTATGTATTGCTTATTATAAGTGAACTGCTCTCAAGTAATTACTCTAATGTCCGTCCATACTCTATACAGTCTAATGATGTATATAACTTTTTTATACGTAATAATTTCACCAAAAATTAACTGGATTTTATGAACATATATAGGAATTAGGAAGTATAATATGTATATAATGTGAAATTGTGCAATTAAAATGATGTTAATAAATAAAATACATATGTGATAAATAATAATAATAATAATATATAATATATGATTTTTTATATTATTAAAATAATAATAATATGTCATATTATTATTGCATTGCATGTTGTCAACTTGCTTCCGTAGTTCTATGTAACATTTGACAGCTTTTTCTAAAGTAAAACTGAATTTTCTTTACAGTCATTCCTTTAGTCAGTACCTATATTATCTTCTTCCTTAAATTCTCACGATGGTGCCGAATGCGACTTAAGGAGTATTTCACTACATAGTCACCATTGTTTTATTTATCACCTGGCACCATGTTATATGTTTTATACCAATGACTCTTAACGTTTTATTGATTTGATTTGTAGATCACGGACCCCTGATGAAAATTTTTTAAATATTCTATGAACCTATATAGGAATTGGGAACTTATGTATTTTTTCGAATACCTTTTTTTACATCTCATGTTATCATAACCAGAATTATAATAATATATAATTATTATAATATTACAATTTACAATATTAGAAATTGCATAAGTAGACACTTGACATAACAAAACATACACATTTATATTTGTATCTTGTCATGTATTGACGAATGTTATGTGTTAAGGATGCCGCTGACCCCAGACATGGGTATCGCGGATCTCAGGTTAAGAATTGCTATTCTATGCTTCTATATTTCTATAAAGAGAGCGAAGAAACTGAGGCAAGTTGACTACCCTACTATCTTAGGTCTTTAAGGTTTTAACAATTATCATTCTACAAATAATTGGTAAATAAACAAGTTCTGTTTTTAACATCTTGCAGTAAATCTAAATTAAACCTTATAATATAATTCTATTTAAATTTTAAATAATAAAGTAATACAGTTTTTTTTTATTTAGTATTTTGGAGTACTATATAGCAACCGTATTGTTTAGAGTTGTCTCAACATAATTTATTGTAATACCAATTGATTAAGCCAATAAATAAATCAATGGTTCTTAATCGGTGTTCAGTGGAATTATAATAACTGTTCCCTCAACATTTAAAAATTTTCAATCTTTTTTTAATTATCTAAAATTTTTATTTTTTAGTGACTAATATGTAGGCATATCAAGTGTATTGCGGTATATATTCGTTGTTTAATATATTATAAATTTTAAAAATGTAATAAATACCATTGATTAAATATGCATGATATACATTGATATACATTGATGTATATTTAATCAATGATAATACTGTTTTATTTTACGGCTTTTTCCACAAAATTTTTATAAAATGTTATGTGTTCCGTCACTAAAAAAGGTTAAGAACTATTGAAATAAATAAATGACAATACTACGAGTAGGTACCTACATGTATTATAACTTAATTATATTTTTTTATAGATACCTAATAATTGTTATTGATATAATTTATATAATACTCATATTCCTTAAATCTTGATGTTTTTTAGAATAACTATTACCTAAATAAGTATTTAAATGTCTCAATGCATCATTTTTAAAATTGAGAACATAATATAGACAGACACAGGTACCTATATAGTAAGTATAGTACTATATAGTATACAGCCATATAGGACATAGGTAACTATATAAATATTATTACTGTCTACTTATCTTAACTTCGTCATCTCAACATGTAATCTTTTTGATAAACGGGTGCGAACATAGTTTTTTTAATAACAGTATAGGTAGTGATTTAGTCTACATTTTATAATTAATCAAATGAAATATATAAATATGATATTTTCTATAAAATTCATTATAGTTTAAAAATTTAAATAATTTAAATATATTTATTTTTATTTTTATTTTTTTATGATAAATAAATGACAATTCTGAAGATGTTAAATTGTATACCTACTATTTAAATGCAAAAATTCTTCATAGTCTATATTGTAACATAATAAATAATATTGAATGTTTAAAAATTATTAATAATTAAAACACTGTGTAATGTGCATAGAGACTTAACCTATATAAATTAAATGATTACAATAAGTAATCTTGAAATAAATAATATAAATAAAAATATAATTTAGTTTAGTGAACTTTTTCATTCTTCTTCGGACTCCTCTTCCTCTTCTGATTCGTCTTCTTCCTCAGATGATTCTTGTCCTTCTGCTTGAGCAGCATCTAGATGCTCGGTATCATGATCGTCTTCACCACTTTCACCATTTTCTTCAACTATCTCGTGTATTTCAACCTTTGTATTAGTATCATCATCATCGTTTTCAGACACAACAGAGGTACTACTTGTTATGGTAGTAGTTTGTTTGATTGTTCGTTGAAATACTGCTGTAGTTTTAACTCCACCTTCATCTTCGTTAATTATTTCAGTGGAGGTGGTTATGGTTGACGATTGTGCAATCGCAGCAGCATTAGTTTCTTGAGATTCTGAGCTTATATCTCCAATTTTCTCATACAAATCTGTCTGTTGTTCAGATTGATCAATTTCTTCTTCTGTTTCTTTGACTACTTGTTGAGTTTCTTCGGTTTCTTCAACATTTTTTTCTAATGCTGATCGAGCTGCTTCTTCTTCTGCCGCTACTCGAGCTGCTTCTTCTTCAGCTGCTACTCGAGCTGCTTCTTCTTCAGCCGCTACTCGAGCCGCTGCTTCTTCAGCTGCTATTCTAGCTGCTTCTTCTTCAGCTGCTAATCTAGCCGCTTCTTCTTCAGCTGCTAGTCTAGCCGCTTCTTCTTCCACTGCTATTCTAGCCGCTTCTTCTTCAGCTGCTAGTCTAGCCGCTTCTTCTTCAGCTGCTAGTCTAGCTGCTTCTTCTTCAGCCGCTATTCTAGCTGCTTCTTTTTCAGCTGCTACTCGAGCTGCTTCTTCTTCAGCCGCTACTCGAGCTGCTTCTTCTTCAGCCGCTACTCGAGCTGCTTCTTCTTCAACCGCTACTCTAGCTGCGTCTTCTTCAGCGGCCAATCGAGCTGCTTCTTCTTTAGCTACTTTCTCTTCAGCTAGTATCCGTGTGGTTTCTTTTTCAGCTGCTGATTGAGCTGCTTCCTTTTCGGCTGCTAAATTCTTGTTAGGCGTGGACTCATTCTTGTTAAAATTATATTTGTTATCATCTCCAAAGTTTTTTCCCCGATAGTTATTCCCTGATGTGTCCGTGTTATTTACTTTAACTGTTGGATTTGTTGAGGATGCCGCCACAGCTTCTCTTGTTTTATTGTAATAAGACAACATAGTGATATTGTCATCAACTTCTTTTGACAAATGTGGCCTTCTCCTAGGGTATGCTTTGCCACCAGCATATGAAACGCAAGCCAAGTGTCCTTTACCTTTGAAATTTTAAATGGGAAACCAAATAAGATATTATTAATATTGAATAATAATTAAAAATGATTACTATAAGTATTATATTATACCAATGTTATTATCGCGGCGATAAGAATCTGAGTCAGAAAGGATTTTTTCAATATAAGCATCAGATTCTATGCGTTGAGATACTGGTAATTCACTACCATATCCATTAGACACCGAGGATATTTTGGGCCTGATTGTAGGAGTGTATACTTGTTTAAGCAACCCAGCGGTTTGAGCTCTGATGTCTCTTGTAACATCATCAAAGTTCTAAAATTATCAAAATAATATTATTAATAATAAAATAAATCTTTATATTTAAAAAAAATAAATTTAATTAGTTCTCACTGTAGAACTTCTAGAGTTCAGATATTCATCAGTAGGGTCGTACGATGGATGAGATCTTGGACGATGTTCTATCCTATCTAAAACACCATGAATAGTAGCTGCGGATCTTCTGTGCATTGGTACGTAATGATGGTGATTATAAGGATAACCATTGTAAGGTAAAACATTTGGAGATGGTTTCCCGGTCGATAATGACGGTGTCAAAATAAATGGAGTAGGTGTAGTACTCGTCTGATAAACTTGATGCGCCTGATTAGTGATTATAATATTAATTAATTATTTGTTATATTATTATGTTTTTAAAGGTATGAATTGTTTTGATTTTTCATACAAGATGCATTAAAACTTATTAGAATATCATTGAGGTACCCAGATATTTTTATAAAACCAATAGGTACCTAATATTGGTATTCAATTAACAAATCTAGTTCAAAAGATCTTGTACCAAAATATAATTGTAAAAAAATATCTAGTAGATCTAACATCCAGGGTTAAATAACCAACAAATACTTAGAAAAAATATTCAAATAAAATGTAAAATTGGAAAATAACCTATTTATAATAATAATTGGATTACTATAGAGTGTGTTTATCAAATGACAATAATTTATTTTAAAGGTTATAAATAATAAAAATATATTTGTTTCTTTGTAAAATATTTAAATAGGTATATATTCTATTTTATATTAGTTAAATTATTTAAGTATGAAATACGTAAAACTTCACCATATTAAAAAGTGTTATAAAAACATTTATATGTATTCTTTTTATATTTTTAATTTTATTTATAATTAATTGATTCCAAAATAAGACAAAGCATATAAAAATATGATACACACTTTTCAACGCATTACTGGTATAGCTTGACTGAGAATGATAGTTTATCACGAATATGATTATAATACATTAGTCGATGGTTTCAATAACAGTACTTTTATTCTACATCTTTGATACAAGCTAATACTTAATAACAATTAATACCTAACAATAGAATTTACCTTTTATTTCGTTAGAAATTACCAATAAAAACGTTGAAAAGATTGTCAGCTTGAACTGAGTTTTGTTGTCATTTTGTCAACTGTCTAGTCCAGTACTGACAGTAGATACTATACAGTCATACTGACCATACTCTACCTAGAGTTTAGAGTTCTAGAGTCTAGACTCTAGTTAAACATAGATTTAAATAATAAAATATGATACCGATAATCAAATATGTTATATTGTTGTTCATTTTTGAACACTTTATACATTATTATATTAATTAAATTTATGAAAAATAAAAAATACATTATTATTTATAGGTACCTAATAAGTAATTTATTATTTATTATTTTTACTTGAACAATCATTAATAAATTAAATATTTTTTTTAATGTGATTAATCTTAACTTAAATTAGTATGTTATTCATATTAATTTTTCGTTATTATTTATAAATTATAAAAATATTACTTATACCTACTATTTTAAATAGGCTATTTTATTATTTTTTTTTAATTTGAAGTTTTATATTATATATGTACAAAATTTACATAATAATTTGTTGCCTATTCCACGAAATGAATAGACTTTGATTTATCATGAATTACATTCATAATATTTTATCTAAATATAATACAATAGTTAAAGTTATTTTTAATACTAATTATTAGCTATTTGGCATAAATTCTATAAAATAGAATAGGTTCAATAAGAACAAATTTAAAGTAGGTATTGTGTTACGGTTACTCCTTAAAATTACTTACATACATTTATTAATATTATATATTATACACGATTAAAAATATATATTCTAATGAATAATGATACTTTTATTATTAATATTACTTAGTACGTGTTCAATTGGCACAATATCAAATATGCTACAGTAATGCAGAATACAGAATCACATAAACCTTAACTTTTTCATCTACACACACGTTTTAAAATAACACTCCAGATTTGTGACTACAATGATCTATATATTATATCAGTAGTTCATGACGTATACGTATGTTGGTACTGATGAATTGTTTTTCATAATATTACAATTATAATATATTATACATATTATTCTTTGTTTTATTGCATTTGAATGTTTTATACCTAATGTTGATTGATTAGATAGGTATTTCAATGTTGTATACAATAAACTAAAAGAATAATATAATCATATGTATAATTAGGTACCTATTATGAAATATTCAAATATCCCATAAATACATGTACGTTATTTTGAAAAGCTATGCCGTACGGCGTACACACAAAAATTGTAATTTAGAAAATCGTATTCCTAGTTCTAAAATTAGCATCTGTCTAAATTATGATGTAAGTAGAATTTATTGAAATGCATTACACTTATGTTCTCACATTCCACAACTTATTATATTACATGTACAATATGCCAATTTATACATTATATATAATATACTAATTATAATAAGCACATAACATAATAATACACATATCAGTATGACAGTATATCACATAAAATATTTTATATTGTGCGATTATTTACCTAATCATTTTTTAATTTTCATAAAATATAAGTAAATCATTATATACTACCTACGTCTTATATAAAGCATATTACAGAAAATACATCTGAAACAATATACGATAAACTCAGTTCTTAGGATTGCTATTTTTTTAAATGAAAAGTTTATATGTTGAAAATTCAAACTACACCAGCGTTTCTCAACCTTTTTCTCTCGTCACACACTTAGGTATAATCTAAACCAATATTTAGCAGTGGCACACTTGTCACTGACTTGTATATGTATACATGTTTTTTTATAGTAGGCTTTCATCATATAAATTATTAATACCAAAGTAGTTGTATATCAGTATATTTCTAGCAAACAATTTAAAACGGTGTATTAATTTAGGATAGAAAAAAAAATTATTATTACATTTTAATTTTCAACCAATTACCTACATTTTACATAAACGTTTAATGATAATCCTGAAGTTTCGCGGTACACCTATAAAGATCTTAAGGCACATCAATGTGCATACCTGGTTTAAATAATAAATAAAAAACTGAAGGATAGGTGTATACTATACATTCTAAAATATGAATATTGAATAATTAACCATTAGTAATTATTATTTATAAAAAGTTAAAGATAAGAAGGCTGAAGGGGAGAGACAAAATTTTAAAGAACCTGCAGATAAAACCATTGACTACCTATTAAAAATATATTATAAGTAATTTTTAAAAACGAATTGGCTAATAAGATAATAGAAAAAGATCTTTATAGGATAACGGATGTATAATAATAAATAAGTAGACTGTAACTTGACACGTCATACGTCATATTCATAAAATCATAACACATTTGTTGGCTAAAATTCAAATAACTCGTCTATCAGTTAACAACAAAATTATTACCCATGGGCCATGTGACCATGTGGATTTAAAATATTTGGACCACAAACATAATTTATCATCATACGGCAGATGGTTTTTTCATATATATATATATATATATAGCGCATTTAAAAACGTTAAGTTAAAAAATAAAATATGAGCTTCCCTTCCGTCTCTTCTTTTGAGTTCATGTGAGTTAATCAATACCTATTACCTAAGTTAACTGTTGAAATTATAGGTGTATTTTTTACGGTATTCTTAAGGTACCTAGGTAATTGATCAAAATTAGAAAATAAATATCATTACGATATTTTGAAATTTTAACTTATGAATTATGATTATAAAGTATAATATATTTTATAGCTACTAGCTAGGTAGGTACCTATAGTATTATAAAAAGTTTACACAAGCTACCTATACCATTAAATCTCAATTCGTATCTACTCCTAAAGTACGTAAAACTTAATTTAAATTTCCGTGTAACACATAAAATATATTTCCCTGTTGAATCGAAGTAACAATATTAATATATTATATACCTAATACTCGTATTATGTTTTTTACACAAGTAATTGTGTCGTAGATAGGTATCTATTAACCAGATATAAAAGACAGAAATATAATACAGTACGAAGTACTATTGAGTCTTTTAACTTAAAGTTATAAATTTTATAACAAATTTACAAGTATAAATTTTATAGTGCAAAATATGTTTACTCTATTTAAGGTATATTTAGTGAATTATATGGATATTTATATCAATATAATATACATTTTTCAGTGTTGGAGTATTTCATAAAAATAGTTTGGTGTTAAAATGATACGTTATAAAAAGCTGTAATTGCATTTGAGTATCACGCATATTATAAATTTAGATCATTTTTGGTTTTAAAATTGAATTACATTTGAATATATTTACGATAGTGAGATA
Organism: Aphis gossypii; assembly: GCF_020184175.1. Taxonomy (NCBI): domain Eukaryota; kingdom Metazoa; phylum Arthropoda; class Insecta; order Hemiptera; family Aphididae; genus Aphis; species Aphis gossypii. The sequence goes on from NC_065533.1 coordinate 55,575,603, forward strand.
GTAATAAACTGATTCTGTATAGTTATCATTTATTTAAATTTGAAATTGAGAAATCGAGAAAAAATGTAGAAATAAAAACTAAAAATTGGATATTGTGATATGTTTTTTGTTGTTAATAATATTGAGGCTTTGAAATTATAATATAATATTTATATTTTATTATACCCAAGAGCGGGTAAACCTACTAGCATAAAAGTTATTAGTTACGTATAGGTATAAATTTATTTTTTATTAAAACAACCCCCTAATACCTAATTCTTTATTCACTGATAACTCGTATCATATTTTGAGTCGGTGTATATAATTAGACGGTTAATAATTACCTTATAGTAGGTAGGTGGCAAATCATAGCCATCGGACGAGTACAGTGGCTGCAATCAAGTATAAATAATATTCATTTGTAGGAGAAAAAAAAAGTTGAAAATAAAATAATATATTAAACACACGATGAGACATTTCTTTTCAATAAATAATATTTATTTTTAACAATAACAACAACAACGATAACGACAACATCGAAATAAATTATATAATATTATTATTATAAGTTTAAAAATTAATTCAGTAGTAGGTAGGTTATATTATTATGATCATAGCAGTAGTGTATGTATATAGTGGTTGTAACGTGTTTGTTATAATATTATGTGTGTTTCGTGTGTCGATATTAAGATATTAAACTAACTGCAGCTGCAGTTTAAAATATAAACTATATTAGATTCTATAATAATAATAATAATAATGTATGATACATTATGTATACCAGTTATATGAGTTATTAATTTAATATATATTATAAAATAATAATTTAAGTATCATTAAAAATGCGTGCGTGCGTGCGTTTTGCGTAAATATAATGTTATATCAAACCATAATTTTAAATATATAGGTATAATATATTATGGTTTCGATTAGTAACATCTATATAATAACATTATTGTAGTATAGGTATTAAAATAATATTCTCGGCTTCTCCAGTCGTCAAAATCTAACGGTCGTGTAAATCAGACGCGGTAAGAGTAGTGACGGTAGGTGGGAGTGCCTCCGGGCAAACGACCGCTGGTGGTGGTCGAGTAAGACGAGTGGTAACCTCCGGGACGGCCGTCGGACGAGGAACTCGTGCGGGTTACCTTCTCCGTTGAGTAGCTCGAGCCGGGGCGACCTGAGGACTCGATGCGTTGCTCGGTGTGGTATTCGTATTGCCGTCTCGTTTCGACCGGCGCCGGTGTGCTGTACGACGAGCTCACAGAGTATCTGCTGGGCGTCTATATACATATAAAACACAACGCGCACGTCACGCATTTCTTTATAGTGTCTTTTTTTTTTTTTTTAAACGATTGCTTCTAATAGTAGGTATGTCTATGTCTACGTGTGGTAAAAAATGCCGACATCCGTTTTGCATGGGTACAAGTGACGCGAGTCGTCGAGAGTCGAAAACAAAACGGTCTCTATAAAATATCCCTACACCACTAGCTCTATAGGTTAGATTACGTGCGATTATGTATAGTGTGTATATGCTATACATATATATATATATAGAGAGTATATTACCGACACCTTTTACCGAATTTTGTTTTAAATCTTTTTTAAATGTATACATATAGACACGCGAAAATCGTAAATATAAAATAATATTATGTTATTTTTTAATCAATCTCGCGGCGAACGGTATTCGTATTATATTATAAACATCGTTTGCGGCGGTCTGTCATCGTTTTTTGTTTATTAATATCGGTAAAACGTCGGCGGCAACGAGCTGAACAGTATCCGCCGGCGGGTGTGCCCCTCGTGCCCTTCGGTATCCACCCGGTGGCGGTTCAGGCGGCTCTTGGAAGGTATTGTTTCGGTTTCGTGCAAGTGTCGGCGAGCCAGCGCGCTCTTAATCAACGCTTTCGTTTCCGTCTCTACGTCCGTCTCGTTGCCGGCCCCGAGGAACTCCCGTTGCATTTGATTTTTGTCACCTTTTCTCCCGTACACTAGATAAGGCAACTGGACCTGACTGGGACGGGGGACATTGGGGACCTTGTGCCACGGGACGCGGACCGTGTTTCTGGTAAACGCGGCCGGTTTGGGTTGACCGTGCTCTTGGTGGCCGTGTTCTGGCTATAACACACACACACACATACACACACACACACACACACACCCACACACCCACACACACTGATAAGTATATATCTATGCCTCTATATATGTGTTTGTATTATTCAATATATGTAAAATACGGGAATTTGGTCGGTTTCCAATACATGGGTATATATTATATTTTATTTATTTGGGTAGGTATACCTATACGGACGTTCGTTACGACTAAAATGTGCGTGTGTATGTGTTAGTCACACAAACGACCGGTCTGATATTTTAGTGAGACTTCTAAATTACGATATTGATAATAAACACTCGATATTCATGTGCCATGGGTGTACAATATTATGAGCTTAACTTAAAAATAATTCGTGACACGTTTCGTAACTTAACTTATGTATTGTATAAATATCTGTATAATTTGTAGCACTTGTTAACTAAAGCTAGATATTAGGTACTAATATTTGACAAAATAATGTGTAACAACAAAACAAACTATACAATATAATATATACTATATTTAAGGCAGTAAAAAGTATGGAATATAATATAAGTATAAACACTGACTAATACTAAAATGTAATAATATTAAATGAACAACTAAAAGAAAAATTAGTTTTAAATTACCAGATACCCAAGATGATGGGCACTAATAATCACAATTTTATTATAACTATAATCGAAGTATATCAATGTGTAAAATCGTACGTATCCAGTCAATGCAGTCAAAGAATGTCCATTATTTATCGAATTATTTTAATATGTATGTATTACAATAACAAAGATAATAATTATTAATGTACAAGAGAAAATAAAGTTTGTGTAAAGTTTATTTTTAAATTGCATTTAAATAATTGCATTTACTAATGCATTAGATAAATTTTTTGTGTAAGAAAAAAGTTTAAAAGAATTTACAAATTTAAATTTAGATTTGAGTGTTAAACGTTATTAATAAATACGGAGCCCCAGAAATGGTCAAGTCGCCAAAAATTGGTACGCATAAATTATACACTTGAGAACATTCTATACAAAATTAAAAAAATAAACATAAAGTATAAAAATAAGTGTAAAATTAAAAACTATTGAAAAAATAAACCCATGATTCATGAAAACATTTTGATGATGTTTGGTGTTGGTAATAGTTAATGAGTAATACAATTGATTGAGTTTCAAAATAACTTATTTTATGACTTTTTACTAATTATTTAAATAGATATAATTTATAATGCAATATGGTCGTCATCGTTGTCGAACATACACAAACACACTTAGTATATAACTATTAGTATTTTCTTTCAATGTTGTTAGAACAATACTTCCACCACAGCCAATGGTGAAATGGTGAGTGGCATATTATACATGTCCCAGTAGTTTTTATTTTTTAAAATACAAATATATACATAATATACAATTTCATTTTTATTTCAATGCGGCTATTTTAAATTTTACCCCCCTCGCAAAGAATTCATAGTTTTTTTTTTATTAAGCCATTTCATGGCTGCACATTTTTTTTCATAGTTAACATACATTGTCTGTGATGGAGGTTTTTCACGAGGAATTTGGGAAGTATGTCTTTATATTTTGTTGTTAATGAAAGTTTCAAACGGTGCCGTCGTAAGGTTCAGATAGACCTCCGTGCCAAATATGTTCAGGCATTCCGAAACTTTTTAGTTTTCACACCACATTGATTTTTTTTTTTTAAATAAAATTATTTGTTGTCAAATAATCAAAAATAAGACATGAACGATAATATACGGGGTCGATTTTGACCATTAAAATAATGATGATTGGTGGTATAGATTCCAGGCATAACCCTTAAGACGGCACAGTTGTTGACTAAGTAGTCGGTAGGTGATTTTTGATAACGGTGATTTATCAATTAACGACAGCAAATCGCTTACAGTTACGACACAACTTAACTATTATCGAATTAATAGTAGGTAATTACAAATCAAAAAAAAAAAACTTACAGTGACTGAATAAGAACTGGCTGGTTTGTAGTACGCCGGTCTGCGGGAAGTGTAAAAGTCCGAAGAGTAAACCATATTTATTTTATTTAAGTGTATTTGACTGGTGGAGATAAACTTTTAAGATTGTGGATCGTGCGAACGGTTCAGCTATTTGTAAATGTCTGAAACCAAAGTATTGTTGTCACTAAAATGCTTTAAATAAAATAGCATTATATATAAGCATCCATATAGCTAAAGAGGGGATATGATCATCGAGTGGTGTGCACTCGGCGTCCACCGGCGCTGACTAATCGGCCAAAGCATGACGCCTGTAACACAGAATTTATTATTAGAACAGAATATGTAACAGCCACCGTTGTTTTCTAATGCGAATAAGAATAATATCAAGGACCAAGGAAATAAGCGAGAGTACATTGTATGTATATATATATATTTAGCAATTGTCATTTGGCAATGGCAATGATGGATCAATAATAATATCAACATAAACTTATTTATACGCATGCATATTAATATTATACAATCAGGGCCCTGGGGTCGTGGGGCCAGGACAAAATAATAATTTCTCGGTATTTTTTTGTTCATAAATATATATTTTGTAAAAGCGTTCTAATAAATTTTGTATCCTATCTATAGTAATTTGTGTGCTTACTTAGTGTAATTATAGTTAAGTTGATATAACATGTATTCATCTAAGTATAATTATTACATAAGTAACTTATAATAACAAATAGATACTAGTCCATGAACTTATAAATGTATAAAGTCATTTATTATTTATAGTTAAAAACTAATAAAATACTTCTATGGATATTTTATTAAATTTTTAACTAAATTTGTATTTTTAAAATTAAGATGAAAAATTAAAAAATATTAAAAACCCGAATTTCTCATCGAATAGTGTTGGTTCTTGTTGTTGACGAAAGCACATTCGTCTATCAAACCCCTATACCGAAATGAGAAATGAATAATTTTTCTTCTTATTATTATTTTTATGCACTTTCAATAATATATTTGATTTAATAGGTACGTATTTATTAAAGAATATCAAAGAAACGTAAAACATCAAAAATAAATATGGTTAGCTTTCAAGTACGTTAAATGTTAAATTCTAAGAAAAATGGTATTGGTGCTACGTTTGTATTTATATTACTCAACGTATGTAAAAAAAAGTAAATTCCATATTTTTATTTTCTCAGTAATTAATTTAATCGTTTAAAAATCTTTTTTACTATTTAGTTTGAATAAAACTTCATTTTACAATAAATAAGTCTTAAGTATTAATGTATGAAGAAGTTAGTCGTTTTTAGATGCAACATATAATTCTGCACAAAAAATTCATGAAATCAAAATCAAATTGTAAGGTACATTTTTGTATGAATTGAGCAACATTTAGATGTATACAATAAACTTGGGTCTAATGACGTCACGAATACATAGTTAAAATAATATTTTCTCAAAATTGTTCATAAAAATATTACTAACGATTTTAAAAAAAGGAATTAGTTTTTTGTATTCCATTATTATTAATAAATATTGATTATTGTGATATATTTAATTTTAATACTTTTATATAAACGTTTTTATTTATATGAACAAATAATAGATGCGTTATTTTTCTTGCAAAGGAGATTTTTTTAATTTTTCACAAAATTGCTCATGATAGTGGACCTTGTTTGTTGGACTCAAAAATTCATTTATGATACAAGACAAATCACAAATGTGTAAGTTAATCTACTTTAGGGTCTAGGTCCAGTCTTATATATAATACATATGTTGTAGTATATTGTAATTTACAACAGTGTATAAATAATAATTTTATTAGAATTCATTATTAAAACTTTTTGTACAATTTATATTTTATCATCTTTACTTAACAGTGCCCAGTGAAGAATATTTAATTTCCTAAACACCAAAATCATTGACTAACCTCCAAATTAATGATTATAATTTATAAATAAATCTGCTCAGTACAGCGAGGTTTCCATACTGTTGTTTTAAATGGTTAAGTGGAAGAACTAGGTCATCTCAATAATATTTATGTTGTTTGCATCGTATGGTGCGAATAAACAAAAAGTTATCTAAATATATAATTACCAAAATATGTTTATATTTAAGAGATATGTATGTCAAGTGTTAGTATAAATATCAATGGCAATTGTTGCAAACATTCGCGAAACCATAAAAAAGACAACCTTGAGCGAGATAAATAAGTTATTTTAATATCTATTATACGATATTCTTTAAATCGGAACGTTAGTCATTTATTATTTATAAAGAATTTATACTTATTTATAATTCTTAGATCACTTTAAAGTTTCAAAATTTAATGAACATCGAATAAAAAACAAATAAATACAATTGGAATATAAATTAGTAACAGCGATAATCGTATGTATAGTACAGGTACCATAATATCACAAAATAAAATGATCTACGATAATTTTGAATAATTAAGCTTATTTAGTGATAGGTACAAGGAATGTATACTATCTTATACTATTGATTATAGAACAGTAGATCTTCTAATCAATTCTATAACAATAGAGTTCTAGACGTAGAGTATTTTTTTTTATAATTTATTATTATTAGAAAAAATAGTAGGTAATAAATTATAAATAAAAATAAGTTGTTCATAATTCATATTATAATTGTTTAACCTTTTACGGAATAATATATTATTTATTCATTTATGTTTTTATGCATAAATATTGTTGACAATATTAAAATTAAATATTTTTAAATTATTTATTATACTTAGGTTAGGACGGTTAGGTATAAACATACTTAGTACTATATCGTAGGTATAGTATACATGTATAATATGTAGACTAACTATACAATATACTATATACTATGTGTACTGTATAAAAAAAACTGTAGGTATTTGCCTATTGTTATAATTATTATTAAATAATCTTTGATAATACTGTATGTATATATCTATTAATTAAATTTTAAGTTATAACTCGTAATTTATTATTTAATAATATTTTTAAATATTGTACGAATATTATAGAATTAAGTCTTGACATATACATATTAAAGGTTTAAAGATTAAGACAAGGTTTTCTCGGTTTTCTTGTTTTTTTTTTCTGCTGATTTTTTGAAAAATACTTTTTCTACAACCATACTGATACCACGACATTATATATAAATTATCAAAAATACACGATGTGAACTTATTGATCAATGTATAACTCATATTAAAGTCCATGTTGGTAGCATATCTGTTCAATGAATGCTTTTGAGTCTTAAAAATTAGCTGTACAACTTTTTTTAATTGTCGCCTGGAAAAAAAATATTTAATTCGTTCAGCCTGCTTGAATTCGTAAATGAATTCAATATGAATATTGTCCGACACCAATAAAATTGAAATACTTTAAGCCATTCTGAAAATATTTAAACGACAAATAAATCGTTTGTTTTAGGTATCACATAATAAATTTTTATAATATTTATATCGTATACAAATATACAATTAGTGCATAATACAATAATTACTTAAATACAGATTATCTATTTCTTAATAGCTATATGATTGAGTTAGACAATTTTCAAGTGCCTAAAACGAACAAAAATAATCACATATTATAGTTGTATATATTTCAAACTGTTACACATTACCGATGAAACTGTATAGTAGTGCTAATCTCTTTATCACTTTAGTAATTAATTTTGTTCGACTTTTATTTGAACGGTTAATTTTTTTCAGGCTCATTGCAGACAGACTAATAGCAGTAACGAAGAGACATTCAGAATTTGGAAGGTAGGATTATCAAAAACACCGGACAAAACAAATAGACGCTCTTGTCGGAAAAATAATGTACTGCGTAGTTCAAAGTTATACAAAAAACAACATATAATAATAAATTATTTTTTTTTAGTCATATACCAATTATATTTTTTAATTTTTAAAATTTGTATTATTATTTTGACAATAAGCACTATGGATGAAAAAATAAATGAGAGGACTTAATTGTTACTGTAGTCGGTAGTGGTTAGTCGATTAACAGGTCTCGGCGACACCTATTATTATTATACGCTTTAAATGCGCCTAGTAGTGTCATCTGGGATTGTGTAGAAAGAAAGGTTTTTGATGAAGGGGTTTCTGGTGGCGTGCGCTGGTATAAGGTGAAAGTATTTTTATAGTGTTTCAGCTACATTGTCGGAATAAGGAGGTTCCTGTAGAGTGTAGAGAGTATTATTAGACACATAAAATGAAGCTTTGATTATCTGTCGGAGGTATTTGGACTGGAAGGTGGATATATAGAAGTTAACCTATGTATATTACTAGGCGTTGACGTCCCTAAGAAAATTGATTAATTTTTCATAGTTATCTGGATAGTCTGTTTATATTTTGAGGTGAGTTGTGAAAGATTTACATGAGAAACTATTTGCACGAATTTGGTTTTTAATGCTATTGTGTAATCCTATGTAGTCAAGGACGCCTTTGAAAAATAGTAGTGGAGGCGAAATAGTCTTTGATGTATTATATGTAGTATACCATTGCCCCTGATTAGGAGTTTCGTGTTAGTTATCAAGGTCTGTATCATTATAAGGGCTTCGGTAGCTATTTGGTGTCACAAATTAGTTTTGATTTTTTGATATTACTTGACAAGAAGGGGGAGGGGGTGGATGATGTAGATAATGGGCATTTACCCTCTTTGGATTTACCTTGTTTGTATTATTGATGATTTTATTTTTGACGATTGATACCCTTGAGGTATAACGGTAGTGTCTGGATTTAATTGCTGAGCGAGTTATACATATGTATATTCTTCGTTTAAATTTAACATATATTAAATAATTATGTCCCGAGTCTGAGAGCTGCTGATGACGTGTATATGCATGTTTGACAAATCGATGAGATAATTTTTTCCTGAAGAAATACGATATAATATTATGTTGGGACATAATTCAGGAGCGACGGAGCGAACATGACGTATATTTATAGGTCACGTTCGGCGATGAACTCAATAAGTACTCGTATATTATATAAATTAGTCTATATATTTTCTTTTTTGTTAGTTGTTTTATATTTAGTAACATTAGTAGCATGCTTTAAAAATAAATAATATAATAGTCAAAAACTGTGCAATACATACAACTTTACTAAATATAAATATAATAGGTACTTTTATAATTTATATATTATTATAATTCTTTTGAACAATTAAAAAGTTACTATAAAATTACTTTATAACAATTGTAGTTCTTAAAAGATCTAACTCTCGTTTGTCTGTCTGAAATAAGACTGAAAAAAGACGTTTGGAAAAATAATAACTAGTAGTTCACAAACAGATGGGTAGTTAGTTTTCACAAAGAGCCTAGTCTTTTACAAAATACTATTTTTTAATTTTTTTCTATATGGCTTATGACATTGACATAATATGTATGATAAAATAAGATTTTTTATTAAAAGATCAATAGAATAAAAATTTAAAATAAAATTATAATGTGTGTTTTAAAAAAAAAGTTTGTGTGCTCGTCATTACCTTTTTGAATTAGTATAAAAATGCTTCAATATAAATTTCTGGTACCAATACATTGATTTCTATAAAAAAAAAAAAAATAGTTGTTACTTTGTTAAGGAAGACCTCAAAAGTCAAAATCCAAAACCTAAAACTAAAAATTTACGGAATAATTTAAATTTAAATTTATTCAATACCAATCTTTGACAAAATCAATTTTATTGTATTATTAGACATATAATTTTTATAAAAAGTTGGCTTGTATAACTCAACGTATTTGTACAAGTATTTTCTAAGCTTATTACGATTTTTACAACAATTTTGGTCCTTTTGAATTATTTATAAATATTTAATATTTAATATTTTTGATTTTTTTTTTTAATTTTTAATGGTTACCTACATTTATTTTGGTTATTTAAAAGTTAAAAATCTCAAAATGTAATATCAACTTTTTCTTGAAATATTCTACAGCAATAAAAATATTTCGAAAATACATGATCATAATTTTAAAAACTTTGGACAAAATTAGTGAGAATCACTAAAATTTGCTATTTTAATATTTATATAATTTAAATTTTATCTTAATATATAATATATTAGGAAATATATTTAAGATCCTTCCATTTGTTTTATTTCACGGATACTGTGTAAGGTAACCTCACATTTCTTTGTATGAGTGTTTTAAGTAAAAAATTTGAGAAAAATGGATATTTAAACGATAAATATGATGATTTTATTTCAACAAATTTTAGCTATTATGTTGTTTTCAAAATATATTAATTGTAGGGAGTAGGGTCTAGGGATTTAACTTTTTGATATTACGCTTAATATTCACGTTTCAATTTTTTTTTTTAAATAATTGGACTAATTATAAGCTATAAAAGCCATGAGTATAAATTATTTATATCTTAGTATTGACTTTCAAGTTTATTTGCTAAAATATGTAAAATAACTTTCTATTAGTAATTACTAATTATTATACTTATAAACTATAAACGATGGTTTTAACAATATTTTGTTTAACCTACTACCTATCATATGTTATTTTATTATTATTTGGTAAACTTATACAAAACCATTAGTTTCAACAATTTCAAAATGTATGTACTGTATAGTTTATAACATAATAATATAATACTCATACATTATAGCAATAAATTAATTATTACAGTAAGTAAGTACATTAGAACTTCGATTATCCGATTAATTAATGTCCTTGGGTGGTCCGGATAAGCAAATATCCGGATGATTAAGATACGACGTATCAAATTTTATATAATTGTATGAATATATTGTATGTATGTATTTATTATTTATGTATGTAATATAATTTAAAATTCGTAATCATAAACAAATAATTTTATCATAATATTTAACCGAAACGTGTGTAACAAAATAAGTTTTAATTATAATATGTGACATATTTTAAAACCAAAAAATAGCCGACTTGGCGCATTATCTTTTTTTTCTCGTTCAGTTAATTGATTGTCCGGTTGATTGGCGTTCGGGTAATTGGAGTTCTACTGTAGAAAGTACTAATAATGGGCATAGTATTTACTTATAAGTATGATAACAATATTTTGAAGAAAATTACACATTAAAATACCTAAGTAATTAATAGTTTAACAAATAACCAATACAAATACTGATATCTAGTGCTGAATTATTAGTTATACAATAATTAGCTGGTTTCATATGTTAGCAATTTAGCACGAGAACATTTATTTAATACGAACTAAATAAATGATTAATGATGCTTTTAAATGTGTTGATAAATATTAAGTTGATATTAATGAATAATGATATTAACACGTGAGACGTTTGATGGTCAGTTGGTTGCAATATCCGCCAATGTACGTTTATAAGTGGAGCTGTATAGGTTCTTAGACAAAGAAAAAGAGATCAACTTGACTGAGGTAGAGAGAAGACGCTTTACTGTTTTTAGCTTTATTGGGAGGTTATAATCTTTTGAGCACTTATACCACAATAATTGGTCTTCATCACATTTGATGCAATGAGGTCAATAAAAACAATATGACTTCGTATGATCACTGCAATGACCGTAGGCTTGACAGTATAGTGATATTGAGATGAACAATAATTATTTATTAGATAGTTTTTTAATCGAAACGTAGAATTGTAGAGATATTAAAAATATATGAATTATTATTTTTAGTATCAAGTTTCACAACAAATAATGACATGTTATATGGATTTTTATTAATATTATTTTATAATTGTACTTAAGTTTTGGAAATTAATTTAATTTTGATTTTTTTTGTTTATTAAATAAATTAAATAATTTTAAGTTTAAAAATATATAGGTATAATAGGTATATACTATATATATATATATTTTTTTTTTTTTTAATCAATACGGTTTCATTGAACTTGTATGTGTAGGTATAAAGGTATTCTGTTTTTTCGGGCTATCCCAGAAAAAATTCTTGCCATGTACGATTTATTTTTAATTAGTTTTAAGAGGATTTGACACCGACCGTTTTTGTCCTTGTCTAACACACTTATATACACGTTGAACATAGAAATATATACGTGTTTTTTTGCCAAACTTGTAGATTAATCTAGTAAAACTATAAGATATCTAAAAGTAGATTTAAATTTGTTGTTGAGTTTACTTTGGAAAATTAATAGAATGATATCTGTACCTATTATTGATTAAGTAATTTTTAGATTAAGGAATATTAAATAGAATAATATTTGTACATCCTGCTGTATATATTATTAATTAACAAAAAATAAACCATTATTGATTAAGTTATTCTTAGACTTAAGGAAACGAGTAATTTTTGCAGTTTTTTAAACATAAATTATTTAGTACATATTATAACAATAGTGACACACGAATGATTAGGGCCGCTATCTGCAAATTCGGTTATAAAGTTCAAAGGTGGCAAATCAACATCCGCATAAAAATAATTATACGACAATCAACACAGGGTTCAGTCACTCACTCACCTAACGTCTTTACAACAATTATTTAATTTTCTGTTAGTTTTTATAAGTGTAATAAATTTAATTTACTGTAACTTATATCTTTCGATTTGTCTAATACAATATTTCAATATACCTCTTCTAGTTATTCTATATCTTCTATATCATGTTGGACAAGATACAGCTTTGGACTACAGGTCATTCGAAAGGTAAGTGAAAAATATACATAATAAATATTTTCCGTACATTACTTCATTTGGAAGGAAAAACTCTCGTACCCATAGAAACAATCGGTATCGAACCCCCTTAAAGTTCTATACTTATTTCGATTAGGTATTTATGTAAAAATTTCAAAAATTTCCTTCACTGTACTAAGTATATGTATTATGTATAATATCGAATTACTGATATAAATGCTGGTATAAATACTGTCAAAATACTATAATTTTGATTTTGAATAATTTTCTGAAAATGTTTATTAAACAAATACGTATCTTTTATATATTATTATAAACCATGTGTATAGTATTATAATAAATATACATGCAGATATAATCCATCCTGTTCATCTTGGTACATAGAAATCGTTTTAATTAGACAAAAAAAAACATGGTTCCGAAAAGGCGAAAACTATATTAAGTATATATTAAAAGAAAATGTTATAATCTATTTAATAGAATAGATAATTAAATGCTTAAACTATAAAAGAAAGAAATATAATTTAAGAACATTATAATATGTGCTTTGTATACTATTTACAAATTTATAACTTATAATATTTTAATTTGATATATCTACTTTAGATAATTTACGAGTATTATATTCGTAATAAATAATGGTATAATACCATTAATAATAATTTAATAACTACAAATTGATTATGTTTGTACAGTATTGTGACAATGACTACATAGATTTTTAAATGGATTTTATAAACCCATTACCTGACATGTCAGGTACCTAGTCTAAGGTCTAAACTTATTAGGTATTTAGGTGTTATAGTTTATAATGTGATTATATATATACGTGTACATAATTTACACATTTGTCAAGTCTACAGATCTAATATATTAATATATTATATATTATATTCAATTTATACACCTTATTCAATATACATATCTACTGATGTGAATAACTGTATAATTAATACATAATTATTTATTACCATTTACATACTGCTAGGTATTTAAGCGTTTTAATAATTTACGAGTTGTGAAATTTCAGACGAAGAAGTATATTTAAAATGAGAGAAGTTAGTTCAGTAAATAAAAAGGTGAACTCAAAAATATTTTAATATTCCTTCAGCCGTTTTATCAAAAACTTTTAACTTTCAGCGTTTATATAGTTATAGTTAATTAAAAACTTACCCAAGAGTAGACATTTATTATGTACTTTATCGTTTATAAAACATTATACTGTAGTTTTAAATTTAAACTGACTTTATAATACAATATATATAGGTAGTTGAATGTTGATTGATGTAGTTTTAAGATTGATAATGAAGAAACGTATTTTGAAAAAGTAAAAATATAGGATTTTGGGATACTAATTATTTTGAGAAAAACTTTAATTAAAAAAAAAAAAAAAAACACTAATGAATTGAAAGCGGTATTTTCAGACATTATAAAATCTGTAAAAGGTCTGCCCATTATATTTTATTAATCCTTGTAATATTAATTTAATGAAGGAACTCCGAACCATGTAGGTTAATCATTATTTAATAGCTTGGAAGTCTTAATTTATTAAGTACACAATTATTATTTTTATCACTACGCGCATGTATCAAATCGTGTAATTTGTTATTATTATTTATTATTATAAACTGTTCAACATAAATATTAAACACTACACTACATACTCGTACATATAACAATATAAAACACGCTTATAAAGTCATATATATATATATATATATATATAATGTAAATGTATATACACATATTATAGTATTTATATATATATATATTGCCGTCATGCGCACACACCATATAGTATATAACTACTGCTCTTTTCCCTAACCCCTCCCACCCTCTTTTTGTCCATTTGCTTCCGTTTATCGGTTTTCCCCTTCCATACTCTTTTTCATAGCGTCAAAAACAGCAGCGTAATCTTCTATCCCCATATTCCTCAGTTTTCTATTCTAAATCTTTATTCTAATATGCAATCGCATCGTATTTTTTTTCGCTGTCATGTACGGTCTTTTCGCTGCCAGCCAGCAGTCGAGCTGACATCCGAGAAAAGCCGGAGGGCAATGTACGACAGAAAGTTGACTCAATATTTTCCCACCAAATAGGATATATAATAATATTTATGTCAACAAAAGATTTTTCTTGTTTTGTTTTTTTTTTTTTTTTAAATTCATGTCCTGTTGGGATAAACAAAAGTCACTACATTTTATAATACGAGTTGAAAATTAATATGCTTATTGTTTTTTCTATATATTGTTACGTCCTGGCCAGGTCGATGTAATATGCATCAACGTACAAAATGAATATGTCATGGTTGTTCAAGTATAACTGTATAAGTTAACGTTTATTAAAATAATTCTTGCACGAATACAATTATTATAAGCTTATTGTAAAACATATATAAAAGATGGTGAGTGGTGTTACGACCGACCTCTGAATGTCATAGATATCCCTAACCATCTGCCGAGCTCTTGTCTCGGTCTCCCTTGTATATGATTTCTTACAAAAGAGTGGGTGGCGACTCCGTCGTACGAGGGGTCCCAAAAAAGACTGTTTGTGTAATCTAACACGTCATGATTGTTATCGAATCGCAGAGACATCGAATTTTGACTTTTTGCAAGGAGACGTGTAATTTTACTTTAATCGTTAAATTAATATATTAATATAATATTCCACACTCTCGTGTCCTGTACTCGTATGCCTGTAGTATATTAATTATAAAATATGAAAAATGTGACATTGCATAATCTTATGTGTTGGTAATTATTAGTACGGACGGTATGGGTCCGTAACAATATATAACGAGTATGTTTTCCTTACTGTATAATTTCAGTTTTTATTCGCGGTTTAAAACATACAACATATCTATCCATATAATTATATCTCTTCTGTCTGTGTATATATACTATGTGTATAAACATATTATATGCAATGTAACACTATATCTAGTACCTATTACACTCATATTATACAAATCAAATAGTAATTTACAATATGATTGTTGGTATATAAGTTTCTGTTTTTGTAAGATATATATAATAAATACATAAACTAAACAGAGCAGTAGTGGTTTTTTTTTTACCCCAAATCCTTAAATCGATTAGGTACCTCATATTTACACTCGGTGGTATTATCTCATTATTATTATTAAAGGCCGTCATTTTTTCTCTTGCTATTATCGTCGTTCGTTTTCCACTGCGGGATGTGGGGTAGCTAACTGCAGCTTGGTGGAGGTAACCTGGGCGTGACGCCTGCTCTCTCGAGGCACGCCCATAGGAGCAATAGCAGCAATGGCCGACCATACTCGACAATTATCGTCAGTACAGCATCCCTCATCTCACTCTATCCGGTAGCATACACTTCATCCCCCTCTATGGCTTAAAGGGGGTGCGGGAGTAAGTTGACTGAGAGGAAAAACAATGATGGTGGTGGCCAAAAACATTAAGGCCGAGAGAAGACCACCGCCGTTTACCGCCAGTGTCATAATCAGTGCGAAATCAGCCGCCGTTGTTGTATTATCATCCATATAATTTTTTAACATTATTGATAATAACAAGAAAATTAATTTTATTAATAATAGTAATAATAATAAAATTGTTATGTGTATAATTATGTATTATAGAGTTTACTGTTAGTAGTTGTGTTTATAATAGTTTTCCAATGTGGTAAATAAATGTGTATCATGCGATTAAGGATTATGTTGGATGTTCCTCGTGTACTAGCAGAATAAAATAAAAAGGTTTTTTTAAATTATTATTATTATTTTTTTTTTATTACAATAGTACCTACATAATATAGCCACCGCTGTATAATATATATATATATATATTATTTTATATTATATATTATGAAATACGTGTGAAAATGTTGCGAAACAAAAGTATTGGCACGCGATTCTTACGGTGGTATTTTTGATCATCAATTAATAGTATTACTCTCAATGTAAATTTATTCATTACTAAAATAAATTTAAAACCATTTTCTATATTATATAGATATATTTATCGGTATTTCATACATTTGGTTTTTATAAAACTAATTTAATGGAGAATACTACTTCTACCGCATTTACAATTGATAATCAACCGTCAAATAAAAATAATAACGAATTGAAAAACGGGGATAATATCGAAGATTGTCAACAACAACATCAAAGACGGCAAAGGGCAACCGGAAACGGTCGGTGGTGTACCAGCAGCACTCGATCACGGTCATCTACATCATTTCTCATTCACAATTTACTTATATCTCGTTCGGGCGATGCTACTGACGTGCAAACACCTATATCTCCTCCATCACTTCCGCTGGTTGAACAAGAAAACGATAATGAGGATTCTAGTAATAATAGTAGCAGCAGTGAAAGCAAAAGTAGAAGTTGTAGTCCACAAGAGATGCAACTGTCATCCCCCGTAATGGACGTTAATGAAGAAAAAGAAGACATTGACGGAATGTACGATGCAGAACACTATAGAGTTAAGAGACGTAAATGCACAATTCCTTTTAGAAGAAGAACGGCTAAGAAAAAAGAGAGCGTCAGTACTAATGCAAGCGGTGATAGTGATATTGAAAAAAGAGAAAGTAAGAAAATTAATAATATTATAGAAAATAATTTTATAAGATAATTTATGCTGTATGATAATTACTCAATTAACACCATAACTTTCTTATTTATCAATGAATAAAACAATAATTAAAAAATGTATGTATAATAATTATTATAATCATACACTGTTTCTTATTTATTTATGTGTTAGGTATCAATTTAGTTAATTAGTTTTTAATAACAAAAAAAAAATCGTTTCGTATTGTTGAATTGGGTAAAATTGTTTAAGTTCATAATATCAATTATGTTTTGAAAATTCACACAAATAGACTTATTTTTTATAAAACAATAATAGGCTAAAACCAATTATTATTTATTTACTCTATTTCTGATAGGTACTTACATAATTAATTTAAAGCATGGATTGTAATTTGTAAATCATAATGTGCGTTACTATTTGATATATATGAAAGTTATAAATCATTTTTTTATTTTAAATAATATTCAGCAACATACACTGAGTTTTAACCGTATACACTTAGAAAAACAATACAATATAAGATTATCTGGCAGGTATATATGATGTGTTATTACCTAGTTATTATTTATTACTTATTATAGTTATTACTTTTATTACTATAATACTATCAGTAGGACAGGTATTTTGTAACAATTTTTTCCATACAAATTTTTAGACTTAGAAATAACTGAATCATGTACACCTATTTCCCAGGAATAGTTATAATATTACATTGTTTTTAATCTTAACTGCGGTCTCTTTATAAAAAATAATTATTTACTAAATATATTTAGATACCTATGTACAATTTTCGTAACGGCAGTTATTTATTTTCATGTACCTTTAAACCCTAAAACCTATGATTATTGTTTGTTTATTTTTTATTGTCAGTACACGTATATTATAATTAATTTTTTAATTCGTTTGCATTAATGTTAACAGCTGACAAAGAATCAGCATCACTAAAAGTTTCAGAAGAGGATTCACAAACCCAATCAATGCAAACTCAACCGCCGCCTATTTCAATATACCTATCCACAGCTATGAATCATCAACATCAACTATCTGCACTACAATCATCAATCCAAACACCTACTTCAACGTCAACCACGCCGGTATCGTCGTTAAACTTCAGTGTAAACGCCATTCTCAGTGGCGGCGGTGGATGTTCGAATGGGCGAAGCAATAGTACTAGTAGCAACTGTAGCACCGGAAGTAACGGGAGTAACGGGTCCAGTGGCTTGGATATGGTGGAAAAATCATGCCACATCAACAAAATATCTATGACACCGGTCAACAGCACAACCAACACTTGGCTTCTGCTGCTTTTTTGCGAATTACAGCAGCAGCCGCTGCAGCTTCCGCGTCATCGCCTTCTGGTAAGTTGAATGTTCCATCAACACAATAATAAAAGCTTCATCGAAGTACAATATAGACGTATAGTTTTCAAACAAAAGAATAAATATGACGACATATCGTTAAACTTAAAACAAGCGTTTGCTAATAATAGCGATTCAGTGAAAAGTGGTAATATTAAAAGTTGTGCGCAACGAATTAGTCGTTGCCTCGTTGGTAAAATGTATAATAACTTTTTGATATTGAATGAAAATATAGTTAAAATGTATAATTAATAATATTGGTATTGACGATTAAAGTAAAAAGTGTTCTACATTAGTTATTAGTTAGGCATAAAATATAAACATTTTTATTTTTTTTATAATAGGTACCTATAGTCAATAACGTAACAAATTATATATTTATATAATATAGTTAATTTCAACTTCTAAACGTTTTCAATGCTTCATATAATATACAATATAAAAATATAAATTCTTAATATTATATAAAGGGACTGTACGTGCAATGATATTGAAGTATATTATTATTATGGTGATAATGGGTGGGGCTGCCGTTCGATCTTCTCTTTTTTCCTTTTGCTATAACTTTCATTTTTTTCTTATTCCCTACAAGCGGGTAGAAAGTGGCGTGTTCTTAAATTTATAGCATTAGCCGTTTAGTGCTGTCATTCACAGCCCTTTTTGCACATTTATCTCACTCTATACATAATAATAAAAATATCTTATTACAACAACTGTACCTAACAATTATTATTATTATTATTATTATTGAAAACACCTATAGTTCACAGTTATATTTACGAATTAGACGGGAAGTCTTTATTTGAAAAACTAACTAATAATATTAATTTATATTAGTTATACATTTCAATACACAATGATATTATTTTTTTTCGAGTTTAAAAATTTACCGTTTATAATGAATATGACGGTTTTTATTCATTATGATTTTTCGTCAATGACATAGATATAATAAGACATGTTATATTAGTAAACACTGCACATCCGATTATAACACTATCGACACTAAACACTTCTCAGCTTACATTTATGTACATTGTACATTCGTACTATTGTATACAATGTACATTCGATTATTTCACTTGGAACAGTATGTAACGTAACACAAACACAGCTGAAATAATGCTATTGAAGCTCTTTAGTACCTACAAATAGTAACATAAAACTACTTATACAAAATGTTTAAACTTCGATTTAGCTGACTATATTGTACAATATATAATATGTGCGTGTGCTGTTAGTCAATCGATATTTGTATAGAGTTACACTGCAGGAATGACACGGAACACAGTGATTATTATAAAGTAAACACTAGAAAAATGAAATTTGATTTGCTGACATTTCTATTTATGTCATAGAAGTCTATTATAAATTTATAAATATGTGTATTTAATGTTGAGATACACAATAAATTGTGTATTACTTATTAATTTGAGGAAAAATTAGATAGTAAATAATAAATCGTGGATTAAATTACTTAAACACATATTATAATACGTAGGCATACATTGTAGAGAATATAAAGTGGTTTATATGTGTACTTATGGAAGAATATGCTATCGTAAATTGTACAGGTTCATAAATTATAAAAATTAATAGTTGAGTAATAAAATTTAATTACCTTAAAATAAAATTTGCATTTACGTTTAAATGAAAATTGTGGTATTGAGAGAAAACATTTTCGTTTACTTTATTATCTATATCTACATCACATAGGACATGTAATAAATTTTTTTGGGTACATTGTACATACTAAATACCACATTAACATTAAACACAGCAGTACTCTGTATGCTGTTGATTTGCTTTTAACAATATTTAAATAAAATCGAAAAATCGTACTCTGATTAATAGTATCATGCTATTGAGTAGCATCCTTAAATTTGAGTTCTATAATAATTATCGTTATTGATTATAAACAAAGGATACCGCTGGTGGACTAGTATCCTATTTCTATATAAGGATAGTAAATAGTTACAGTAGCGTATTTACGTAATAACAAGGATATGGATCCTCTTAATTTATATTTACTAACTACCAATTGCTTGAAATAACACCATATACTTACAATACATTATTTTATTAATTTGCTATAAGTTCTAGTCTTCATTAAGATTTAAATGGGTTGGACTTGTTACCATACCATTCCCTGCAAAAATAAATAAGTGTATAGTTGAGATCATTGAAGAACTTCGTCTTAAAAAAACTATATCTATAAAATTATCTCAGGTTCAATAAACGCAGTAAACGCAATCGTACTATAATTAATTATTACATAAATCAAAATAAACTAAAAAAGTTAAAACTTTTTGTAAAAATAACGAAAAAACCAACATATTTAAAAAAAAAATTAATATTACCTAGAGAATGTTCATACAAATACTAGGTGAAAATCTCCACGATTATTTATTTTTGAATTACAATAATAATAATAAAAAAAATGAATTTTGTCAAAAGTAGTGTTGAGTATAAGGAATATGCCTATATTCCCATTTTTCCTGCTGTTTTATGTCGTTCATAGTAAGTTTCACAGTAACAATTAGATTACATTTTTACCTAAACCAATACACCCTTAAAGCAAAAGGTTAAAGAACATTTTATGATAAAATTTAATTTAATTTAATAAAAATCAAATCACATAATATCATGTTTGTTATTCATATTTTTTTTTACACTAGTAAAATATTGCTTTACTCAGAAAAAATAAAATATTATATTCATCACTACTATTAAATATTTTCAAAACGTGAGTTTTTGCAATAGTAGAACTTTCGTATATGATATTATGATGATATAATCTGTGTAATGTTTATTTCCTAGAAAGTTTCGTGTTATCGAATGTCATAGATAAAATACAAAATACAAATACTTAATATGTAGTATAGGTATCTGGTTAGGCTCTGTACTCATATATCAAGTATAAAAGTCACAAATAATACTCTCCTATTTCATTTTGATAGCATAAGACAATGTACTTTAATATTGACCATGAGTCTACAAATATTTTATTTGTTATGTTGTGCGTTTGATACTGCATATTGGATGAAAATAAACTTGCTAAATCAAATTACACTATTTAATAATTAGAAATTAAAAGTGATTAAATGGGTAATAAATATAATTTATTTTAACTTAAGATAAGTTTTTATTATTTGTACAGTTTTGAAATAAAAATTTTAAAAAAGTTTTATAAAGTAAACAAAGCTATTTTTATATCTTTGATAAACAATTATATTATAATATAATTAACAAAATGCACCCAAAATGTGGAAAACAAACACCGACAATGTCTATTTGTTATTCAGCTGTACCTACGCCTGTACAAATCGATAATTTGTTTGTAGTTATATAATATAATAGCATATTAATTAACCATTGACAGTGTAAAAACAATTCAAAATCTCAAAGAGATGAAATATATTTTAGACATTAAAGGCCTATATTTTGATTGTTTTATCATGTTATTCATCTTTACAGTATTTATATAATATCCTTTTGCCAGAAAACAATTTGCTTCTTTGTCATAATAACTGGATTTGATTTCCTTTAATAATATTTACAACTACCTACATAGGTAAATATTTTTGTTTTGATATTATTTACTTTATTGTTATTATTTAGTGGATGTATTAAATATTACTGTTTATAAATTGTAATTTTTACTACTATAATACTACTCGTATATATTCTCATAAACAGTAATAGTATTGAAATGTCGTACGCAGGTACGAACATGTATTATTATATTTCAAAGAATATATATCGAAATGTATCAACTATAAATTAGGTATAGATTTATTTAATCTTTAATAACTTTGTTTATTTAATTATATACTTTTTGTCCAAAACTTTTCATTCCTCCTTAATTTTAAAAATATAAAATGCATTCAAAAAACTATAGTGGCCCACATTATTTTCACTATAAAAATCGCGAAATCAGTTCTGTTGTTATGACTATCGCACATTAATACTGCGTATTATTATTCTTGGACAACTTTGTTATCTGTATAAAACAAAATAATATAAATAAGTCTGCCGAAGAAAACTTATGTTATAATGCATAAAGCATAATAAATCAACAAAACAATTCCCCCAACATATATATAAGCAAGTTAGGTACGTGCTTACTTAACTTTGCACGTTTTTCATAACATTTCCAAAATACACGATTCTTAAGTATAATTTGACTCCGTAGTTTGTAATTATATATTAGTATCGTCGATAAAATATTGTAGTTAATACTCCGTGGAAAAGTCACGATCATTTTTCTTTTCGTGGTAAACCTCAGATATTTGCAGAGAACACGATGTACGTTACAGGGAATTGATTTGTTGAAAGTTTTATTTCGTTTTTATGCGCTTTACGTTTTAAGTTGACGTGTTGAGCAGATTTTTTTGTCTTCTACATTACAAAATTCTGTTAAAATAATATAAAGCAGTGTAACTTGTGTGACCTGTGATATAACAAATTAGAGTTTACCGGAAAATTGTGTATAGGTATTAGGTAGCCACGATAATCTATAGTAGTGTCTATCTCAGTGGTGCCCAACCCACAGCCCATGGGCCACATGTGGCCCACGAAGGTATAAAAGTGGCCACATAAATTTTTTTTAAATAAAAAAAAGTAAAATAATTAAAAAATACGTTTTTTTTTATCTTATTATGTTAGTGATTTTTCTGTCAGATATTTTCAATAATAAATTTTACGATTTAATATCGATATATTATACCGAAAAAAAAGATTGGACACAACTGGTCACCTCATCCGTGTATAATGGTATACCCAATTAGAATAGATGAAATTTGTTCGAAAATCAGTGCTTTTTATTAGCGCGAAAATAGTATTTCCATATTATGACAATCGCATAATAAGTGACATCCGCAATAATGACACCGACCCAGCGGGACACCTGTCTACTTGAAACGATTTACTCGGAATACGTTATGAATATTCAAATATAGTTTCGTTAAGACTGCATAATGATTGACGTTATCGTCTTCTCGTTTCTATATAGGTCCCATGTTTTACCATCACCATCATCTCGCTTCGGTCGCCGCACTACACCATCACCAGCAACGACAGCAGCAACAGCAATTGCACCAAAACCGAGTACAGCACGCTGTAAACTGCAGCCCGTCGCCGACGCCTCCGCCGTCTTGCAGTCTTCCGGCCGCCGCGTCCAACACGCCGTCCACTTGTACCTTCTTGACGGACTCCACCAGCACACTGACCACTGCAACATCGCAACCGGCACAATCTCTCAGGACCATAGCCAAGCCCATCGCACGCAGACCCGCCAACGCGGCGAATCCCAACGCGGGTTCCAACGGCAATGTCCACAACTCCGCACTGCTGCCGCTGGCCTCCGCAAGTTTGGCGTCCAACGGTGGTCCATCGAGTGGCGGCGGCGGTGGCGGCGGCGGAGGCAGTGGCGGAGGTCATGCGAACAACGCCAATGACAGTGCCAGTGGCGGTGGCGGCGCAAACGTCTGCAACTCAACCGCACTGTCGAACACGTCCATTTCGTCTTCCTCTACTCCCGGTAATTATGGCACATTACCGTAGTTTAGTTGTAGAGATTAATTATAATAATAATAATATTATAGTCGTATCCATTGCATTATAAACGCGTATATCATATTATATAATATTGCTGCAGTGTAAGCTGCTGCTGGGCCAACGACGTCAGACCGCGTATAAAATGATTAATTGCTTAAATTTCGTTTAAAGTAATTTGTAATCTTCACCGTTAATGATGCTGTATACAGTGAATCACATAAAGTACGGAGATGATGGCGCGGCACAGGCATTAGTAGGCAGTAGTATAGCGTTTATACCTATACAGCAAAAAGTTTGTTGTTTCTGTTAGCATAGTTTGTTAGTATAACTTTGCAAAAAAAAAAAAAAAAATAATAAACTAATAATAATAATATAATTTCCCGCTGACCCGGAAAAATGTTTTTCTCGAACGGTGCGATCTTTCGAAGGTACCCCCCTCCAAAAAACACGCCTCGCACAATAATCATTAATTATAAAATAATCGTCTGTGGAGAGCGAGTTAGCCGCGGCGGCGGTGCACAGTCGCTAACGCAATAACAATTTCTCTCATAATTATTATACTGTACACCCATCGCACTTAAGGCTATGATTGTACACACATTGCAGTATAAATATAATACGGAGGTGCCTACCTAGTTATTATTTATTTCGTTACTTATAACGTTGATATATAAAGTTTGAGCACAGTAAATCAAAAACAGACTATAGCAATATGCGATCTACGCGTATACATGTATATGTTTTTGACGAATGATACCACGCGTTAATATAGATCGTTAAATGCATTCGCGTACGTCGTAAACACGAGCTCGTATACAGTCGCGTCTACAGCGGACTGGCCGACACGTGCCGCCGACCTCCGTTCGACTGAAATGTCATCGGCAGCACATGCAACGGTATAAGCCGTACGAGTATATACATATATATAGTATGTGCACCGACTAACAACAATTATTCGTTTAATCATATATATAATAATAATAATAATATTATATATTGTATTTTATTGTGACATTGCATTTTAAACGACCATAATCGTTGGTCTAATCGCCGTATTTTATTTATTATTTCATATTTCTCCTGTGTGTGTATATATATATATATATGTATACGAATACGAATACGATAAGGTACCTATTATAAAAGCAAAATAATAATAATAATAATAAAAATAAAAAAAATAATCAATAAAATTATAACGAGAACCCGGGAGCTGTGTGTATAAGAGAGTATAATAAATATAGAGACGAATTTAAGAAGAATGGAAAAATAAGGAAAATAATATAGAATGCGCGAACAAGAGAAATAACCGACTTCACCCCGTCCCGGCGCAGTGTAATCGAGTGCTGTGATTCCGACCACCCTCTCCGCTCCGACATCGCTGTTGTTCTAATACACCTCCCCAGTTCCGGCAGCAAACTCATTCGCCGCCGCCAACCCCTGGGCGAACCTGTCAAACGCACGCGCTACACACTACCCTCAGCACTACCCTTGTTCCCATCTCTCTTTTCCACTCACTTATTATAATATATTTAATAATCCAACGCAGCCGCAAAAAAGGGACCCTTCCGCCGTATTCTTCTTACCATTGAAGTCAGTTGCACACACTGCCCACCGATTAGTGTTGTTGTCGTTATTAGCGTCTGTTGCACCGGATTGCATTTCTGTTTTTTTTTTTATACACAATAATATAGCATATATATATATATATTTCGCTGTCCCCTTCTTTAAACAATAATAAAAAATAATAATAATAAATAATTAAAAATCATCTACTGTATATAACGT
The DNA here is from genome assembly GCF_020184175.1 of Aphis gossypii. NCBI lineage: Eukaryota > Metazoa > Arthropoda > Insecta > Hemiptera > Aphididae > Aphis > Aphis gossypii. The sequence goes on from NC_065533.1 coordinate 55,601,560, forward strand.
AGGCGATTGCCGTGTAACATTCTGCTGCCCGGCATAATATCATAGGTCCGTGACTAAAATGCGTATAACACTTGAATTATTTTAAGGATAAAAATTATTATTATTATTATTATTATTATTATTATTGCAACACGTGCTGTTGGCGGCGCGAATATTGTCGCCCTGCTCTTTGCTGCAATGTGGCGTCGACGTAACGCAGTAATAATCATAATAAGATGAGAAGGTAACAGCTGTAGCTGCTTATATTATTATTAACACCGTCACTGTGGTTATTTATTATTATTTATTTATACACTGACTAGTCGGGTTAAACAATAGTAATACTTCGGAAAATGTAACTTTGCGAGCTTGCAGTTTATTCGCCCTCCCAGGCTGCAGCTTATCGTCATATATATTTACTTTAAAAAAGCAAAACGTTTATAAACGTCATGTCCTCATGTATATACATATTGATTAATCATGTAAAAAAATAAACGAATAAAAATGAATTATCCGTTTATATAGTACTATTGGCGAACTTACAACAACATCATTATAAATACGCCTAACAACATAATTGGTTTGTAATTGACTTCTTTTTAAATTCTTTAAATCATAATATTTATGTGTAAATATTTATAATATACAAAAAAAAAAAATCCATAAAACCAATTACGACTACTGTCATAAAAATGAACAGCCATTGATTTGATTGATTTTTTTTAACATTAAATTTATTTTTTATGATGTTTGTATGAAATGTAGATATTATGATTTCATATTTTTGAAATATATTAAATCTTTAATTGCATCATTGCGGATTTATATTAAGTTCACTATGACCAATGACAACTTTGTTAGTTAAATTATTAATTTTGGTCTTTGAGAAACCTCATAAGAAACCTATACTAAATAATCGTCTGTATAATGACGGATTACTATAATACTGGCTATAAGTATTTTTTTCACAAATATTTTTAGGTCCAGGACGACCTAATGGCTCAGGAACAAACAGGTTCCCTATAGTACACCCTCAGTACAATTATCGTCATCATTTAGCTCATCAACATCCTCACACTCATCATGAAATCCTCATGATGCAGTCTCGATCAAATGGAGTATCTAGCTCCAATAACGGAACATCCAACTCTATGGCTGCTGTTCCTCCTTCGCCTTTTTCATCTTCCACCACGTGGCCTTATAGTGCGGGATCCAGTGCAAACGGAGCCGGATCTGTGCATATAACCGGAACGAATGCACATCATCATAGAATTACGCCATTGCACCATCATCAGCATCATCCGTCAGCAACAACCATGCTATTAATGAGCACCAACAACAACACCTTGAACGTGATGAACGGGGTAGTGGTCGGTGGAAATAACAGGGGAAAACCACGGAGGGGCATGATGCGACGGGCGGTGTTCTCTGACGCGCAACGAAAAGGCTTGGAACGTCGGTTTCAGGTGCAAAAGTACATTAGCAAACCGGATAGAAAGCGATTGGCTGACAAGTTATCGTTGAAAGATTCACAGGTAATTAAAAATAAATAATTATATTTCGTATAATATATTTTCTATAAAGCTGTTAGTAATATTTTATTTAATATTATATATAACACTATAATACTTATTAACTAAACATTTATTTTTGGGAAAGTAGAGATTTTTCTTATCAGAAATTTATTTATTGCTTCTATCTTCAAATTTTCTATGTATATGGCCTTGTGGGTATGTGTTTATTTTTCCGTAAGAATGATTTATTTATTAAAGCATCCAGGAAAATGTTATACTTAATTATTACTAATAGTTAATGCTTGCACAAACTGTATTGTCTATTACAATAATATGATACAAGTAAAGGTACGAATTAATTAATCGATGTCATGATTGTTGTGGTCGGTAGGCATTCTGTTAAATTTAAACTATTTAATTGTTAAACTTAACATTTATATAATCATATAATGGTTCTTTTATGTAAGTACAATTTATACAGATTTATGAAATGTTTAATAATAATAATTGTTGTTCTGTGAAAAACTTATGTTGTTTTAACGCAGTGTCGTGGTTACGACATATATGGTGAGTATATGCTTTTCATAAATTTTCGTATAGTGATTTCACTATTTCAGTCAAGAGTTATTGACTCTAAAATAGTGTATAAATATTCAAAAGTTTATTGAAAGTCTAGAAAGTTAGATGGATGTCTGGGAAGTTAAGTTAAAGTTTATAGGATATGATAAATATTAAACCAGCTAACATAGGTATCTTATAAAATATATATACAAGTACACCTATATTTCATATTTTACCTATACCACGGGCCTACGGCTATACGCCTTTAACATAGTCAATAATAAGTATACATTTGTAACAAACTTAACTTGATATTAAATAAATATTATAAAATCGTATAAAAAATATTTAACATCATTACAAAAGTATAGGTAGTGATGAAACAAATTAATTCAATAATAATTATACCTAATTCTTATTTGCATATTTATTCTTGATAATAGTTCTGAATATCTGAATAAACTATATTTAATATTAAAATATGTATTTATTCCTTTTATGGTGAAAATTGTATTTATTTATTAGTTTATTACTTATTAGTATATTTGTACGGAATAACTAATAAATATAAACTATAAAATATACATATACTACCTATATAGATATTTAGGAAAAATAAAAAAAATTAAAAGATAATTAATAATCTGTTAAAAATAATAGTGATACCATTGAAAACGATAATTATAGTAATTAATAATCATACAGTGAAAATTAGTATATTTAAAGGAAAAGTTGATTTATATAAATACAGATCAAGGTGTCAACATTAATTTGTTGGCGTTTGTAATCGCATTGGTAATGTTCTTTGAATCACCGTTTTATTATCTTATTAACACTATTCTATTATATGAGAAATCGTTTGAATATCCTTAATCATAATTCATTCTATACGTAGCTCTATGTTAAGCTAAATGTTCGATAGTTCAAATTTTTTTCATATCTTTTAACTTGATTTACCTAATTGAGCATTAACTATATTTTTAAAGTAGTTTAGGTATGTGAAAATGTACTTGCACCGTAATGGTGATCGACATTAAAAACATAAATTATGCTTGCGAACATTGTCTATAGCCACAAGCAAATTACTCTAAAATAAAACAATATATATTTATTGGTTTATGTAAAAATATTAACGATTTTTATGAATAGAAAAATATTTAGGTAATTTAATTCTAGTTGTGTAATTTATATTGTGAACAATGTTTATAATAGTATCAGATGTAATAGATTATCGAAAACTAAAGTCAACTATCAAATTAAATAGCACTGACAGAAACCCTATTTTCACGAGGTTAAATTATATTTACTTTACTTTAACAAATACACAAACGCCATAAACACAAACCCATACTGGTACTTATATCGATTATAGGTAAGTTGCAATCAAATAATATTATCTATTTCTTTAGACTCAGGAATGGAACTATAAGTATTATTCTTTCAGTTGCAACTATAAAATGAATTATTGTTAGTTTGGAAATAAATCAAGAGATACTCTTTGATGATATTATATTATTATTTATATTAAATATCTATTGATATTTATTGATATTTAATGTTTACCCGATATTGGAAATCCTTTTAAAAAAATATGCTGATACTAGTTGGTACTTATTACATGTATAAAAAAATGACGATGTATTAAAATAAAAATTTTTTAAAACTTGTCTAATACAATGACAAAAATAACAAAACCTAATTTCCTATATCTCTTTTGAATAAATTATACATACACACTGTTATAAAACTCCACGTATGGCGTGTGCACACAATGTAAATCATTAAGTAGAAGTAGTGGGAGGTAGTTAACATTTTCGGAGAAGGGTGGGGTTGGTCCAGCTTAAAATTGTTTTCAAAAGTTTTTAATGAATACCTAACCTTTTTAGAATTTTAAATACAAACTAAATTTTAACTAAAAAAAACAATTATTATATTTAAACAAATATATTTAAAGCAAATAATAGTTCGCAGTTAATTCCCAGTTTTACTAATATAAGTCTCGGAATTTAATAGATACTCACCGCATATAGATGACAATATGTTATACGATATTATATTATTACATTATATTACTAACATATAATATAATATAAACTATAAATATTACCAATATAGGTACACTATAAATATTTATCTTATATTAGCCGGAGAATGAACAGCACAAAAATGTGCTGAATCGTGTAACTACTGTAACTTTTAAATAATGTTATTATAGGTACGTTTTAATATTACGAACAACAGTGGGGAGTGAGTAGGAGGTCAAATCTCTCGCTTGACTTGGATTATTCATTGCTATAACTCTCCAATTAGATAATCAATAATACGCTTTTACAATACGTTAATAGTACCTATAAAACATATATTTTCCGTGTGCACAATTATTGAAAATCGTAGTGATACGGAGTAATACACTTAACGTAAAGCATTAACATTTTTGAAAATATTTCTTTTACATAATTTTAATTTATTAAAAAGCAACGTTTTTATCATTTTTTAAAGTTTTCATTTATTAAGTTTGGTTCTGTTTCGAATGGACCTTCGGAATATTTCACCATCAAATCAAACTTAGACAAGTATAGTTTATTAATTAAAATGAGTGATTATAGTAGTGGACCAACAAATTGATAGGTACCACCTTGTACCACTCCACTCAGATATTTTAAAAACGTTTAATACTTATACTTTGTAAGCTTCTCGCGCGTCCAAAATTTGATTTTTATAAATCGAATTAGTAAGTTATCGCACAAATAATAAGCATGGGAATAAAGAATTATAAATGCACGATTTCGTTAAAAAACTAAGACAAATAAAAAATTGACAATGAAAAATAGTAAAAAATATAATTTTCCTAGAAAAACGTTGTTTTTTACGAATTATTACAATTACGCAAAGAAAATATTTTCTAAAATTTTATAGTATAGTAAATTTAATTAACGATAGCAGTGTTTTACGTTAAACGGATTACCACCGGTACAATATAGATTGACCGACGATTATACAGGGATTTGGATTTAATTTAGTGTCGTTGTATAATATATATTGTGACGGTGATCAAACATAGGTATTATGTCCACCGGCCACCGCACGTGAATAAAGGATATTCGAGTTTGAAAATGAGATGAGATTACGCCTTCGTTAGTTTCTTATATACTTTATAATATAGAGATCCACTGGTGGCGGGTGGAGAAGGGAAAGTGCGCGACTTTCGTGACGGAAAATTTAGATGAAAATTTATTTCATATTTTACGTATATGTATATACAGGTAAAGATATGGTTCCAAAACCGACGGATGAAGTGGCGCAACACCAAGGAACGAGAACTACTGGCGGCCGGCACGGGTTGTCGCGAACAGACGTTGCCGACGAAAAACAACCCCAACCCGGACCTGAGCGACGTGACTACGACGTCCACGGCGACGTCCAATAGCGGCGCGTTGCCGTCTTCGTCGACGGCCACAGGGACAACGCCGACCTCGGGATCAGGAGCTGCGACGTCGGCGACGCTGCAGGCATCGGCAGGAGGTCAACAACAGGACAAAAAAAATACCAACGGCATGAAAAACAATCATCAGCATTCACACCACCACCATCAGCAGCAGCAGCAGCAGCAGCATCATCATCATTCGGTCCAACAGAAGCAGATGGTACCTCAGAAGAAGATCAACGTGGCGGTGGATCAGATGCTGCTCAACAGGGGCGGCGGCGGTGGTGGCGCAGGCGGCCCGCCACTAGTAGTCAGGCAACAGCAAGTGTTGTAGTAAAATTACGATAACGATATTAAATAATAATAATGATAATAATAATAAATAATAATATAATGATAATAGTATTAATAATTATAATAACGATTTATTATTCAATACGTACTACGTATTGTTTTATATATTAACAGTGATATACCTACTGATATTGTTGCTGTAATACTTTACATTTATATATATATATATATTAATATATTGTGTACATGTATGTATAAATCATTTTTATTATTATAATAATTTATTATATACCCAAATACATACTCAACGCATTAATGATAATAATATTAATAATAATAATACGTGCCATGACTAATAAAAATTTCCCATATCGAAATCGTTGTTTGAACTCTTTTTTTTTTATTTTTTTTTCTGCTGTCGTTTTCCGATATTCTGATAGACTGCAGCTGTAAATAATAATACAATAATATGTCAATTGTCAAAACGTGCAGCAGAGCGATGGTCGTATATCGTATATGTATATATGTACGATGAGTACATATATATGATGAACACAATGCGAAAAATTAATTATCGCATAGATTTCCCGTATAATGGAACACTATTATGAATTTTTCTCTTTACCACCATTATATTATATTCGTTTACCATTTTTTTACCCTTTAAATTTCCACACAATCGAAGGACTGAGCGTTATGTTTATATTATATATATATAAACATGCGTATAATATAATAATATTGTTAAGGTACTATATATACATAATATATTGAATGGTGAAAAATGCGAACACGACATGCGGGAAAGTGAATAAAGGGGCGGGAAAAAATAACCAATAATAAAACATATATATATTATATATAGTTGGGCGAATAAAACCCGTTGATTCGGTTGACAAACGAACGCTAATGCAGGAGGGAACGAGAAAAAACTCGTCTCCTCCTCCGAGAAAACATAAAATAGAGGTAAAATTTTTTCCGACTGCCTTTCCCGTCGTCCCTAAAACACACACATATATAATACAATAATATGACAAAAACAGAAGTACTGAGGCTAAATTATTTAATATATATATATATATATATTTGTGTGTGCGTGTATAAGCACAGGTATATACGACGGAATGAGAAAAAAAAGAGGACGGATAGAGAATTGATGCCGGCATATAAGAGCTGCGCAGAGCTAATAATAATAATAATTCACCAACGTAATCGGCTGTCGTCGTTTTCTCGTTTTTCCGCTTTCCGCTACGTCCGCCCCAAAAGCTCGTCGTTAGGTTAGGGCTGTACACACATATATATATACTTGCTCGTCGCATAGAAAGCGGCGTGGCGCGGGCGCGGTGCTCATTTTTTCCCCGATTCCGAGGCTGACGTTTTCATCTCGACGAAAATCCGTAAACGCGGGACGAATGAAACGCCACGTCGACATCGGAAGTCGCGCGGAAGCAGAATCACGCAGCAGGAAAACGGGACACGCCAAAACAAAACATAGTATTATTATTATTTTATTATATTGTAGTGTATATAATATAGTACTATGACAGTATTGCGTCGCGCTTGCGCGTATATTATACATTATCGAGATTTCTGTGTCGAATGTCGCGAGGACGGTGTTTTGTGGGCGCAAACCGTTTCTTTGACATTACAATAGCCTTGGTCGCAGTGTGTATTATTATTATACGTGACTTGTACCTACAAAGCTACAATATAATATTATTATATTATTTTATCTTTTCTTACCTGTATATATATTATATATATATAAATATATTACAAATAGGACCCGGGTTTTTATATAAAATTATTGTTAAATATGCATATATATGCACTAAAAAATTCAAAAATATGCAAAAAATTCTTTGTGTATTAAAAAAAAAAACTGTACATTTTAAAATAATTACAAAATATATTATGTGAAAAGAATACAAATTAAAAATCAGTACACTTGTTCTTAAAAATATGAACTAACTATTAAATCTATTGCTAAATTAAATAAATACTAAATTAATAACGATAAAAATTTAATATTAATTTTGGAACGAGCATACCAACAAGAAGTTACGAAATGTGATTTTATATATTTTTCAAATTCTAAATCTCTACGATTGTTACGTAACATAGATTTATATTTTGAAAAATAACTTTTATTCGGCATTAAACTCGCCTTGCCAAGCAAATATAAAAAAAATTCATCAAATATTTATAAAAAATGCAACTATTTTATGCAATTAATATGCATTTTCATTCAAATATGTAAAAATATGCAAAAAAAAAAAATTAACCATAGACATTACATACCACGAAATGTCGATATCATTAATCAAAATTATTCTAGCTCAATTGTAGAATAATATGAATTTGCATAAAAATCCGGGCCATAATTATAAATATTTATAGGTAATATGCTATACTTAGTTGAATTACCCGATATCGCAGAAGAGAGGGTTGGAAATTGGAAACGAACAGAATGATATTTTTAAAAAGACGAATTTCTTGCCTGTGACGATCAAATTAAATAATTATATAACTGTCAGTGTTTTCTTCTGTTCAATCGATGTCAATCTGCAGAAATAAACTAAAAAATACATAATAATTGTGATATTTCAAGAACAAAATGACTTGTGTTGAATTCTGTGACAATAAGTATTAAGTAACTTAAATCATTTCTTGTCAAATATCTTTCTCTATATATATATAATACATTAATAACCTGTCTGTGAGAAAATACTTTAAAAATCTGTTCAATTGTTTCGGAGATTAGCACGGGGACACAGCAATGCAAACACCAATTTTGTTTGTTTTAATGGATTATGCAATAAACACGTATTATTATGTTAAATATTTGTGACATTTGTGTTATTTTCATGATATTATATGTACTGTATACATATTGTATTTTATATTAAATTATGCGTCTCACAGTAAGTATATTATGGTGTGCGTGGCAATATATAAAGTATGACGTATATATATATACTATATAATATGTGGATTATATAGAGAAGAAAAACGGCGGAAAGAATAAGTCGAATAAAGGACAGGTAAAGAAAAATCTGAAAAGCGACGGACGAAGAGAAATAATAATGGCGGCAGTAACACAAAAAAAAAGAGAGAAATAAAAGTTCTAACGGCGCGATAATAATAGTGAATACATATATTTAATATATTATACATATATATACGTATACGCGCTTTGTGTGCGGCGGTGAAGCGGTATTTTAGGGTGGATAGAGGGTGGTTTGCGGGAAAAGGGAAGTATAAATATTAAATATAAACGGATGATGGTATGGAGCGGGACGAAAAAACCAACGATTATGATTATTAGCCGCGTGAGTTGGGGTGTGTGTGTGTGTGTGTGCTATAGAAGAGGCGGATAGAAAAAGCGAGGAGAACACGTCAAAAACATAAGGAGAGGGGTCCATTTCGGAGGTATATATATTATAATGCGCACGCAAAACAACGACAATATTGTTGCTGGCGCTTTGCCAATGAAGGTTTATTATTTTTTTTATTATTATTATTATTGTCATTATAAATTATAATAATCCTTTATGGGCCTCACGTATTTATATTTTCATAAAGGCTTGATATAAATAATATAAAAAAAAGTTGTTGGAGTATAATATTAAAAATAAATCGAACACCATTTGAGGTTAACCGGCAATTATAACATTACCTATGTTCTATACCGATGAAATAAATAAAATTACGTTTAAAAAATATATAAAAGGTACTTGTTTTCATAAAATATGCTGAATACAATAATTTTAATAAAAATTATGTTACGAATGTTACGAGTATACCTAAACGGCATTAACAATTTTATTATAAACACAGTTATTTTTAACTAACTGCAATGTTTACTTTTAGTATTTACTAAAGTATATTGCAGATCAGATAAACGAGCGTCTTTAATAAATATATAATATACGAAACTACCTATGAGTATCTATTCTATATTAAAAGAAGCAGAGCAATTAATGACAATAATTAATTCAAGTTACCAAAGCAAGGATATTTAGTAAATAACAAATAATAAATTTAACTCGTTAAGTTTCAAAATTTTAGTAAAAAATATATTTACCTAACTCAATTTAAAAAAAGTTAATCAATTGTTTTAATTAGTATACATAAATCATATTAAGAATATTTTGTGACTATTATGTATTATGTATACAACAATGTTACAACATTATTTTAAAAAATATAGTAGAAATTATACATATAGTATTCGGTTAGGTATTTTTATTTAAAATAGTATAAGTAAACAGTAATTATTTCTAATACCGAATTGGTTCTCAAGCCCCAACCCTACATGCCAAAATGATTCCTGTTTAATTATACGTACATTTCCCTTTTCAATTTTATGGGCTTAAGACTATCAACTTTCAAGTAGATTTGGTTAAAAAATAATAATCAACATCTTATCTTAGTTTCTTTTTCACTAAACATAAACTTCATAATATCGAATAATTAAAATTAAAATACGATCGATGATCGATGTATAAGCGAAAACAAATTTGTATGGGTATAAAATATGACGATGTGTTATTCAAGACTGTACAGTTCTCACAGTTGGCATATAGCGAATAAGTACGTATATCTCACTCGTTAACTTAATCTATCGGGATATATGCGATAATTTTCTTAACCTCTAACAATCTATTGCTTCTATAGAGTGTTTAAATACATTTAAATTTTATACTATCTATAGTATCTAGTTTATATTTTGTACCGATAATTAAAAATTAAATTAAAATTGTAACCATTTTACCTGAACACAAACGGGAACCAAATCGGCTCAACTTAATAAAATACTTTTTACAAATAGGAACTGATTTGGTTACTCCCGTACTTATAACGTACCACAACTATTGAAACCAACTACTTCAAAACATTTTTAATTTTGTAACATAATGGATTATTTTTAAATCAACTGAAAAAGCTAGATTATTTCAACAGTCAATTATAGTTGTCACAAATGAACTAACTATTTTAGTAAAATATTAAAAAAAATAATAACTGTTTAGCTAATTAATACCCCATCTTTTCTGATATTGACTTAACCTAGTTTATATAGTTAATAATTATCTATAAAGGTATTCAATTAAGAAATATTTCATATTTTAAAATATCTACTTAGCTCACTTCCGCGTATACTAAGAAAAATATTTTCATATACTTTTTTATTTGTAAATAACTGCACATATTTTGGAGTCTGGGCAGAGCGATTAATGTATTGGTTTTACAATTATGTATAATATGTGGATCTGACGTCTCCTTTAAATGCAATAAAAAAGCTTCAATCTTCAACTTTGAAGTTTCTGATAGTAAATTGGATCTATAGTTGCAAAAGTAAAAAGTTCCCAGTACTTTTCAAAATAATCGAGAGAAACTAAAAAACAATTATGGAAAAATGGAAATATTTATGTAACATCAGTTTTCGACAAAATTGGTTTTATATTTTCGATGTAATTCATAAATTAATTGCGGGTATAAAATTATGGTTCATATATTTAACAAGAATTATGAACTGTATTTTAAATTTTAAAAGAGTTTAATTTAAGATATTATTATAGTAATTAAAGATGGTAGGTATAACGCTAGATTCTTTACCATTTAACAAGTAAAATTTTTCTGTTTAAAATTATTGATAGATTTTTGAATCACGAGTGGAAAAAATTTAAAAAAAATTAAGTAAATTATTTCAACATCCTCTATAATTGTAAAAATATCAAAAAATGAAATTTTCTTTTTTTTATATAACCTTTTTATAAACTATAAAGGAATAAAAGTTAAAAGAAAAACTATATTCAAAGCGAAGTAGTAATATATTTATTTTACAATAATATTTTTTTGTCATATTAATATATACAGTCTCTTTTTGCATATAAAAATTCTTGGAATGCAAAAGGTTATTTATTAAACTGAAGCAATTTTGTAATATTTTTCGAACATGTTATCAAAAATTGAATCTCAATTTATAAGTAGTACTAACAGTTAAAAGTAGGTACCTAGGAAAATTTCTAAGTTTCTAACTATCTATTTCTAACCTATAATTACATGTATCTAATACATATTTGTATAACTAAACGCTTTATTTTTTAACTATGATAATTTTATTTATACAGTCTGTCGAGCTTCATTTTATTTATTTAGTATTTTAAAAACCACTTTGTAATAGTTAGATTATCAAAAAGTCTCGTGTTACTTCTAAATTGAAAATTGAACACTTGCAGATGGTCAAATATTGGTAAGTACTTTATATTTTATAGTGTTTAAACTGTTTATTTTAGAGTGATAATTTTTGTTATTTCTCAGTAACTTGTTTAATTCTTTTCGAATAAAATTCAAAAGAAATATATTAACTGCAGTGATATTCAAATGCATAAATAGACTACTTTTTTCAATTTCTCAAAAGCTCACAGAGAATAATATGAACGTAAAACAAGGAAATGACTTTATATCTATAGGTATAGTGCAGATGATCAATGGTTTATAGACAGAGATTTTCTATTTTATTATAGTAACCGTACGTGTGAATCAATGAAGACTTACTGGCTGAGTATTGTTATTGGATTTGCTCGTTCTTATACCATCGGCCTATCATATTTGTTTGTGCAATATAGCTATTGTATTGCTTTATTGAAAACTGAAAAGGTTACATAAAGGCCACATATGTGCCTACGTGGGTTTGAAATGTGTTGTTGTTTTTGCGCATTTTGTCATAATGAACAGTGTAATACACAATTTTGATTGATATAGTAGGGTAAAGTTATATTATTGGATTCAAGAGAAACCTATTAAATGTTATTATTATAATATTTAGTTATAAAGTTTTGTGGCGTAATAATGCGAATAATATTATTATTAGGGCTATGGGGACTTTTAGAAGTTTGCATATATTTATGTAATTGTCGAAAATATATAGCTAAATTATATATAAATGTGTTTCATAGTAAAGTACGATTTTGTTTTTAAAATGTGTTGTTACATATTTTGCATTATTTTATTTTTGAAGTCAAATTTGACTGTTTTTTTATATAAAAATGGACGTTTTTATAGTTTTAGTTTATTTACCTATAGATTACAGTTTGTATGTTTTCTCACCGACTATTACATATCTGATATTGACAAGTGAAAAATGACTGTTTATTAATACACATTTTTATTGTAATTTATAAATATTATCTAAATATTAAATATGACTTCTAACCATATTTTATGTATGTGTTTACACTGATTTCAATAAAAATAAACATAAATCTTTTTTTTGAAAATACCTACATATTTTCTAATATTTTACTACTATAATTCATAATATCACAATCATTTTAAGCTTATTATGTCCTTAGTCTTAATCAATACACTTAAAAATAATTATTTTAGTGAGTATTTAGGAGTATTTATAAAGTAGTTATAAACTTTTGAGGTTAGTAAATGTTGTTCTTATAAAAAGTTTTCTAATTGGTAAAACTTCGATTTCTCGACTATAGCTAGGTTAGATTTTCGATGAGAAATTAATGATAACTGATTAACATGACATAATATCAGAGTTGTTATTTTTCCTCTTAACGAGTTATTTAAGGAAAATTTATGAACTATTTAAAGGTAATAACAAAATCACAAATTTATAATTAAATATTTAATGATAAGTTTTCCGATGTATCGGTACCTAGGTACTTAAAATTAATACAACCGCTATAATTTTGTGTTATGGCGTATAGGTATATAGTATACACGTAATACGTATATGATATATTATAAATATTATTAAAAATGAATGAATTATTCAAATATTTAACTGTGTAAATTTAATTGAAGATAATATTTAAATAATATTATTTAATAATTATTAAATTTTAAATTCTGAGTAGTGATAATTGATGAATGTATTAATTGTACAGAATGTTTTTTGTATATGTGTCATATTTTAAAGCAGTAAACTATTTTTTTTTTCAAAGAGAAGTAAAAAATGCCTAGTACTATTTTTATAATAATGAATGATGAATATATTTATGTAAAATTTGATAGGAAAGTAATTGAAATTTTCACTAAATGTTTATACTAACATTTTCTATACGTGGTAAAATTTTCAAAATATTGGACACTCATAAATTTATTTATTTGAAATTTTAGAGTTTTTTTTAAGTTTTTTTTTTTAATAAATATCTATAAAAAAAAAAATTATGCTGTTAAAAAGTTTAAAAATTTCATTTAAGGTTCATCATAAGTTGTTTATTGATACTGAAGCTAAAAAAAAATAATTTAGAAAAGATTATTAGTAAAAAATAATTATTTATTATTTATTAGGATTTATTAGGAAAATATTATCTGTCACATCATGTTACCCCGTAGTTTGAAATTGAAAAAATTGCTTTTTTAATCATTTTTTTTTTATTATTATTATTATTATTACAACAATGATCATTTAGAATGAAAAAAAAATTTAAGTAACTGTATTTAATTTCTAAATAAAATGTTTTATTAAAAAATCAGTATAAAAAAAAGTATGTACCTCGTCGTGACGTCGCTCATTACTTTCGGTTTGCGGTCGATTGCGTTGTCAGGTCGGAGGTGCGATACCAGGATCGCATGTACTAGCCGCTACACTTTCTTCAGTTTTCGGAAGCGTCGGCGACGGTGTAAACTGGCGCGGCATTACATAGTTACCGTTTAACAACAATCACGTCACGGCATACTTTCCTGTCACATAATATATTCCAATGTGATTGTGTTCTAGAAGACTAAAAGAAAAAATAAATCGAAATAACCTTATTAGGTTTTTAGGTTTTCAATTTTAATACTATACTGATAAGAATGAAAACTAAACTAACTGGTTGGTGCGTGTGACTAAGGAAGTCAAAATTAAAATTTGTACTTTCATAGTTTCGTGTACTATTTTAAAATAGTGTTAAAAAGCAGGATTTTTACTTAAAACTTGTTTTTGAAAAATCATTTTCTTATATAGTTATAACACCTGTAACTCGAAAACAAATAACTGTACTTGTAATTTTCAAAGAATATTTATATTAGAATAATTTGTACGTAGTTTTTTAAATATAGTGTCTCTTTTTGAGCTATTTAGAGAAAATTTTCTTTTTTTTAATAAATTGTTTGCTCTGAATCGAAACACTTAAAAATATTACACTACTAATACAATGTTTCTGATAAGTTTGGTGGGATAAAAAAAAAAGAAAATTTAATTGCAAATATAGACCATCATTTTTAGTTTTTAAATTATTTTATAGTTAAAAATGTATTAAATTTCGATTTTTGAAACAAAGGCATGAAAATGTATTACAAGTTTCCAGAGTTTCCTTGTAAGTAGTTAATACTGGAACCAAAAGTCAAAACAATACATTACATAAACGTCAAAAACATAAGTTTTAATCTTTTTTAGAAATTTAATTTCAATTTAATCGATACTACTCTGATCAGTTATATAATAAATAATGATAATCAAACGTGACTCGTACGACCGTCAATTTATAGGAAACAACTACGTCACTACGACGTTCTCATATTCGATATAAATACGTACTTATTATAACGATGTTGACTTAAAACTAATTTTTATTTCAAAATTTAGAATAAGTTAGTTATTAATTATTGTTCTACCGTTTTGGATATTGGATTGTAATTTTTTTATTAACTTTTGAAAGTTTAAGATTTTGAAAATGTATTATTCATATACTGTATTGACGTTAATATTATTTATAATATTTCGTAACGTGTTATATTTCATTTTATTTATCATAAATAAAAACTAAATTAGGTTGAAAATTGTATTAAAAATTATAATTTATAGCATGGCATAATTATGGGAATAAGAAATCATTTTCGAAGTTTTTAATTATAATATAAAATGATAAAAAATTACAACGCTTACGTATTAGTGACGTTCTGACGTTTATTGGAAGTCTTATGTGTTAAGTTTATAAACTTTATAAATATTAACAAAATAATACGCAGTCGATTTAAGGATAATTTTGTCGATTATCATCCTTATAGCTCCAAGTCTATAGTTATTTATTTTACAACGAAAAACAAATGCGATTTTATTTAAAAATTCCCATTTTTCCTCAATTTTTTATTAGTTTTTGCAGATTATTTTGAAAAGTACAAACTAAGTTCAATTTTCAACTAGAAGTCAATCTAAGTATTTTAGATTTAATCCTTATTTTTGATTCAAAAAGTGACTTTAAAGTATGTGCATTATATAATATAATATATACTTACAATCCCATCTCGGGTTTACTTTAAGAAAGCAGCCACAGCCAGAATAGGTATCAACTATGTATCGAAGTGGTATAAGTGTAACTATAACATAATATTGTAGATAATATCACTAATAATTAATATCAAATGTAAAAATTAATAATTACGTAGTTATTATACTTTATTTTTATTTTTACATTATGCGTGTTGTCTTAATTACAAACAAAATAGATTAAACAATAATATATTAATATTATTATTAAATATTGTTATCATTTATAAGATAATATTCAATTAAAGTAAAGTATACTTACTAATTATACAATATAATATGACCCATTTTCTATGCATTTCCTTATAATCTGCAGATGTTCATTTTATCCATATTAACTTACTAAAAATACGAATAATTATTATAAATAATAACAACTTTCAAATACCATTAGCTCGCAATCATTATTTACGGGTTTTACCTAAAATAATATTATTGATATAGACACGTGAATGTGTGATGTTTGATGAACCATAAAATTACATAATTATTTAAATATTTTCTATAATATTGTAATCTTTGGAATTTGTTACGAATTTCCTATACGTATCGCAGTCGATTGATAATAACGTTTAATTTGGTTATACCAATCATTAATTATTATCTATTGGGATTTTCCTGGGCTTTTAACTATATACGCAAGAAATCATAAATTATTATGCGATTATTATCATTTATTAACATATTGTAGTAATATGATACTATACCTACCACCAACGATCTAAGATGAATCATCAATAGGTACTAGTCCTATAAAAGACTCAAGCTTAGCACTTCGAAAAACAAACCACCATCCAACAGTTCCAACTGCAGTCTACAGAACTCTTTAAACTTACTACACAAAAGTAACACTTGACACTCAACTCCAATATTAATACTATCAACATGAACCGCAACTTGTCTATGTTTCTTTTGGTCGCCGCATTGGGTAAGTACTATTTACAAACAAAATGTATAAATTAATTTGTTAATTATTTAGCTCTATAAGTACTTGTATAATATATATTCACTTCAATGCCTAGACGATAACTAAATAATAATATATAATATAATAATAAGAAATATAATTCTCAGGGTTCGGGATTTATAGCGCGAAAAATACTAAAATATGCGGTTATATATGACTCAATTAACTAAAAAATATTCACTAAAAATAATTTTTAAAAAGGATTTATCAGATATGAAAAAAATTTGTTATTACTATTGGACATTTTAATATTATTACTAATCATGATAAATTTATAAATCAAATTTCTTAAAAATTGGTTTTTTAATGGTTTGAAAAAAAATATTTAATATCGGTAAATATTTATTAAAAATTTGTTATTGTTAATAAAATTTCTATCTTTGTGATTGCATTGAACTTTTAGATGTTTTCGAACGTTTTCAAACAGGTAACTCCTATCCTCGGCTAGATTAGACTTATATACCAAAAATAAACTTTTACTAGTCTGTCAATAGATGTTATGAGAGCCAGAGAGCAAATACTTTAATACTTTCAATACACCAACTCAGATAGCTATTTTGTTTTTGATCGTTTCAATTGATTATTTGTTAAGTATTTATAAATCACTTTAAATACATCAGTTTCGTGACAGATAGCCACACAAATAGTAATATTATGTTCAAAACATGTTTTATAATTAATTGTTCGAAATTGTAATTAATACATATTCAAAATAATTCATAAACTCAAAAATCACTGAATGTGTCAATATAGCAAAATAATTAGAAATATGCAAACACCTCTTAAATATGCAAAAACAACAAAATAAAAAGTTATGTTTGAATTCTCCGAATACTATAAAAAGTATTTTTATATCTGCAATGGTTTACTACATTCATGATGGATATGCAAAGCAGTTTTTTGAAATTTCGATAGTAGAATCAGTAGCCAGTACTTTAGAATGGGCGTCTTTGATTAGAAACTTGATTTTTAAAATTATTAAGTTTAAGTAACTATATACACTAATTAATGGTAAAACTAAAATTATTGTATTTAAATACCTACTCAATTTATTTAAAATGATATATCTTAAAAAATAGTTAAATTTATAATAATTACAAAAAAAAATAATACAATGGATTTTTGTAATTTATGATTAAAAAAATATTAATTGATCCTTTTAGAAAACATCAATGGAAGTTTGAAATTTTATTAACTAGTAGGTAGTTTAGACAATTTAGTACTTGGTGTTGTCGTTATATTTTTCATTAATTTTATAAAAGAGATTATATTTAAATGTGTGATTATTTGGTATAAATACCAACATCTACTGAATACAATTTCATCGAGTAAACTTTTAAAAATCTATCTCCAATATATTTTTGAGTGAATAAGTATTTTAAGAAAACTAATCTAAGATTTATAGTGTAGTATTAAATATTGAGCAGCTAGAAATTTATTTTTTCAAATAAGATATGAGTGTATGAATGTATGATAGATATTGTAATAAATAAAATTCTAATTTTAGATCGCATACTTATTGATTGTTAAAAAAATGAAGATTATATGTTAAAAAATATAAAAAAACAACTTTTGAAAACAATACCTGTGACTTGTGAGTGTACAATAGCCAATAGGTACTACAACTTGTTAATAAGTTTGTTAAAAATTCTTATAGCATCACATCAGCCTAAATTTAAATCATATTCTAACATTTTCAACATATTAAGCTGTTTTAATAACGTATTATAATAAAAACCACTAGACACGAAATTTTAAATTTTAAAATTTAAAAAAAAAATACAATTTTCAACCAGTACCAACCCAATACCCATTATAAAATATTTTGGGCTTTACCTATTATTTGATTAATCAAAATTACAAAATAGGTATATTGGCTACATATTATATTAATTTAACATTTTTATAATTTTACTC
This sequence comes from Aphis gossypii, assembly GCF_020184175.1. Taxonomy (NCBI): domain Eukaryota; kingdom Metazoa; phylum Arthropoda; class Insecta; order Hemiptera; family Aphididae; genus Aphis; species Aphis gossypii. Next base: position 55,620,492 of record NC_065533.1, read on the forward strand.
TATCTATTAGGTACAAAGAAATTAATATCTATTATATAGACAAGGTGTTTTGATGTGTAGGACGTAGGTAGATATCACTTATACAAATTATATTAATTTTTACTAACATTAAGCTTGAATTAACTTTTATTAATAAATACATCTTAATTAAAAATTAATAAATATTATGTGTAATTCAGTAGTCCTCTAACCCATCATAGTTACGCCGATGATAATAAGCTATACAGCCTACCTAATGTATTATCAAAACAAAAACCCTCCGTCTAACTCCGTGTAAAAATTAGCTAAGTAAAAAAAAGAAGAAAAAAATCAAAAAAAAAAATCATTGTATAACCAAAACTTTTTTCGCTTCATATAGAATTTATAAAACCAGTAATTTCAAAGCACTATAAGATGTGATATCATAAATAAATGCTAAGTAAACTGAATTTAAGTATATTTAGTCTGTTTCGATAATTTATTTACTTGGCGAGGAAATTTTAGTATTAATATAGAGTATACAGTGTAAAGTGTTATTATTGGTTGTAGAGTATTATTTTGATTAGTATAGAAATGTTAACTGTAATATTTTTAATTTATAATGTCTTATTGTCTAATTATTCATCCAGCGCCACGGTTCTTATATTGTATCATTGTATCGTATGAAGTAAAAAATGTCCTCGCCAAGTAAATAAATTATCGAAACAGACTAAATATACTTAAATTCAGTTTACTTAGCATTTATTTATGCTATCACATCTTTATAGTGCTTTGAAATTACTGGTTTTATAAATTCTATATGAAGCGAAAAAAGTTTTGGTTATACAATGATTTTTTTTTTTGATTTTTTTCTTCTTTTTTTTACTTAGCTAATTTTTACACGGAGTTAGACGGAGGGTTTTTGTTTTGATATCACCAATTTTTATCATTTATACCTAAATAATAATAAATATATTAATTAATATTAATTATATTAATGTTTATTTAACATATCATATATTAGTGTTTATTTCCCGATCGGCACGACAACGCGAGAAGCGGCCGCCGTGATTCCAGATTTCAATATAATTTTTCATTAAAAATGTTTCACGTTTCCTTTGATAACTTAATTTCTAACAGTACGATTTTTATGATTTTTACAAAAGGATCATCTGCATGATTTTCCTCATGTTTTGCAATTTACTAGGTATAAATTGATTCAGTAGATAATTAATTATCTCATCTGACAAAAAACACCGAAATTTACACGGTTTTAATGTGAAACTCCTGCTTCGAGATAATATACACTGTCGTGCCGCCGCTTTTATTTTTTTTACTTAGCTCGCGCCACGACCGTGGCGCTGGATAATTTATAAGAGAAACTATTGTTATCAGACTTAAAAATTCATAACACTTTTTCGTACAATATAAGAATAAAAGTTGTATAGGTATACTGATTTAATGTATTTCAACTTTTAGTTTTGCTGGTAGCAACCACAATGATCGATGCTGAGTGCCGCTGGCTGGACTGCCACGCACATTCAGCTGGCGACTGGTGCAACATACTTGGACCCGGCTGGAGGGTCAAAACTTGGCGTAGGTGTAACGGATTGTTGGGAAAATCCGAACAGTGCTGCAAGTGATGCAATTTTTTTTTTAACGCATTATAGTATTTTAACTTTGTTAAGACCAATTTATGCCTACATGTTTGACATCACTACACAATTTGTCGTATGACGCGTTTATCTGTACTTATATTATTTATACTATTATTACCATTACTAACGATCATTGAATTATTGTGATTTTTTCTTTTATTACGATTAAAAAAATAATAATAAAAACTACTTTACAACATTATGTTTTTCAGTTTTTGTACCTATCATATAACAATTAATATTTATTAATAAAATTATACTAGGTATCCTAGTATAGCTTCTAATTAAAATATAATATTATGGTGCAAGTGTGCAACTAGCGTAAGGATATTTTACCCTGTGTGGCAAAACTAAAGCTTTAAAAGGATATAAGTGCTATTGCCTATATTATTACTATAGACACCAAGACTAGATTATTCAGTTTCAAATCTATAGCAGGCTAAATTGGGAAGCTTTGTCCGATTCTAGTGGTATATGGGTGACGCTCATGGTAAAAGAGTGTCTGAAAATATCAATAAAGCCAATAATATAATTACTATAAACAACGAAAATAAAAAATGTAATAAAATGTAGTATTACCTACCATAAAACGGTTAGCGGCATATAGGATTATTTGAAGTATTGCTTCATGTCTGAATGGGTGGGAGGGTGTATAATCTCGTAAGACTTCAACAGACTGTAGGCCTATATTAGGAAATATGTTTTATGATGTATTATTAAAGTAATTTATTTTACTATAAGTATAGGTAATACCTGCGATAATATTCGAGAAATCCCAAAACTTTTAAAACGAATTTTCATACCACTAACTATGGTTACGCAGCCCCTCTTGATCGTGCTTGTCGATCTATTAATAATATGTCTAATATTGATATTTTCTATGATTCTTTGCCATCTATTATTTATAAACTTAATAATTGTACTAGTAAGGAAATTTTTTACTTAGCTTTTTCTTTAGTCTTGCTTTATTTGTTATTTTATTATTCTTTTTTCTCTTTCTTTGTAAAATTATTAGTTATTTATATATAGAATCTGTCCTGTATTAATTCCCCTGATTTATATATAAATAAATAAAAAATAGGTTAAATTATATTTTACTGAAAAAATTGCAATTGAAAATGAATTTTGCGTATAAAATACTATAATGATGTACAGTAAGTTTCCATGAATAATATTTTTAAGTTACAACAAAATAAAATCATAATTTTTTAAAAAAAATATCTTAATTTTATCCAAATTCTATCTTACAATATCTTTAATGTGAGTTATGACCAATGGCCGGTGCCCAGTTGAAATTAATTTTGGAAAATGCGACCGTTTTTATAATGTTATGTCGAATTAAATTCTCAGCCCAACCCTGAGTATTCGACTATAATGAATTTAGGTATTATTGTTTTTGTTTTGTTTTAAATTGTAATTTTTTGTTTTGAAATTATATAGTAAGCCAGTGGTTCTTAACCGGTGTTCCGCGGACTTAATGTAAGTGTTCCTACAAAATTGTATAGGTAATCAGTGAAAAAATGTTATTTAGTATTTCTATTTTCATTCTCTTAATATTTTGACTTTTAAAACAGAACACAATGATATAAGTAAGACGTTTTACTAACATATTTGCAAACTGTTTTATGCTATACATTTATTGTTTAATATATTAAACAATTAAAAAATTAATATAATTACTGTTTTATTTTACGGCTGTGTTCCGCGAAAACCTCATAAAATTCTAAGTGTTCCGTCATATGAAAAAAGTTAAAAACCACTGTAGTAAGCCCATGAATCCGCTGGCCTCAAGCTCACAACAGTCACAAGTCAACGCTCGTGAAGTCGTGAAGTCATGAACTATATTATTGTACAATGTAATTATTAATCATAATTCATAAATATATATAATGTATAAACTGCTGAAAATATTTACAATAGATAAATTTAGATTTACATTACCAAAATATTAGATGGATAATTTCTCTTTTATACAAAGATATAATATTGATAATTTCAACGTAATTCATGTATACAAATTACACACTTCTTGTCTTCATAGTAATCATTGTAAAATCAATTATGCATTCATTGCTTCGCTCAGAATTATTGGTAACATTGTCAACTGATATATTATTAGCATTTTTATATTCGAATAATAGGTACTTTTTTACATCAATAAGTCGATAAGTTAACCTGAACGTATCGTAGAAGAATAATGAATAATATTATAATTCATAATAGTCAAACAGACGAACAATAAAAATTCAAACAAAATAAAATTCGCCGTCCGGTGATAAAATATTAAATGTTTATGATTTTCAAAGAAGGAATTTTTGTGTATCGTTACGTATCGGTTCCAGGAGTTACACGACGCGCTATGTACCGACCGATATCGAATAGAGACCTGCTCACTTTGAATATTACTGATATTACGTAAGTTGTTTATTCTAAGTTGAACGACTCAAAAGAATTTTCCTCCACCATGAATTATACTGATATAAACGTTTTTTTCTAATCTATTGATATAAACCGCTTTTTTCTTCTCAGTGAAAGGCGCAAATGCGCAGTAGTACAATTTATTTAACTTATATTATTACTATGGTTATAATATCATAATATTTTATTGGTTACTAGTCTTAAATCGCGGTAGAGTCGTAGAGCGCTGATAGCTAGTGTATACGATCGTTCATTAGTGCCTACTGCAGTAGGCGCCAGGCACTAATCACTATCAAAAATAACGAGTATCACAAAATATTATTTTTTTGTTGCCATTAAATTTTATTGGGCCGAGTGCTGGTCGCACGTAGGCCATATTTTACACATTATCATTGAAATCAGTACAGAGCGCTAGAACATTCCGTGCAAACACTCGTACCTTCTTCTGGCCGTAACTCGTAAGTCCAAAATAAAAACATATTACTATTATCATTCTGTGTTGATCTTGTAGAACGTCGTGATGTGCATAGGTGTGGTTTGGGTATACAATCATAACCATAGCTATACACATGTATGTCGATCACAAACAATTACCTATTATTCCTTTAATGTTAATCGTTCGATATCTGTTTATTAGTGTTTGTGTGTTTTCAGTATAAAATATTACATTGGGTCGATGTAACAATATTATAATATTTTGATACCAATTGTCTGTTTTTAAACTTGTTAGGAGACACAATGGCTACCACTACCGATGAGTCCGATTCCTCCCGAAAAAACACGAACAATGAAGAAAATGAAAACAAAGATGAACAGAATAACATCTTTGAGTGTAACATATGCTTGGATAATGCAAAAGACGCGGTTGTTAGTGTTTGTGGCCATTTATTTTGGTTAGTACCATTCATTGCTAAATCAAAACTATAATATTATGTTACTATTTGTTACCTACGTGTATGAATAAATATTTTATTTTTACTATTTATTGTTGAAATAATATAACTGAAATTATGAATCATTATTAGCCATCAAAGTTGTACATTTTATGTGATAAAAAACTATTTAAATATTTTTTTTCGTTATTTTTGTCACTAAAATAATTGATATAGTTATAAAAAAATAGGTTATCTATTTCATCTTATTTATTAAGATATTCTCTATTAATCAGTGTGATATTATCACCTAGGCTATATTTTAGGCTATAGACAAGGTCAGAAAATTTTTAATATTTATAGCTAATATTTTATTGTGTGACCCAAAAATGATGTTGAGATATAATTTTTTAAATTTTAAATATAGGGCATGAACGGCTGTTTATGTATCAGTTTATTACTTTTAGGAGTAAGATTTTAATATGTAAATTGAGTAGTAAATTTATTTTTACCTATGGGTGGTAAGAACTTTAATAACCCTGCTATTGAGATCATAATTGATTGAACATATTTCCCAAATAATATTTATCATCTAATGATTATTATTTATTCTTTATAATGTTTGTGAATAGGTAAATATATAAATCCAAAATATTTAATTAGATATTGGTATTTTTACATTAGATTATTAATTCATATTTTTAAACCAAAATAACTATTACTAATGTTATTGTTAAGTAAGACTAAAAGACCTATGACCTAAATCATTCTGCTAATATACTTGCAAGAAATTAGAAAATCTAATTAATTTTACATTCATATTTTTGGTGATTTATTAGCTATTATTAGGTTTACATAATTATTAACTAATTACTAATTTCTATTGCTCAATAATTCAATAAAATGTTAGTCATATTATTTTGTTCTAACTTAAAGTGATATATTACAGCTGGCCATGCTTACATCAATGGTTAGAAACTCGATCAAGTCGTCAAGTATGCCCTGTATGTAAAGCTGTTATAAGTAAAGATAAAGTAATACCAATTTATGGACGTGGAAATTCCAAACAAGAAGATCCCAGGTAAATTGTAATGGAAGGGAATATATTTCAAATCATTGAAAATGAATTGTGACGTGTTAAGATTAAAAATAATTGGTACCCATTAAAAATATAAGACTAATTTTCTATTACTTCAAAATATTTTATTTTATTTTTATTTTCAATTCTTGAAACAGTAACACATTATATTTAGGAATTTTCATTGATTTTTTAATGCACATCAATTACTTACAATCAGTAATTATAATAAATAATAATGTTCACAATAGAATGCTTTAATGTCAACATAATATGTTGAGTAGTAATATTATTACTAAACGCTTAATTTCTAAAATAATGCTCATGAATTCAGTGTTTACTACATTAAATATATTTTTATGTTTCAGAAATAAAGTGCCACCTAGGCCTTCTGGTCAAAGAACTGAACCTGAACCTAGTACTGTAAGATACCAACTTATTTTTCAAATTTTTTCAGGCCATTTAGGCCCATTGTCTCAACCGGTCTGTCTCTTCCCAGTTCTTCCCTATTCACTATTCCAAGTTTTTTCAAGTCCTTGACCACTCTAACCTTCCATTTTTGTCTAGAATATCCTATAGGCCTTTTTGTGTTTGGCTTCCATTTCATAACCTAACTAGTTAAATCAGTATATCAACTAATATCATTTTTATTTTTCATGTTTTTATAAAAGTGATTTTAACTCTTTCAGGGTTTCCCCGGTTTTACTTTTGGAGATGGTGGTTTTCATTTATCATTTGGAATAGGAGCATTTCCTTTTGGTTTTTTAACATCATTTAATATTACTGATCGTCCACATGGAAGTAAGTATTAATTACAAAATAGTAATAATTTTGAGTTCTAATTTCAATGATGAATTAAATTGGTTTAATTTAATTAATTTATAAATTTAATTAGTTCCAGTTGGCAGTCAACTACAACAAGATGATCAATATTTATCAAAACTTTTCTTATGGATTGCAGTAATATTTATTGTTTGGCTATTATTGGCTTAATTAATTCTAAGAGTACGTTCTTATTATTAGTTATTATTATTATTTTACCATTCAGGGAACTACAATAGTAAACAAATCATGAGGGCTTCTTTTTATATATTATTTTTATTCACATTATTATCTAAATTTATTGGTTACTTAAGTTAGTTATACTTCAATTTTTATTGTTTGGTGCTGAGTTTAAAAGTATAGTAAAAGTTTTAAAGTTTAAAACTGTAAGCTTATAATGTTAATTAAATTACTTACTATGATATAAAAAACTATATAATATTATATTAACTATAATATTAAACTTTTTAACAGTTTGACGAAATATCTGTGATTTCGACAAGAATATTTTTAAAAACAACATTAATTTAGTAATCCATTTTACTAAATTTGCAAATATTAATTTATTATTGTATTATTTATAATAACTGCAACAATTATATACAATTTCATAGTCTAGTTGTGTATTCGTGAATATTGTAATATTTATAATTATGATTAATATGATGGTTTTATTTTGACTTAATTAAAATATAATTCTTAATGGTTAATTATATTAAAACTTTAATTGTTATTTTTTTTTTTTTAATTGTTATTATTATGTCCATCCCATCCATTAAAAAAATATTTAACTCAAAGCCATACTTTGTATTATTTTTTTTTTTCTTTATTTTATTGTATCCTAATTTATTCAACTTAATGAGATGAGTACATTATACCCTCATGGTATGTCCCCTTATATAATCATTTTAAAATTAAAGTATCCAAAAATCTTATTTAATGTCATGGAAAATATTTATACTTTTAAACAGTAGCGGCTATCTCAAAAATTGTACAGGTTCTCACTTAAAGAAACTAGTATAAACAGACAGACAGTACCCTTACCAATATTTAACATTTATTTTAATGTGATTTTTGTTTTTTTAGAATTGGCCTAACAAAACCTTAAATTTTAAAATGTATTCACTTCACACACACCATGTACCTATAGTCTAAGTATGTGTGAATACATTTAATTACCATAAAAGAGGTGCTTGAACACTGGTTTAGATATGTGATAGCTTCATCTGTTTAGTTGAAGATAAGTAAATTTACTCTAGCATTAAAAGTATTACACTGAGTATAAAGTATGTGAAGTATTCTTCTGGATATAAATTTAATTACTTTATATTATGTTAATAAGACAACCAATGGGTTAACGATAGTAGAATATTATTTGAAGTATTATGTTATATTATATAAATCAAACATCAGAAAAGTATTTAATTATTTTAATAATAATTTATGTTTAGATACCTAAGTGGAGTAGTTGATTTTATGGGTATCCCTGTGTCCTCATAACACTTCGTTCTTGTAGATTTAAATATTTTCAATTTTTAAGATACTCATTCAAAATTCACTTTTTATATTATTAAGTACTCCAAAAAATATTTTGCTTAATAAATTTATAACAATAAAAAATAGTAAAAGGTTAAACATTGATTTGCAACTACTAAAAATCTTATAAAAAATATTTATAGTATAATCTTTGGTTAACAAGACACCTGTTATCTTAACTTTATATTTGTGATATTAATTAGTGCTTACTATGCACATTGCACAGGTTGTACACATTTTATTATTAAACATGGAACATTGAAGTACATAGTTCAACCATAAAAAATTATGTTAATATTTTATTAAATTTCTTTTTGCCGTCTATCTTGTCTCATTTTATTAAATATTATTAAATTAATTTTTTATAATTAATATACAGTCATAATTAATTTTAATTAATTATTTCCAGTCTTGAAATTTTAGGAGACATTTCACACAGTTCATTTTTCTGATGGATACATAATAACTGTTTAAGTATGTAGAGAATCGCAAAATTGATCCACCTAAACCATTTCCAAATTTTATATATTATTTTAAGTAAGTTCTTAATCTTATATTTTTACTTTTTATATATTATCATGATTTACTAAGAATGCTCACTTCTATTTTCTACTTTAATTTTGGATCTATCGAAAATGATTAAAAGGGAAAGAAATAATGAGCATACTTGGTGAATCATGTATCATAATATAAGATAACTTTCCAAAAATGTATTTATTATTTATTTAATATGTATTTGGCATATTATATGTACTATATATTTAGCAATTGACAACCTTGACATATTTTACTTTACAAGATCAGACATCAAAAGAATTGTTTTTAATAAACAAATTACAACAAAATTGATGGTAAGATGATAAAATGATTTTATCGAGAAACTTAAAATTGTAAAAATGAATTTTATAATTTGATAATATTTTATTTAACTACAGGATGCGGCAGTCAAATCCGACGATAAAAGCGATAAGAACATTTCCAAAATCTCTACCATTTTAGCCCTGCCAACCAGTTCTTTTTAAATCGTCGGGTTTGACTGCCACAAACTGTACATAAACACAAGAGTATATTTTACCTTGAAAAGTGACTACTTTGTAGTGTACTAAACTCTTAATCAGAGTGCTCTATGAAAGAATTTAATTCAACACAATTAAATTAACTAGTCGAATGATTATGGTTTGTTGTCTTGAGAGTTGAATATAAACCAAGTGGTGATATCTAAAAGTTAAGGTGAATTATTTAAGGACTATTCCACAGATCAGAATACTCTGGATAAATTTCAATTGAACACATTAATTTTTTATAAATTTATCCATAAATGTTTTTTTTATTTGTATTAATGAATATTAATTGTTTATTTTAACACTGCTGTAAAATGTAAGATTGATTTTAACTTACTGGGGTCTGAGAAAATTAAAATTATGCTTGAATGAGGTAAAAATAAATGAAATTTTAAAAAAAGTCTCCTATTGCATATATAAAACTATATAAAATAAAAAATTATAATCAATAAGAAATATATTAAATTATTATTTATTATTATAAAAAAAAAATAATTATGTCTTATAATAATATTTATTAAAAATTTTAAAATATATTTATTCAGATTAGGTAGAAGTTAACCTAACTTAAGGTTAACTACACTTTTGGCTGTAAATTATACAAAAGAAATATTTTTTAAAATGTTAATACTTTTATAGTTATTGAAATAATGAGTGGTTCATGATAAAAAATCATTCTATATAAGTGTTACTTCACAATTAATAACATTAATATTAATATACTATGTTAACAGTATTTTAAAATGTTATAATAAAATAAAAGTAATAACTTATTAGTTACCTAATAAAGTTAAAAATAATTACAATCAAATGTTGACTACTTCAAAGTCCTATGAATGAAAATTGTATTATAATTACTATTTATTTAGTTTAATAAATCAATATTAGTACTAGTAAACTGTAACATTCTATTTACATGAGTATTTAGAAATTAATAAAACAATTGGGAATAATATTATTATTCCTTAAAAATTGGTTTACAAAATAGGAATAATTTAATAAAAGCATGCTATATATTTGGGAAACTAATTATCTTATAAAAAAAAATATGATCAATATGATTTTTGCATACATTATAATTTCAAGTAAAAATTGTAGATTACATCATAATTAATATTCATGTGTTCACTCATTTATTTCGAGAATAAGTGATCATTTAACTGATCAAACAATCGATTTAGTCTAAATACTCATAAAAATAGAAGTTTGTATAGGCAAATTTGAAACAATTTTAATATTTATAAAAAGATGTTAACAAAAAAAAATTGATTCTTCTAAAGTAAAATTTAAGTATATTTAATACTATTTTTTTCATGAAGTGAAGTGTACTTCATAAGATTGAAACATTCAATTTTTTGCGTATTTTGTATAGTACAATTTTACTGCAAATTCAATATTTTTGTGATTCTAATTTTCTTAGCAAACTATTACAGATGTAAAACTTTTAAATGTAATAATATATTGTTTTGAATAATAGTTGAATAAGTTGTCAAAAAAAAAAAAAAAATCAATACCAAGGTAGATTTTTTATATTTATGTTTATATAAGTTATTATATTAGTATTATTTTAATTGTTATTGGTTTGTTAAATGATTAATTAATTTTTTTTTTTATGAAATTGTAGGAGCATTACAGTTTTTACATACCAATGGTTTAAACCTATGCATATACTGTTTTTAGAATATTTAAGAAACTGCATGTCTCTGAATTCTTCTCTGCATTTTAGGCAGTCGTGAGCAGCAATTGGTATAGCATTTGGTAAGCCTATGAATTATTTTAATAAAAATATAAAGGTTTTTTATTCATTACATCAAACTATTGTTAATTTATTTTCATACCAATATCACACACGGAGCCTACATAAAATAATTATGTATGTATTTATGTACCAGGGTAAACAACAAATGTAAATGGAGAGAAAACAATGCTCTAAAATCGGGTAACTACAGAATACTGTTTGGCAAGTTTTTAGTTTATAATTATTTATGAATACAAAATATTGCTATATAGTTATTTAGTAATTAAATGTTGTTGTTTATGATTTTTAATTAGACTATTTCAACTATCATGAAAGGATAAATGTAATTAATAAAACTAGTTTATTTAAAAATTAATCTTTATTTTTATATTGCTCTTAAATAATTTTATTTTTTAACAGTTGATTTTAATACTTTTTAGTTATTCCTCTTATAACGTTTTAACAAAATGTAAAACAAATAATAAATTCTTCAATACTTTATAAATCCAAAATTAACATTAATAGAATTTAAAAACCTTTAAAATAATTGCTTGGATAAGGTATAAGCACAACGTCTGTTAATCGCCTTGGTATATTGGTTGATAAATGTATAATTTAACCTTAACTTTAAATTCTCTTCTTGTCCATATCTATCACAAGTACTTTTAGTGATAGTGTCTTCTCCAACTATTATTTGATTTTGTTGAGGACCACGCCACATATGGAATTCATTTATTTTAAACTTGTCTCCTTGTTCCACAAGTAACTGATCCCGTAACAATAAACCAGTCTGTCTAAATCTAGTATATGGTGAATACGATGATGTAGAAAATCCTATTTGTAGATCATCTATAAACATAAAAAATTAAGTTTAGACATTATTTTATAAAAATTGAATTGCAGCAAAATAACAAAAAGTAAGAGTTGGTAATTTATACAGAAAGTATTTAAAATTATGTTTAAAAAATAATTACCTTTTTCATTAACATTTGTTTGACCATTAGGAAAATCAACTACCATAAACAACTCTAACATATGTGCATAATCACCTCCATTGGCACTTGAATAAGGTGTAGAACACTCTAATTTTAAGTCTTTACAATGTACATGTCGTACTTCATTTATAGTACATTTATACATATCAAACTTCTTTATTAAGCAAGCATTAGACACTACCTGAAATTTTTTTTTATTAAAATTTGTTTTATAAAAACATAGTGACAAAAACAAAAGGAAATTGTTTAAAATTAAACAGGTAAATAGAATTGCGACTTATTACTCTATTTAAAATTTAGATTTGGATAGAATTTATCTTTTTTAAAATAAGTACTAGACATTCTACAGAGTTAGTAAAAAAAAAATTATCAAGTAAATTAAAATATGAAAATTAAACAATATTATTTTCGGTTAGATAAATATATTTAAAAAAATGAAGTTTTCAGTATTTTATTTAGTTTTGAACATTATTGTTTATCAACAAAAGAATGAAGTTGCCTTAAGTATAGTTAAATAATACTTAACGTTACTTAGCTAGTATATTCAGCTTTATTTTACAAGCAAATTTTACACTCAGGAGAATTCCTGTTTTGAAAGTAAGAAAATTAAGCCCACATAGGTTTTTTTTGGTATTTAATTTTGAAACAAGTTATGAACATTTTATGATAAGCATAATTATGGAAAAAAAGAAAGTAATAATACTATAAAAGGTCTATTTAACATTTTATTATTCAGTGCTAAATGTTATTTGTTTTTATTGATAACATATTTAGCTTTTAATTTTTGAATATATTATATATTAATTATATATATATAAAAAAAAAAACAAAAAATGGGATAGTCAAATAATTTAAAAGCAATAACATTTATAATACAAATAAAGTGAATAGTTTTCAAAATAATGTTGAGAAATAAATAAAAATCAATTATTTACCTTGCATGGATCAAAAAATGTAACTAAAGGTTCTTCCATCACTTGCCACTCATCCTTGGCTGAGATAGGACTTTCAGAATTACTATCTACTACAACTTCTGAGTATGATCTCATATCAAATCCATAAACATTACTCCACCATGAACACAATGTTGAATCTGATGAACTGTCAGTATCACTTGACTGAGTTTCAGGTTTGTCAGACTTGTTTATTTTTAGGCTCCTATTGAATTTTTTTAATGTCTTCTTTTTAGTTTTTTTGCGTATACGACAATTTCCATAGATTCGTCTTTGTTCTAATAACTGACCATATAAAGTAACACACATGGGAATCATTAAGCCTAAACAAGTATGTGGATTAAAATAACAAATCTGAATACAAGGATAACCTAGTTAATATTTATACATTCATACAAACCATTTGGCATAAGAAAACGATCCCTAGCTTCAATAACTTGTTCCATTTGATCACCTTGACTTATGACACAGTCTCCCAAAAAATCAGCTACTATAACGTCTACCTTCTTAAGTTTGTGTGGTAACTGTTTCAAGTCGTGGACCTTTAAACACAAAAATATTTAAATAAGATCTAGTAAATAAAGTTGTAATACATGTATTTAATATAACACTAAAATATATACTAGTGATATGTAATTTGTTTAAAATTAATGTCATTTTTCTTACACTGCTTTGAATTAATGTAATCACAGTACTATATCGATTGTCTGTGACTATACGACGAGCATATTCAATACAAGATGACTGTTCTAAAGCAATTACTCTTTTGGCTTGTCCATCCCGGGCACATAACAATGGTAATAAGCCAATACCACTGCGGATAACTAATACTATTTTATCCTGAAAAATGAATTTAAAATTAAGTAATTACATAATTCACAAGGTAGTAGAAATATTATATTAATAATTATCTTCAAATTTAATATTCATTATTAGAAAATATATATATATTTATTTTTGTCACTTTATAATGAATAAAATTCTATACTTTATTATAAACTTGACTCATAAGAAGTTTTAATATTTTCAATGAAAAAGAATTATATTATCGCATTAAAATTATTTATGTTTTAAAATAATATGTAGGTTCCTATACTGTTTGATATTTTTTTAATTACTTAAATAAAATAAAATATATTAAAAATACATAAACTAATTGTAATTTAAATTTTTATTTTGACTAGCAAGATATAGTTTATATTTACCTTAATAAATTCTTTAGTACAATATTCTATACAGTTTTTGTAAGTAATAGTGCGCACATAGTCTTTGATTTCTGATTCGTGTATCCCATAGCGAGCATAACGATCTAAATTATAATCTGCAGCTGTCATTATTTTCATTTTTTCTAAATCACCGGGATCAGAATCACAATCTGAATCATAATAACAATTTGGATTTATGTCCAGGATATTATTATTAGAAAGAGCGTTTTGATTTAATTCCGGTTTTATAACTGGGTCTGTATAAGAAGGGTCATTTGTAGTAGCTGCCGAGTGGTAATTTTCAATGGATAGATTACTGTGCTCGTTACTGTAATTGTTCGCTGAAATAAATTCATTAAATTTCCCGTTTGCATTGTTTCTGTTTTTTCGATATTTGTTTGAGTACTTCCAATTATTGTTGTTGTTATTATGATGATTTTCCTGATATTGTCCGGAATTTCTGTTATACCAATTCGTTTTTCTCGCGAAAAATTTGTTGCCGTTTTTGGAGTCTACCGTTTTCGAATTCGAATTTGAACCCATGGGCGTATTCCTCGACACGGACGATTCCGATGTATCGTACCTGTTCTGATCCGAAAACATGGATAATTCGGCGGGTTGTACTACGTTGAAGTAATTCAAATACGCCTTGGTGTTGCCGGTAGAAGAATGCGCGACGTTGTCGGCGGCGGCTACCTTGACGTCCTGTTCACGTGTTTTATCGGATAGTTTCTGTTGCCAATTCTTCGGCCCGTTTCTCCACCGAGAATACTCATTCGTATTATTATCGTTGTGTTTCTGCATAGCGATAGACTGCGTTTCGTCAGTTGTGGATAGGTGTGCTTACCAAATCGAATGCAACAGGTTCGACGGTCGACCACAGACGAGCATAGTAAAACTAAATCCCGAAATCGACTTGCGAGTTATTACTTACTAGTCGAGACGGTCGAGTATTAGATTAACTACTTCAGAAAAAAACCCGACAACCGCGATACTGATAACGGAATAATAATAATATCGTCAATCGTCGTGTAAACACAGGATAATGTGCTGCACTACAGAATAATCATTGTTCATCAATCATCATGAACTAGGTACTACACATGTTCATGTTGTTCATTAACCATTATCATTTACTTTTTTGGCGGTAATAATATTGACAAAATCACGGAAACGCAATCGCGACGACTGCGAGGGCCACAATTAATATCAATAAAATATTTAAAAATATCCAATGTCGTGTTTACTCGATAAATATTACTTATAGTTACTTGGTTACTTCGTAAATTCCGTTTCGTATTTGCACCGGCCGGCTCTAACTATGGCAACTGCACGTCGGCACGGACCACGGATTAATTATATTAATGAAAATATATATATAATAATATATTATAATATATTAATATATAATAATAATATATATATAATATATATTATGGTATATTATATCCGTGACACGGACAGACACGTTATCTTCGTGACATCACCGTATTTACTATTTACATACATAATATCGATAAATAATATTAAGAGTGATTTTCGTCGTCGTTATTACTTGAATGCAATGGTGTATTTTTGAATATTATGCCCCGAAAACCAGGGCGTCAAAACGGGTTTGAACCCCGGTTGTAAAACCCGGGTTACCCGCAAAAAATTGTACCCGGTTTTTAACACGAAACCCGAAACCCGAAATATTTTAAGCCGTTTTGACTCCCTGCCGAAAACACAATGAAGTTGCTTCCCGTTTTCATTAAAACTAATAAAACTTAACAATACATAGATATAATTAGGTACCAACAATGTATATTTATATTTTGTTCTGTGGTATAATTGTAGGTATAAACTATAAAGTATAAGGTTGTATGTAACGTAGTTTAAACAAATCAATAAATAGCATAATTATTGACCCATCAAATATATTTCAAATGTATCATCAAAGTTATTATTATTAATTATTTTTAACTTTGGCGTTTACACCGCAAAACGCGCATGTAATGTAAGTGTAATACCTAATAAGTAATATAATTATAATAGTTGTCCATTAGATAACATTACACCAATATTACTAAGAGTGTCCTGTATTTTGGATTAACAAAAGAATTTATAACATTAGCAACTCATAAGATACTCTAATATTGCAATTTTTTCGTATATTTTGATACACCTAAATAAAATTAATAATTCTGTAATTATATTATCTAAGCCATGATTAAAAATTAAAATAGTTTTTTAATTATAGTGGGCATTTATTTGAAAGTTTTAAAAATGATAAAGCTTTTGCAAAACCAATATAATGGTTGTAGATTTTAGATTTTAAATTAGCCAAACCGACTTAAAATATTAGTATTAGGTTGTGAAAATATAAAATACATAAAATATTAATACAATTTTAAATTTATTTAATATCGGTAGTACCTAATAATGTATTAATTAATTAATTAATTATTTATATTATCTAATATAATTTTTTTGGTTTTACAGTTATCTTTTTTTGTATCCTCTATTGTTGATTTTATTTTTATGTAAATTTCAATATTAATGAAACTACTGTGTATTGATGATATATTTTTCTAATAAATAGTATTTGAATTAGAAAGATGTTTTGAAAATAGTTTTTGTAATGAAATGAAACGGTACAATATTAATTATTGCAATCAATGTGTACCATTTATTATATTTATAAATAAATAATTTTTAATTTTTTTTTTTTTTTTTTGTTTTATTTATTATATTAAAATAATATTATAATATTATAATATTATATAATAGTATGAATATCTATAAAAATAAAATACCTATCTAAACAATTATAAAAAAAAAAACTCAATGTTTCGACAAACAGACCTACCGTTGGTTGCGTTACAAATATCGACCGTCGGGAGGTTAGCGTTGGAGGAGCGTTTAGCGTTCGTACGAAAAACGGCTCACTAAAAATGTGCTCAACATCTCGTCGACGACGAAACGGGAGCTGGCGGTACCAGGATCGCATGAGCGAGCCGCTACGCGTTCTGCAGTAACCGGCGGCGCGCAGTGTCGGTCGGTCCGAGCGGCGGCGACGGCGATCGGCACGGCTGCAGTATAGCTCGTTCAATGAACATCATCATGACCGCATACGTTCCTGTTACATATATTCCAATTTTTCGCGTTATAAAAGTACGCGGTTATTCCGTTTATTACGCGTCCCTAATAACGTCGCTACGACCGAGTTCGCCAAACCGTTTCGCGACCGACTTTTCAGTATAACATTTTTTGGTTTCTATACGAACTTATACTCAAACTTACTCAATCATAAACAATTATATTGTATTATATTGTATGTTTGTATCTATGATTTCAACGATAAAGGGAAATATAATAATCTAAACATCATAAAAAAGCCAACGTAAAATTAACATTAATTATCGGCTGTAAGTCGTGCCGAATTCACTCCGATATTAAAGCTTATAACACAAATTCGATTTTACTGAACGCAAATTTTCCGTGTTGCATTTGAGTAGAAGAGATAAAACAAATGTTAAGCCGAGTATCTTAATTTACAGCATGTTTTTTTATTGCTACGTCCAAATGGAGTTTAAGTGAGTGACGTCCGCGATTTATAATATTATTGTAACGAAAATGGTACTATTTTTATTTCGCACGTTTTGCACGTCATATTGAGCTTAATATATTTTTGCATATTTAGTATGATCGTATTTATTGTATTTAAGTCGATAATAATTAAACGATCAAAGTATATTATATAACTTGGTTTTTGGTCAAATCTAAATTTTATTTTTATAAATATACAATCCTATGGTGAATTAATATACTATGTACCAGCTATACGTTCGCCGATCATTTATATTCGAAAATTTTAAAAAAAAATGTGGTCGTAGCTCATAATACACATATTTCTACTATTGAATGAGAATTGTTCATTTTATTAGGTACTTAAAAAATAATTAATGTAAGCGAAAAATAAACAAATAATTTAATTTTTAATCTCATTATTTCATAACAATCAGCTAATCACTGATGTACCTATGTTTCAAAAACAAATATATTTTTTTGTAATTAGATATATTTGTGTGTGTGTGTGTATTTAAACAATTAAAATGTATATTTTACAATTGTTTATTGCATACAAATTCTAGCTCTGATGATAAATAAAATAAACAATAAATATGCATATTATGTATTAAAAAAAGGTCCAAAACTCAATATGTACATAGGTATAGTGCCGACAGGAAGTTTGGCGGGGCCCGTTGCATAGTCTTTCATGGGCCTAAGAATTTTTTTTCGTTAGGCAAAACAAATTTTCTTGGCACGTTTTATTGGTACGTCTTATTCGTATGACGTTTTTTTCTATTTTATATAACTTACCTAAAAATGTTTATTTATTTACACAATTAAACAAAGTATTAAAGTACAATATTATTTTTAAAACATTAAATTTTAATTACAAAATATGTTATTTTTCAAATATTATACTCTTATAAGTTGTATTAGATACATTTTCATATACAAAATAAAATATGTACAAATTAAATGTTAAGGTATACTAAAATCAAATTACAGCGGAACTTTGATAATCCTAACCTCCGTTTACGAATCCTCTATTTTGTATTGTTCAAACTTTCTCTTTCTTATTCTATTTAACGTGTCGATAATAATAATATGTAATAATAATTAAACATTCATTGTACAAAATTTGTCAATAATATTATTTTTCAATTTCTATAATCCGAACTCGGTGTGGTGCCAATTAGTTGGTGTAATCGAGATTTTACTGTACCTACTCATAATATAATATATTGGCTAAATTTTAGTTTGATGTGTACTTCATTAAAAACCCACGAGCCGCCTGCAGATGGGACTTGTATTTTATATTTCAAATACAAAATTATTGACTTATAATCATTAAATGTCATGAAAGGAACGGGGCCCCTAAAATGGTGGGGCCCTAGCCCCTAGGCAGCTGACCTTTTTGTTCTGCTTTTCAGCCGGCACTATAAAATGTACATAATATATTAATATCACTTAAATCTCACTATTGTGGCATTTTCAGTCTTACACGTGAATTGTTAATTATTACTTCATACTTGTTAGGTATATTAATACCTATATTATCAAAAATACCTTTCAAAACTAAATTATACTTATATAAGTACCGAATTTGTCTTACATTTTATAAATTTGTCAAAATATTATATAAACAATTTTCAATGATGTTTCAGATGTTTAAGTTTATTTATTATGCATAAATACATTTAACTACATTTAATAAGTCATATTTATATACAGGGTGTCCCACGGAGATCTGACAAATGAAATAACAATACAATGATACCCATGGCCGCCCGCGTATGTTACTGAACAAGAATATTGATATTTAAAAAAATTGTAAAAAATCAGCCACTTGACTTAAATAAATGTTTTTACCATACAAATTTTTCTGAAAATCAGATTTACAAATTGGCTATTTTGAATATTCTGGAAAAATTTTTTATCAATTTTTAAGTTTTTTATTTTCAGTATTAAAAAATAAAAAATAAAAAATGTATACTAAAAATGTAGTGCAATTGTCTATGAATTATACTTAAAAGAAATTTTTTAAAAATATTAATCAGAACAAAAGTTATTTCATTTGTCAGATCTCCGTGGGACACCCTGTATATTAAATGTTTATTTTAATACAATGGAAATAAATTACTATAATAGTAATGATTAATGAAATACTACTAATATACCTATTACTAATGAAATCTATAAAATTGAAATTATTTATTATAGGTAGGAGTATGGATATCTTTTGAAGGCTAAACATCAATAAAAATGTTGTCAAATGTGTAGCTCATGTGTTTTCAAATTTCTAAATATTTTTTACTAACAAAATTTAAATTCGTTGAACATTGTTGTAGACATCCTGGAATATTTAAAAAATTCTTCGGAGCCTTTAGTGGCACGAAGGTCACTTGGAATTGATCTTCTTTAATCATTTTTTCGTTCATCGGATACTCGGATGTACTCAATAATGCCTTTCGGATCTTTTTTTTACAGAAACATTACGCTTATGCAATACAATCGCTGTAACTTCTAATAACTCGCTTAATAAGTTCATAATATATTATGAATTATGATAAATTATTAATTAATTATATTATTAAACTTTTGTAGATTAAATGTAAATTTTTTACCTCAATTACGTTTTTAGCGTAACTGACTGTTTATTTCCCGATCCTCGTTAAAATTTAATTTCTTTTTTCACAAAATTTAACGACGTGGAGGTATACCGCAGATAAAACAGCGACACGGCTATGTCAGTCACTAGTCGGTTGTTTTGCGTCCCAAATAACCAGGATCCCATATACGCGGTTCACCATTTTCCGGCAAAGCATCCGTAATATTATTATTATTCTACTAAATCTGTTATCAGATAATTCGCAGTCGAATAAAAATCGACGGAATTAATAAATGAAAATGACCTTATTTTCAATATTTTTAACGATTTAGATTACATATTTACGCGCGTATTATATTATAATGTATTCGATTTTTATCTAAAAACATAAATACTATGGTAAATTTTCACAGAATAATTCGTCTTTGTGTCTTATGACGACTTTATTCAGTATCTATAGGTATGTACTATTATACAATATTGTGTATTTGTGTTACTGGTGTATACAGTATATTATTATTGTCTAGACTCATATCATTGATTACAAATACTATACATTTTATAATCAATGCTCATAACTAGGAATTGGGCAATTATTATTATTTATAATTAGTATTTTAGTTGTCTGTACAAAATATACCTACTGAATACGGGAAGTACTAAGCTCGATAATGGAAAATATTCAATAACAATACACTCCTCACACGCCTTGTGTCGTTAAGTATTCGTAAACAGGTCGTTGTTAATACTCAGTAGTCGATTTATCGATTTACGATTAACGTTTGTCATAATATTTTGTTATCGTCGTTTTTTGTCTTTCGTACTACAGTCGTACTGTGTCGTGTACAATATTAAAATTTTGTCTATTTTACTGTTTTACCTATTATTTTTAGTAAAAATAAATTAACTAGCTGTTTTGCTGCAAGTTGCTCTACCTCCAAACACTAAATGGACGATAATTATTGTGCTTGTTAAAAATCAGCCATATCCTCTCCGCCCTCTATGACAAAATTATTTGACCGCCACTGAGTTATGTTTAGAGCATAATTTATTGCTTCGCCGGTCAGGCCTACTTTAATCACTCGCTTTGTGTTTACTAAAAAATATTTCTATAATATGTACCTATGTATTATAAGTTCATAAAATAATAAATAGGTACGATTGTTTAAAATAAACGGTTGCAAATATTATATGGGTAGACGTAGACGAGAGCCAATCTGATTAAATTACTTAACAACAAATTACACATTTTTTTTATACCATTAGCGGAAAACGAGACCTTAGTCGTACACAAAAATTAATCTCTTTATTTGTGCGTAAGAACAATTAGTGTCAAGTGTCGGTTATAGAATTACTATTAACTATTTGACTATTGAGTATATACTGTGATAAGTTAATATTACAGTTACTTATACGGTTATCACTAATAACTAATACATATATTGTAAATTTTAATATTTGTTATGTTACAGACACTTACAGTATGTATATTTTATGGTGTTACGATTATTTTTTATTACGTATTATTATATTATACACAATACACATGGTATTAATTACCTACTCCACTCCTTTTTCTTTCGTGTATATTTAACTTAACAATTTAAAGCAAATGTAGCAACTAAAACAGCTACAGTAAGTACAATAAAACAAATTATAAAATAAATCGATACCAATTCGTTAAAAGCGTCTAGGAGTACCGGAGAAAAATAAAATAATCCCAAAAGCAACATTCCTAGATCCAAGATTTAAAAAATCAGTTTTTTAGTTCAATTATGTTTATTTTTAATAAACTGTTGTCAAAGGATTTAATATCCTATAAAAAAATTAAAACTAACTTCGTATGAAATGCGAAAAAATAAAATAAAATTTGTATATGTCACATCAACTTGATGAAATTGCCCATTTCACGAAAAGTTAGGTATCCAACTTTTGAAATGGAAACGGTTTTTTTCCACTTAGTTAAATAATTATTATCAATATTATAATATATTATTATTACAATAAACATAAGTAATACAATCATGCCGTGATTAAATATATGAATTTTTATAAAATGTTGTAAGATTAGGAATACATTGTCATTTTATTTTTTTAAATTTACTTATTTAAACAATGAGTTGAATTGTGACGATGATTGATAACATTTTAATTTAGCTTTAAAAAATGCACAACATTACAAAAATTATATTTTCTTTTATATGAACAGACCAAATATCCTTGTCCCCCTCATTTGATATAAAAATTACACAATATGAAATTTTAATTTTAATTTTCCATTTTATTAAGCGGAAAAAAAAGGTTTTTATTTCATGATATGGACAATTTCATCAAGTGGATTCGGCCGCCGGCCACATACATAAGTTATGTAATTAAATTGTATTATAATTTGAGATGTAATAGTTTTCTGAAAACAGTGCTAATACAATAAAATAGTAATTACTAACCAATAATTAGTTGGACATAACTTTCGTGGAAAGTCAAAAAAGAAAAAAGCATACTTTATTATAGTTATATTGTTTACTGATAGTATGGAAATGTAATCAAACTAACTACTCAAGTATATATCTTTACATTTTAACTATTTAAACTTCTTTAATTTGTATTTTTGCAAAAAAATTAACTAGCAATTACAAAATGTTGATTTAAATACAGTCACTGTTGTCTCAGAATAATTTTTATCCAATAACAAGGCCACAATTAAATAATCATATTATTAAATAGATTATGTACTACAATTGTAGTTTAAAGTTTAACAATTAATATAATAAATTAAAATACATTTAATCTTCAGTTATTAAATTTAATATATATAATTTTAGTTAATTTTTAGTAAGGCTTAATGGAATGTGAATTATATATATTATATAGCAATCGATAACTTTAGGAATGATTGAAAAAAATGTAAATTGACTTATCACACTAAAAATGTATAGCTTTATTTAAAAAAAGATATTCTATAATTTATTAATAAACAACACAGTGAAACATTCAATTTGAATTTATAAGTTAATTAATTAATTAATTTATAAAATACATCTTAAACTATAAAAAATTAAAAACTAAATACATCTTATCCTAATTAATTGAAACTTCTATTTATTTTTTTAAATATTCATTGGTATCATAGAAATAATTGAAAAATTATCAAAAATTAAAAACTTTAAAATTAATTTTCATTTATTTCAAATAAATAAAAAATAATATAAATTAAGAAATAATTGAAAGTCATGAAGAATCTAAAGATACCACATGAATACATCGTAACATATACAATAATTCAATGCATAATTATATTATGATAAAAATATATTTATCAAAAAAAGGGTTATGTTTATAATAATATAATTAATCATATATTCATAATAATAATTAAAAAAGAACATTAAAATGGTTAAATTAAATTTGCATTACATGCTCGAAAAATTATTTTTGAAGTAATTGTTATTATTAAGTTTAATACAAAAATTATTAAAAGAATAATTAATAAATTTAAAAAATAATTAATTGTTAGAGGTAAGAGTTGTTGGTGCAGGTTTGTTATTTGTGAATTCCGCTGAAGAGTCAAGAGAGTATGTTGAAGCAGGGGAATTAATTTCAGAAGATGCTTTATTTAATAACTTTTTGCCACTATTATATGGAAGAGTATAAGGGAAATAAGTATCAGCTGCTTGAGGAGTATTTTCTTCATCACCATATCGAACACGCACCACAAAATCAAATTCTACAGGAACACATTTATCGTCATCTTGACAAACACTTGTTTGACATCTTAAAATAACAATTTCCTCTTCATCGTCTGATTCATCTTCAGAATCTTCATCAGATTCATTTTCGAAATCTGGATTATATTTATCATTCCACCGTCTATTCCCATCTTTAGATGTTGAATTTTCACTATTTTCATCAGCTTTTTCTTCCCATTCTTGTTTTGGAATACGAATTAAGTACTTAAAATCAGCTGCTGCTCCTTTTACAGCTGGTAGAGAGGTATTGGATTTAATTTCTTTTGATTCCCATGTTGAATCTAAAAAATAGAGAGATTTTATTAAACACAAAATGTTATTAACATACAATATATAATGAATGAGTAAAAAAGTTTACATAATTATCTATCAACTGTATATATTTTCATGTTGAGAATAAAATGATTAATAAAAAAAAATTTGGTAACTTATGTTACCTAAAGAGTTATCTCCTTAAAATATAAGAGTGTGTAAGTAACAAAAACATAGATATTTATTTTTAAATCTTTTACAGTTAAGCATGTATTAAGTATATTATATAATAATTATAATAAACAAATAGTTATCTATAATATATTTTTATCCATGTAAAATGTATTTATCAATTAAATAAGTGTATACATAATGAAAATAGAAAGATAATCTTATGCTTTACTAAATAATATAGTTGACACAACCTTAAATTTTTTTTTTTAACAACTCAAAACATACATTATTGTGAAACCAGTAACTTGATTTATTTGATAAATTATACCTGGGAGTTGAAGGGTCCAGTTTAAGTGTGGTTCATCTATAGTTTGAGATATTTCGGTTTCAGAACTGCATCCTAGAATAACGCGTCCGCGTAACATAAGTTGACCACCAGTCCGTCTATTTAATCTAATTTGTGCTGTTCCAACGACATTTGATGGTGAAGATTCTAGAATTTTCGGGAATTCTAATTGTAGCTAATTATGAAAAACAAATATTAATATCAAATTACAAGTCAAATTATAAGATAAGACATTTAGATGTTTGTTATGTGCATTATTTTACCTTTTTAATAACATAAGTATCAAAGTTATACACCCAAATACTATGATTGTTTGTATCAGCAATTAACAATAGACTAGATCCATCTTGAGGATTTTCAATAAAATGTAATCCATTAGGTTCATTCAACTATAAAATATATTTAATTAAATTAATTATATATATTTTACACACAATCAATGTAGTTATATTAAATTTCCCAAAAATAGTATAGGTATTAAGTTAAATGTTAAAATTTCAAATAGGATAAACCTTATATACAAAAAAATTATTTAAATTAATAAGAATAATGTTGTTGGAAACAAAAACATTAAATTAATAGTATTGATATTTTACCATAATTATGTTCACAGCATTGTATTGATATATTGAATATTATTAATTAATAATAATAATAATTAAGTAATTATAACCAAATAAATAAATTCAATATAGATACATAGATTGTAAACGAGTAAAGATTCAATTCAAAAAGTTTGGTTTGAATGAAAAAATTAATATTTTATAAGCTTTTGTTATCATAAAAACGAGACACACCTTAACAGGTAATGGTAATGTATGTACAGAACCACCTGTAGAGCCAGGAATGCCCCCAGTTGTAGTGTTGCCACCACCATTATTATAATGATTTTGTTTATGACTGTCTGACAACCCAGTAACATATTTAATTTTATGATTGTATGAATCGGCTACATACAGGATGTTTCGCTTATAATTCCATGCAACGTCCATAGGATGTTGTAAACGTGAATTGGCACCAGCTCCACCATCAATATCCCCATAGCTAAAAAGATCCTATAAAATATAAATGTTTTATATTTTAAAAAGTTTAAAAGTTTAATGTAGATATAAAATGTTAGTATAATATTATAAATACAATTATTGAAATACTGTTGTTAATTGTTATTAATAGAACAAATAAATAATCGATAAATACAAAACTTGAAACAACTCACAGTTGGATCAGGACTTCCTCCAGCTACATTCAGAACTCTAAACTTTCCCATTGAATCCAAATACATACGTCTGATTGATGAACTTTCACTATCAGCAATATATAAAGAAGGATCAGATCCATTTAATCCAGACCCAACACGAGATGATGGTTTAGTTAAACACAATCCAGAGGGTTGGGCAAAAGAAGCACGTTGACCATTATAAGAATTATTTCTATTTTCTTCTTTGCCTGTTCCTGCCACCATAGTACACAATCCCTTGGAACACCATCTAAAAAATTAATTAATTTTACAATTTACAGTTTATTTTCAATCAAAAATTATCTATACCAAAATAAAATATACAAAAACAAATTAACAATTTAACTTGTGAAACAACAAATTCATATTTTTCATTAACATAACTAAATGGGTAAATAATTTTTTTCCTTCTTATGATTAGTTCTTTTACATGAATGTATACTACCTATTAAATATTTTTAATAATGGTTCTAAATTAATAGTCAAGGTTAATAAATAGGAACAAATGTATTAAAATTAAAATATAATATATACATACTGGGTATAAAATATGATTTTTTTTTTTTAGGAAAATTATTAACATTTTGTAAACATATTATTAATTTTTATTTAATAGTGGCTAATGGTTATAAAAATATACTGCAGACCACCTAACATACATAATCATAATATAGGTAAAATTTATGTTTAAAACTAATATGAAATTGTGAAATACAGGGATATTGCATATAAACCCCGCTATATGATGTATCTTACATTTTATGCAGTTGTTATTTTAAATTATTGAATAATAATTAGGCCATAATATTTTCTGTAGTAAGAAAATTAAGAGACGTAAGAAATTTTGGAAAATTTTATGTTACTGGCGATGAAATCAAATAAATAAAAACAAGAAAAATATATATCTATAAATATATATATTTATGTATGAGTATACATTTAATATTTTAAAATAGTGAAATGAATGGATATTGCATATAAATATATATAAAAATAAACCCTTGTATATTTCATTAAATAGTTAGTTGGCTAAAGATTTCTTACTTTGATTTCATGCTTGAGCAAGTACTGGTACTTGTCTTATCTAAATAAAGGGCCCATATTTGATGCAAACCAGCCATAGCAATTAATAAACAACGCACTGGTGACGGTGTTGGCACAGAAGGAGATGGTTGTAGTTGTTGAAAGTTTTGGTTTGGAATATATGGCTGTGGTGTGTATTGCTGTTGATATTGAGGTCGTGCTTTGCGTTTGTAGTATACCACATCCCATGGAGTATTTAGGATTTGAGAATTCCACATTTGGCCTCCATATTTATCACGGCCTTTTTTACCATTACCAGCAACAGTTTTAACAGTCTTATCTTTTAAATCAATCTGTACAAAAAAAGGTTGAGAGGTTAACATATTTTTTAGTTTAAAATAAATAAGAAATATTAAAAATCAATATAATATCAAGATTTTACCATACGAATAGCATGATTTTCTGTGTCACAAACAAATAGAATATGAGAATTTTGAAAGCATATGCCTTGAGGGCTATGAAATAAAGCTTCTGTGAAATTTCCATCTTTGAATCCCTTTTTAATAGTTGATGGTAAATGACCAATTCCACCACCACCAATTACATGCTGTTTAAAAATAAGAAAAAATTATATTATACAGGTAATATTTTTTATTTTTATTAGTTATAAATAATTAAATAATTTATTTAAAAATATATTACCTTAACACGTCCTTGAAGTGTACAGACTACTATTCTATGGTGACCACTATCAGCAATTGCTATTAATATTTTACCATGACGACGGTAATTTAAATTAGAATTGTTTAATGTTTCATCACTATTATTCCTTCTTTTCTTCAATTTTTTTGTGTATGCAAACACCTTACCAGGATATAAGAGATGTTGTTTTGTAGCAGATGACTGTTTACCTGAAGTTAAAGACTGTAAAGTTGTACGGCCAGGAATAATTTCTGGTATGTCATGTGAGCTTATCATAGATGCTTGACGGAGAATTTGTAAGGCTGTTTCAATAAATGTAGGCAATAGTTGTGAGTGAAATTCTTCACCTTGGACTACAAGCATTGGTTCACCATTAGGACCTATTTTTTTTTTTTAAAGAAAAAGAACAATTTTTATAAACATCACTATTAATTAATAATAAAACATGTGTTTTTTTTATTTTTAGTAAATTTTATATAATTCATTGTATATAATACTGACATCCCTAAATTCAACACAAGTTTAAGGGCTAGTGACATTCATGAAGATGAACATTTCTAATTAATCAACTGAACGGGTTACAGGAGGAATGATATTCGAAGCATTAAAATTGGATAAAGGAAATAATGTAAATTTATTATAGATTTATTATGAGATGTAAATGTATATAATATATATATATATGTAAAAAAAAATATGGGAAAAAGAATACATACAATAATTATTAATACAGAGGGAAAGGGTTCTCATAAATAATAAAAATAACAAGGTCAGTAATAAACTGGTTAAAATTTTGCATGATATGAACAAAAACCAAAACATGTTGTTGACATTTACAAATTATTACGTAGATTCGTTTAATCATTATATACATACACAACTGTCAGAAACTGATGAATCAAATAAAAACGGACCCGATAAACGGATCGGTAAACGGATGTTCACTAAATAATAAAAATATAACATGCGTATGACTGTATTTGTGAGTACTGGAAAAGCACAGAAAAGCAAAATAACTATACAAATATAGATATAAGTGCTAAAGAGAAGGGGGTAATGTAACGATTGTTACATAATTATTTATATTTTATTAACATAATAATGTGTACAATAGGTACATATTATATACTTACACATATGACATATTATATAGTATACATAGATACATATATATATGTATCATAAACCAAAACATGTAAAATATATTATGCTGAATATACATCAAGCCCCTCCTGTGATGTCTCATGTTTAATTATTGTAAAGCTATGGCTAAATACGAATATGTAAGAGATAAGCAGTTCCCCACAATTAACATCACGCGCACATGAACTCCGAGACTGCCCCACAGCTTGTAAACGTTTTTAGTAGGTAAGAATAAACTTTATATATTAATAAGTATTTGAATTAATCCACATTTATTTGTATCCTAAGTACCATTTATGCTCATGAGCTATGGTTAAATTATATTCATAAGAAACTAACTTCTTCCCTGAATGGTTCATCCCCGACCACGTTACAATACAATATACATGTTTTTATGGTAGTTAATGATAAACTATATATTACCAATGAGCACTAAAGTAGGCCAACAACATACAGCTAAATCATTCCACATTGTACCATCTGTGTCATTTACAACACAATGTTCAATTGAATATTTTTCAATAGCATGATGTACATTCAAAGATTGTTGTTCATTTGGAAATTTCGCACTATGCACACCAATCTACAAAAATTGTTAAAAATTATTTATGTAATACATTCATTTTTTTTCCATATTAGTATTTTATTTTGAAAAATTAAATATTAAAAGTTCAACTTTTATGTATTCTTCAGTTGTTTTAAATTTTATTACGCAATTTAATTATTCTTATTTTATTAAATAAGGTAAATATTTAAATTACAAATCAAAATAATTATCATATCATTTCGTTAGGAGTTAGGACTTAAATTGAACTACTTTAATTTAAACAATTAAGAATGAAACTATTATAGAAAAAAAATTTTAAATAAAAAGCTTTACAAATATACATTTTATTAGAGCTATTGAAAAAATCATGAAATAAAATTTAACTAATCTTTCTTTTCTTTTTTATATTCTGAGGAAAATCTATATGTAATGATATTTTAATTACTTTTTATTCATTTATTTTATAGCTATTTAAGATACTGGAATAGATACTAGATTCTTAAATGCAGTAGACATGTTTTACTGTTTTAGGTTGAAAATGTAATTTATTTTTATTACCTATTATATTATTAAGTATATTGAATACATTTCATTCAAACAAATAATACTAACTAATTATTTTTTTTTTAAAACCTAAAGTAAAAATTAGTAAATAATATCTACACAGTAATGACTTTGAAATGTAATCAAAAAAGTTAAATTAGGTGTTGAATTTATCATTAACAACTAGCTACTTTTTAGTCTAATTGATAATCCTTAAATTTAAATGGTATTTTTGTGTCTTAACTAACATAAACATTTTTTCTTTATTCAAGAAATTAACCACTTATTAAAATAATGGATAACAAACAATGAGCCAACAATGATGACAACTTATTTTTATAATTAATTCAATATTTATCATTTTTTTTATGTTTATTTAATCGACTACTTATTATTTTCTATGTTTATACTGTAAGTATATTTATATTTTCTCTACTGTCTTATTGATTAAAAATAAATCAATAAATAAACAATAAAAAATGTGTAAAAGGAAAGTTTATGGTCAATTGATGAGATTTTTCGATTAGAATGTATTATATCTTGTAAATTAAATTAGCTATTAGAAAAATTATATAACAAAAGAAAGGTGGTTCTGAGGACCACATTAGGAATGGGATTATGTGTGGATGGAGAGAAAATTTAAGTATTTTGTGAGACAAAAAGATGCTGTTAATATTAAAAGGTAAATTTAAAAAAGCAGTTTTATGACTAGTTATGACTTATGATGTTTGGATCATAATGTTGAATAGTGCCAGTAGTGGATAAGAGACAAGAGTAACTGAAATCGGAATGCTAGGAAGGTTGTGTATAGTTACCAAGAAGGATAGAATGAGTAACAAATAAATTAGGAATAGTGTAAAAATGGCACCTATTTAAGAAAAAGTGATGGAGAATTGGTTGAGATGATTTGTTTATGTTTTAAGGAGAGCGTACTTAAAGGTAGTGATATGAAAATGAATACAGAAAATATGAAAAAGACTAGAGAAGAGGTAGATAGACACAATAAAGAATGATATAAAAATAGATGGTAAGACTGATAAGAGTAAAGCTGTGGGAGTTCAGATCTCTATAGTTAAGTAAGGCCATAGTGACTGATTTCATATAGTTGGGAATGAAGGAAGAATAATAACAATAAAACTAAAATAACATTTCATTAAATTCTATGTGAAGTACAAATATATATTACATAATATTTAAAGATACTTAGCTAAGTATTCATTATTTTGATTGAACACATTAATAACCCTGCATTCAAAAAATTTATACAATTCATAACACTTGATTTAAAGGTTATTTGTATTTTGAATAGCTTCAAATAAAAAAAATATGGATAAGTGGGTTACTGTAATGGAAGTGTTAAATTTTAATTCCATGATATTATGTTGTAATAAATGAAAAAAGATTATTAGAGGTCTGTTAATCTATATCATAATTCATAAGTATACCGACATTTTATGATTTTTATTCATTTATTATTGTATTTGTATTTGTATTTTTTTAATATTTATAATTGTAAATTTAACTTTTAGTATTACCACAGGTTGATTCATTTTTTCTAAAAACATTACATTTATTGAAATTATATTAGTGTTATAAATTAATAGGTAATACTTTACCGTAAAATAGTTTAATAGGTTCATAGTATAAATAGAAAGATATTAAAATTAATCCATACATTTTAAAAAGAGTGGTTAAATGGGTAATGTTCTGTTGTATAGTAGGTCACTATAATGGATGTACTAAATTTGGATCCAATAAATAGGTATCATTGTATATGAAAAATGATTCTGAATGGAGATTATTTGTTAGCCTAGGTTATAATATTTTAAATTAGGTGGTGAAAAAGGTGGTTTATGTTTTAATGACCTGAATACCCCAAAATTATATCATGTACAGAAAATGCCAATTTAAACAGCTAGTGTATGTTTCAAGTTAATAATAATTAACTTATACTATAAACAGTGGCGGCTCATGGTTTGGACGACGAGACGATTACACCCCCTACTAAAATTAAAAACTAAATTTAAAAAAATATCAAAAATAAAAATTTTTTAATACCTAGTAAAATAGTTATAAGGAAATAAATAGTTATTGTGTGGCCGGTGTCACACTTGCAGAATATCCGCAGCGGAATTTTCCCGAAATGGAAATTCATACATTTAAATATTACTGGACACATTACAGAGGAATATCCGCACGGAAAAAATAAAATCGCTACATGTCGCGCCTAACATTAAATTTGTTTCCCTCATATACCAGGAGTACACGGGTACGTATGCACATACGAGCAGTGTTTGGACGACCAGCAGCGTCGTCTGTGCATTCAGCAATAATAATTCTGAATACGAACAATGCACGTAAGCGAAGGCGCTGCAATAGTGTGCATGCGATCTTAATATCTTATATTCGAGTATTGGACGACAGACAGCGTCGTCCATACGGTAAAATACACAACTACATTAGGTACCTAGTTTATTTATATTTTTAAAATTAACCGAGTGTAGGCTCGTCATTGTCGGCCGCTAATCGCCATTATTATATGTTGTATTGTATTTTATGATGCCTAAACCTGTTGTTAATTAAGAATATTTTATAGATATCATTTTTCATTTATTTCTATATTTTACCATTAAAAACGATATTATTCCAATGCATATTGTATAGGAAATGTAATGTTTTGCCAACCGAAAAAATGGCGGAAACTGATACGCGAGCTTCAATGTTAATAATACAAATAATATACGAGTTCCTTATCTAGTTAGTATAAAAGTCTGTGCCTGCAACTAGTATTAAGTAGATTGTCGTCACACGTATTGACGTATTTCAAGAATAAATTGTAATTTTAATTAGTTCATCATGTCGAATTGTGCTCATAATATAATAAATATTAAGTTATATTACATTTTTGACAATTTATTATATCTATGACTAGAGATAGGTATTATATTAATTAAAGTCGCACCCCCGCCACTAGCACCCACGAGCCGCCACTGACTATAAACTAATAATTTTTAACTATAACAAAAATCTAAAATTATTTGATAGTAAATCGTTATTTTACGAGTAAATTTTGCATTTCGTAAAAATTTAAACTAAGTAGTTTAAGTTAGTTATTAATTATTGTGAAAATCTTGTAATAAATTTTCAATTCTTAGCAACTTATACAATTGTTTTTTTATAAATATTGAGAAGAAGCAATACTCGCATGTGTTTTCTCCGTCTTACAAATGTAAAACAGCAAAAAATGTTCTGCACGGGAAAGAATAGAGAACGCTACAGTCATAATTAAAAAACATTTTCATCACATATAAAGGAGAACTTGAGCTATAAAATATCGTTTTTATTTTTTCAATATCAGAATGAATATATTCAAGTTTAAAAATAATCGATTTTGAATCAATAAAACTTTCTAAGAGTAAGTAATATCAAAAAAATAAAACGATATTTCACAACTTAAGTTCTCCTTTATATGTGGTGAAAATTTCGTTTTTTAACTATGATTGTAGTCTTCTCGGTTCTTTCCCGTGGGCCGTGCAAAAAAGTTTTTGCTATGTTTTACATTAATTATAAGACGGAGAAAACACACGCGAGTGTATATATATAAAAATATATATATATATATATTATATAGCGTCCTCTTAACTACAAAATAATTTGCAAATATTCATGATTTTGACGAATTTATGTCAATACTTGAATTTCAAACGCTAATAAACAAAAAAATTTGTTTATGTATTCTTATAATTTTTAAGTCACTATAAGACTTATTTATGAGGAATATTGTATTAAATTTTGACTCGGCTAAAAATTTTTTATCGATATTTATATATAAAAAAAACTAAACAAAAACAAATATTTTAAGTGCTCATAAATAGCTTTAAAATAAGCGAAATATTTTGAAAATTAAATCATGTAAAGAAAATGCCAATTTAAATAACTGTTGAAATTTTCAACTATTTACGACTTATACTTTTTGAATAATAACAAATATTTAAAATCGTTATCGTTACGCAATTTCGTAAAAATTTAAAATTCAAACGCTCATAATATTTTTTCTTTTAATGATACTTTGAGTTTTCTCTACAGCTATTTGAAAGAAAACTTAGGGTTGAATTTTTTAACCCATGACATAAATACAAAAAAGTTTATGAATTTTCAACTACAAAATTATTTGCAAATTTTCGTGATTTTGACATATTTCGTAAAAATTTAAACTTTAAACGCTTATAAAAAAAATTGTAACTAACGATTTTTGATTTTTTAAATACAATAAGAACAACTTATAAGAAACCTTGTATTAAATTTTCAAGTTTTTTTGGGAACTCAAAATTTTCTTATCGACACTTCAAAAAAAAAAAATACTTGGAATAATCGAAAATTTCAACTGTCTATAAATGGCTCAAAAAGCCAAAATATCTTGAAAATTTAAAAGTATTTAGATAATACTAGTATAAAAATTTGGTGAAAATGTCAAGTATTTACAGTGATTTGTTTTTGAGTTATAAAGTCGATTTTGTTGAAAATTGGTTTTACATAATAATTCCCGTACCTGTCACTTTTATTATTTCGTCAAGAACACACAGACACAAAAAAACACACACCCACTCCTCACACATCATTGTGATTATAAAATCAATACATTCATCACTTCTTTCAGAAACTAAAATTTAAGTACATAACCACGGCACTCTTAAATCATCAGAAACTACTGCCACATTCTGTATAAATTAGAAAATAAATTTATTTAGGTACCTATTATAATAGAGGTATTATTTTGACTTAATTGGTTTTATTCATTAGTTTCCAAATTTAAATAATAGTATTTATAAACCATTACTAAGTATTTGTATAAAAATAATACAATAATTAAAAATATAAAAGTTAAAAAATGATTAATACCTTTTACTATTAATGATTAAAACTAGTGAGTGATGAATAATTTAATGACAGGTTATATGCTTCTGCATTTACTAAAGTGAACTAAACAGACTATGTTAAAACACTAATCTTGGAAGCAGAGCTGTAAAAACTGACTGTGCAGAGTGTGCACCACACACGGGCCACAGGCCTCATACTATATTGCTGGGCCTCAAAAAGAGATTATAATACGGCCATACGGGTCCTCTAGATTTTGGTTTGCACACAGGCCTCGAGTAGTCTAGTTATGGCACTGTTTGGAAGTATAATACAAATGGAATTTAAACTAATACAGTATTTTTAAATGTATGTTAATCAAGTACTTTATATCCTAAAATCTTAGAATCAATATTTTATCATAAATCAGACCTAGTGCTTTACATACTGTGATCAGTTAACATTTTTTATGTTGATAGTTATACACAATTGTAGAAATGATTATTGTTGGAAACTAAATTGAAACTAAATGCTAATAACATGAAAATAAAATAATTAATGGTTGATTCATATTTTGTAATATTCATAGAATTTTCTATTAACAAATAGTAGGTAGATATTGAATTTTTGTACTTACAATTACCAATCCATCTTCACACGTAAAACGTTGTTGCAAGCTATGTAGAACCGGTAGTATGTGCAAACAATTTACACAACAATAAGTGAAGAAATCAAGTAGAACAAGTTTGCCTTTCAAATCTTTGTTGAATAATAAAGGTTTTGTACAATTGAACCAGTCAAGATCTAAACAAACGAAACATTATAATATTTTATTACAAACTATGACTAGTTTATGTTTATGTTGCTATCATACTCACTGGGCTTAAACTCATTAACACGCAATCCCGACGAACCGACAGCCGACCCGCTCTGAAATCCCTGGACGCCTGCAGCTTGCTGACTACAGCAGGCAGTTAAAATTTTCTGAATATAATCTTCGGTTATCTCCTGGAGTTGTACGGGAATGGGCACATCAGATTCGTCAGAGGACGCTTGGTTGCCGGCCGAACTATTAAACAAATCTACAAACACTGATGATATCTCGATTATTCTGTCCATGTTTCGACGAAGCTTTTTGACTAGACCCCAAAAATAATCTGAAAGAAAAAAGCATCACACAATATTAGTACTGTAGACAATTTTATTAATTTAGCACGAATGTACTGTACAATAATTACCGATACGTAAATAATTAACAATAATAAAAAATCATAAAATGCAAAATAAATTGAATTCTTAAATATCTGTTACGATTACGAACGTGAAATTCTCAAATCTCGATTAATGCGGTATTGCGGTAAATAGATTGAATGACAAATCGGTGTTCCGTTGCGGCCTGCGGGTGGTAATCCGTAAACAGAACGAATGATATACTGTGTACACAATTTGATATCGTTGATAGTGAAACCGGTATCGCCACCTTTTGTTCCACTACATGTTTGTTCCCACACAGCATGTTTTGTACCAACCGAGCAATAATTACCGACTTTTGTAGGGTGGCAGACGCCCAGTCGCCCAGACATTGTATACGGACAAACACAGTACTACAAAGTCTGTCTCGTTATGCCGACGTACTTCCGGTACGCTAAATCGTCCCATTTTTTTTTTAAAAACATGTCCGCTTTCGTTCGTAGAAAAATATGTTAAAAAAAAAATACTTAAAATTAAAAATTATACCTACCTAATCTTAATCCGTCTATAATATTATAATTATTATATTAATAATTTTTTATCGTACATTATTATGACTTACGAATTTGTAGAATAATATTGTTTTCGTGATTTGCGCGTGTATCTAATATTCGAATATCAAGCCGTTTTCAGTGTTCGTCGTAATGATGATGGATCACAGTCTGCGTAGAGGCGACGACGTGAAACACCGACGATGTACGCACACATAATACAATACGTGTAAAATATAATATTTTGTACATAGGTGATAGATATTACCTGATTTCTCTCTCGATGTCAGGTTAGGTTTTCTTTATGAAATATTTATTGTTTTTATATTTTTCAGCGTTTTGCGTGCAACACTTCCGTGTCTTTGTATATGCTCCGTAATAATATTATTAATTCGATAATACTAGATATGTCTAGGTAGGTACCTACATTGAAACTACAATGTTGAATTTATTTTTTACTACCTAGTACATGACTTAAATAGTTTTTACTGTTGATTTTACATAAATTACCTATTATATAAACTATTTTTTAGATGGATTCTATTATATACTATCCAGTGGCGCAAATCTAGGGGAGCACGGGGGGCAACTGTCCCCCTTCATACTGTTATCAAACGATGTAAATTATAATTTCTATTTTTATTTAATACATTGTATTATTATTTATATATAAATGAGCAAATCGAAGTTTTTTTTTAATAGGTGGGTATTGAATATTTTGATTTTGCCCCCCCCCTCCCAAATTTGAATTAGTTTGCGCCTCTGATACTATCAATTTAGCATTTAAATATTCTAGTAGACAGTAGTAGGTAATTGAAATGTATACTTAGTTAAATAGGTAAATTGTTTTTCAACTATCGATTTGAAGTTAGATTTAAAATAAGTAGGTACCCATTTATTGAATATGAATTGTGATTTGTGATCTTCCTTTGTATTTTTATAAACACATAATACATATTTGTATTATAAATATTAATATTATTTAAAAAACTAAACATAATATTTGTAGTTACATTGTAGTCGCTCCTCCTCTCTTAGTTTTTTTTTTTGTGTCAGTTATCACTCATCATAATTCGTAATCATTATGTAGTATAAAATATCGCAAATAAATAACCACTCTGTTATACAGTATGACATGTGTTAAGAATACGTACTATACGAGTATACCTATCGTCCTTGAGGAGTAAATCGCATTAATATTATTGTATTATAAATTTGAATTTATTGTTAAATATTATTGCATATACGAAAAATTGAGCAGAGATGTAGTCTATCAGCTACTATTAATAAGTAGGTAATTTATTTTACTATTAGTATCACGACTATGACGATAGGTTGAATTAATTTTTGTCGAAAACATTGCATTTTAAGATATCTTAGTTTATATAAAATAGATTAATACATTGAGATAATATAAAAAATAATAATATTTGAAGTAATATTTTAAATAGGTACTTAAAATGAATCCTTTGTTACCCGTTGGCCATTACTTACTTAAGCCCATTAATAGTATTTTAAAATTGCAACAAAATAACTAAAACC
This sequence comes from Aphis gossypii, assembly GCF_020184175.1. Taxonomy (NCBI): domain Eukaryota; kingdom Metazoa; phylum Arthropoda; class Insecta; order Hemiptera; family Aphididae; genus Aphis; species Aphis gossypii. Next base: position 55,658,797 of record NC_065533.1, read on the forward strand.
CTCATTATTTTTGTTCAAATAGGTATCTGATTTTATTTAAGTTTGAATAAATTGAAATGTCTAAATGTCTTATCATATACGTAACTTGGGTAATTTTTATGGGGGGGGAAACTTTATTTTATGTCGATATATCGTATACTTTAAGATACTTAATAACTAAAAATACCTAATAAATACATTTTACAAAAATCAAGGGGGGCAGTTATCCCCTCTCGCTCCTCCAGTTTACGCCTATGTCTTTTATTATCACAATAATAATAATAATTACTTGGTTATAATATAAAATATTTATGAGACTAATTAATCTTGTACAAGGGCGTAGCAAGGAGGGGTAGCTAGGGGCAAATGCCCCCCCCCTGATCAAAATATTAAGTAGATGTTTTTAATATGTTAAATATCGAATATTTAAGTGATTCAATAATTAATATGTCCGTATATAAACACGTAATCGATAAATCAAATTGGAATATTATACATTAGTATATCTGTAGACTGTAGTTTATTTTGTGTGATCCTTTCTTAGAAAGGTTTTCTATTATGTTTTCGATGAAATATTTTTATAACACTGTATCACCAATTTATAGACATTTAGAGGCTTAGAGCGTTAAACCATTATAAACCTTATACTGTATGCAGTGTATATGTACCTACAATTACGTTCAACAATGACAGAAAATCGTTTAAATAGTAAAAACTAGAATGTATATAAAAAAATATATAACTTATAACTTTTATGAAAAATTGTATAGTAAAATTTTGTTTAAATTTCATTTGCAGGTCTTTATATGTTAAGCGTACACAAAAAATTAGTTTTAGAAAAACAAAAAACCATTTGAGGAAGAAATTGCTTTGGATTCACGACGTTTAGCGTTGCTTTAAAGTTTAAAATTGTATTAGATAATATTATGAAAATTGAGTTAAGATAAAAATAAAATTTATATTATTAATAAATAACTGTAAGATAAATTTCATAAAAATGTATTTTCAATGCTTACGGCACCCTCCAGCAAAAATCCTGACTACGCTCTTGATCTTGTATTGAGATTGCAATCCTTATTCCTTAGACTATCTCATAGTATAACTTAGTATCCTTAACTCCACACAGTTATTTGCAAATGTTTGTAATATTATCAAAATGTAAACTTCCAATGCTTAGGTACATAAAAAAACGCAACTTTCCGGTAGAATTTTTGTTTTAATAGGTTGAAAAATGTATAATGAATAGGTATTGAGTTAAATTTTCAAATCTTTGATATAAAAATAAAATTGCTTATGAATTTCTAACTACATTATGGCTATAATTATATATGAGTGGAATACTGAATAAGTGAATAATAAGTATAATAATAAGTAATATACCTATAGAAACCTATTGAAATTTGAGACAAAAAAAAAATCATATTATGTATAGTTGTGGTATGGCAGCGGTTCGTTTTTGAAAACGATTCTCAGCAAAGCTCAGTTGCTGACGAAAGGTAACTATTACTAAAAAAATAAACTGCAATCCAAAGAAAGTTCCCGCCTACTTATACGTACGATTTGCAGTTATCACTTGGAATATTAAAAAAAACCGTACTTGCCGTTTGATCATCTGGTGCGAAATCGATTTATTTAATATAATAATTAGTAAATAATATGCAAATGCGTGTATAGTGTAGGTACAATTTCAAAAAAATTTTTTAAAAAAATACACTTTTTAATTTTATTATTACACATTTTCTTACTACGCCGAGTATAGCACCTGCAGTGATGGCAGCAGTCGACCTGAAACAACTTGTAAACCGCCACAAAGATAACAAATAAATTAAATTTTAAATTTTAAATAAGGTAAGTAATCTTCAGAAGAAATAAAATAAAAATTCTTTAAGTTGTTTTCAAATATTTTTATTTTAAAATACCTACCTGTTCATTCATTGGTAAATAAGATTTATGTAATCATACTTAAATTAATAAAATGTTTTCACAAATGTATTACATTTTCAGTATATAAACATTATAAACTAAAATTAAAATTCTTCATAAGAATTTTAAAATTATTATTAAAAATATAGCCATTGAAATTGTATTGTAATACATTGTATTTTTATGATTTTTTAAAGTTAGAGATCAAATAATAACACGTTAAGTGTTCATTCACTGGTGAAGTTACCCTAAATCGATATTCAAAAAATACAGATTAGACTGATTAGACTAATTAGAGAGCTTAGATAAATTAAATCTTAGAAGTTAGGACTGCTGTAAATAATAACCTTATAATATATGAGTCTTATTAATACCTATACTCTTATTAATAAAATATTCGTTTTTATTATTTTTTTTTTTTTTATGAATACTATAAAAAAAATTTTGCCGAGTCATAATACTTGAAAATTTAATACAAAGTTCGTCACAAGTTATTCTTATAGTGATTAAAAAATTATAAAGAATTCATTGGCACAATTTTTTTTTATTAGCATTTGAAGTTCAAATATTGACAAAAATTCATCATTTTTTCACCAAGCACTGGAAATTATATCCTAGGTTGACAAATCATCTTCGTTCAGATTGTTCAGAATTGTTTTTCGTATACAAACTACAAAGATACCTATCATTATTCATTGAATTCAAATTTAATACTCCTATAATACATAATAGTGATCCACATTGTACACAGCATCTAATGTACAGCAGAGCGGTACCCACTTACCCGCATTTTTATGATACATTTTTTTTTATTTATAAAATTTTGGTTGTTTTATCAAAATGCTAGAAAATTATTTTACATTTTAATCATATATTTTATAAAGGCTGGGCAAGTAACGATTTTTTTAATTCGTTATTAAGTCAAGTTGTTTATTTTGTGATATTATTACTTGATACTTCATTATTACTTATTAGTAATACAGCATTATAAAGGTTGAGCTAATGGTGTAGTATATACCTACTGTAGTATATTATTTGACTAATATGTGTGCTGTATAATTTATGATATTATTACTATTAACATAATTTATATATTATAAAATACATTTATATTTATTTTATTATTATACCTACCTATATTAGGCATTTTTTATAATTAAATCATTTAATATTTGAGATAATATTATTAGAAAGTAAACTGTAATGTAGGTATCTAATTATTTTCGGAAAAGCGGATGCTTTGATTATTTTGGTATGAATATTTAGACCGATTACCAGTTTCATTGTTATTTATTTATATCCTATCTTAAAAATGTGGTTTTTATTTAAAAAAGTAAATCTATAATTGATTATATGTTTATGTTTTGTTCATATATCATATATTATTAGCAATTTAATTTTCTATTAATAATACCATTTAATTCAAAAATGTACTGCAATAATCTTCATCAATAGATCTTTCATCTGAGAGTTACGCTCAAAATAGTTTTATATTGTATGTTACATAAAGTAATTTTGTGTTCTCTAAAATAAGACACTTTTAATCGGTGAAGTTACTGTCAAGTTAGGTTAGTCACCGTTATCAAAATCGGGAAAACTGAGCCTCCCCATAAAAACACTAAAGTTATCAGTGGTCATTGATTAACCCACAACACTCTAATCACGACAATTACGTCTTTTTGATTTCTAATTTAAAGCGTTCGTGTGTATACTCTATTCACTCACTTTAATAGTTAATGTAGATTAATTAATATATTGTGAACGGTATAATGTCTTTTCCAGCTCAAAACGCAAGAGGTACCTATTACACAACTATTTTCATATATTTTAAAATTGTACATTAATAATTCATGTAAATATGTAATATTCTAATGTTCTTTTAGGTATTCAAAATCGAAAGATACTTGAAGACTTGGAACTAAAGAAACAGATATTATTAAAAACTGGTGCTATTCCAACTCCTCCGACAGTTTCTCATCCTACAACACCGGTATGACAATGTAGTTTCAGTTTTTAGTTGAGAAACGATCATATTATTATAATTTATAACATACATAAATGTTACTTATGCTGTATACTTTGGTAATAGATGTTTGTGTATTTGTTTAAAATACATTTTTGAACTAAGGTTTTATTGGTTTATAATATAATTACAATAATATTTATACTATACTTAAATTTTCAGTATTATTTATTTTAAATCCTGTGAAACAATTTGCCATACTTAGTTTTCAGTCATTTATCTATCAATATTTTATTATAATATAGTGTATGGTAAAATTGTTTTATCAATATCAAACATTATTAAAAATAATTATACATGTTTTTTTTTGTGTGTGTTATTATTTAATTTAATGGTCCTAGTTATTTATGAGTGTTATGATCTCACAAATTCTTTAAAATATAACCTAGCCACCAAACAAATTATAAACTGAATGTAATATAGTTAATGTAATTAACTAATTATGTAATAGCTTATCGATTTTAAATACTTTTAAATTTATACAATGAACACTAATCATAATATAATATCTAAATTTAAAAAAGATAGATATCTAAGAATACAATCTGTAAGTCTAAATATTGTACCTTATGTACATAAAAAACAAATTTTCATATTTTATAAATAGAAGCTGTTAAATCGGTTGATAAATTTAAAATTTAAATAAAATGTTTTTAGAATCATCCATAATTAAAGAGATATCGTAATTCAGCAATAAACAAATCAAGTAAAATAATATTAAATATGTCATGCAAAAGTGTTTTCAACACTCATGTTAGAAGGTATTTGGTGAAGAGATAAACTTTTAATTGTCTTAAATATCACTTAAACAATATTTGATAACCAAATATTGATGGCTCATAGTAATTTTTGTCATTGGTTCTACCTTTGGTATATACCTATAAAAATGTTTATCTAATGTTTGCAATGTTTTTAGGGAACATCTGATGGTCACTTTCAACGTGCCCAAGCTTTACAGTCTACAGGATTCTTTATCACGACAGATTCAGCTTTTGGTAATTCTATGCTTCCTGTCCTACCTCGCTTTGAAAAATAATACTGAATCATGGCGGCTGCATCTATGAAGTTAAAGCGTTTACTGTGTATACTTAAAGAGATTGAAACATTTGAAAACCTAAACCCAATGTATTCTATAAAAAAATACTGAAATTGTGTTTTGAGTTAAAAGATCTTGATACATTACTCCTTAGAATAATATTAATATATTATCAATTTTTACTAAATGGAAATGCTGTCATCAATTAAACTTCACGACGAATTATAAATATATTTATTATTCATCAACAACTTTTGGTATTTTATAAAATATTCTAGCTATGTAAAAAATTAATGCAACAATGTATAAAATATTTTCTATCACAACTTTGTTATGGATATTGGATGGTAAAAAATTGCAATCTTTTAACTACTATGAAAGCAATGGTTCTAGAAATATATCTGTTATTATTTCTATGATTGTTAACATAGTTAAAATATTTATTACTATACGCAAAAAAAAAAAAAACAACAAAAATACAATACAAAAGGTTATAAAATATTATACTACATACTAAAGCTGGTTTTATGTCTCTGTAAAGACATCTTAAAATATATAATTATTTTTAAAACAATCGAAGGTATTTTCTCAGAGTGAAACTGAATGTTTCTCCTATTTATTTTATTAGTATATGATCACACTATTTAGATAATAAAGGTTGGTATAATTTTTTGTTTTAATGGTTAAAACAGTGTTTATATATGGTGGTTATCATTACAGAATCAAGAAGAGTATAAGTATAAATTGTTGATTTACTTACTTGTACGATTATTTTAAAAAGTGTACTCTTTTTTGAATATATCGACCTTGTACCTGCTTGTTAAAAATAAACTTTAGCTAAGCTAGATTGATAACAATATTGTTAAAATTAAGACATTTTCAAATTTAGAACACTAAATTGTTTACATATAATATTATATGCTACATATCCAGTGGCATTTGGTTTTTTCTAAAATATTTCCATGTTTTAGTAACAAATTTTACTCTTTTTGAAATAAAATACATTATATGATATCTTATATTCATATCCATTGCTAAAAAGCGCTGTTATGACATAATATTATGATGTATGACAAAAATATGTGTAATAGATTGGCTATTTAGACTAAAAGATGTTTGTATAAAATATATACACGTCACACGTCGTGTAACATTCCATATCTAATAAACACGTCTTGTTGTTTATTGTGTACAATCAAAAAAAATATTTTATGTTAAGTTATAAAAGAACATTCAAATTACTTCTTCAGATATTAGTAATTTGTATACTTTCATTGTAGGTACCTCATTAAAATTATTTCAGGTTGGTTTAAAAGAATAATTACATAATATATTAAAAAAGTAGGCAATTAATATTATATTCTGTAATTTAAAGTTTAAATTAATAGATTACTATAATTTACAATGTAAAAACTGAAATAAATGTGAATAAAAACCTCATAGTAAAATATATATAATACAATTAATAGGTTTAAGAGAAAAAAATATTTTTTAGTTTTTAAAATTTGTAATTTATGTAGGTAATTGATAGAGCCTGGATTTTTATGCAAAAATTATTGTTAAATATGCATATTTATGTACTCAAAAATTCAAAAATATGGAAAAAATTCTTTATTGTGAGTTTAAAAAAAAACTGAGTAGTATCTAAAAAGTATATGAAAAAAATAAAATTTAAAAATCACTATTTAAATTGTACATTACTCATATTATGCTACATGATATCACTCATTTTAGTTTTGGAGGGAAAGTTATGATTTTTTGGTTATTGTGTATATGAACAAAAGAAAGCACAGTAAAATTGTACATAACAACATAACCCAACCTTAATTTGTCCAAAAATGTAGATACGAATTCTTAAGGTTTACCTAACAATAGGTACTATCTTAGACTTCCATTCATAGATTATGATATATTAAAACTGTACGGTCATTAAGTACATATGATTTAAAGGATCGCTAAAGCCATATTCAAAATATTAGTTATAAATTCTTGACAAAAACAATCATGATTAATATTAATTTTATTCATGAAAAATAGGTATACATTGTACTGGTCATCTGGGAATCAAAATATTAAAAAACTTAAAATACGTTAACAATAAAATTTAAACGGAATACAATGTTAATACTTAAATTATATATGCAAAATACTTGAGTCAGAAATCAATAGAATCCTCATACACAGAGAGTTCTTCATTGTCACTACAGCTATCACTATTAGTACTTTCATTTTCTATTGAGTTTAAGGGAACACCTTTGGCATGTAATTTTAATGTGTTCATGGCTGTAAGAGAGCAAAAATAATTAATCTAAATAAAGAGAAGAACCGTGTATTTTCACCTTTATTTTTCCTTCAATAATATATTTAATTAAATTCTAATTTTTGGAATTTTTAAAGATATTTAAGGACCATAATTTCAAATACTTGAGATTGTTTAGGCTATTTAAGGAGTGTGTTATGGCAATAACAAACTTTTATTTTTAAATAAGAACAAACCATCTTTATTGTAAATTATGAAGTTGTATATGAGTTATTAAAACAAATAATTTACAAAGAATAATAGCTATTAAAAATTATTTAAAAAATATAAAATGTTGACAGATTAATATTAATTGGTAATTACTATAAATTATAAATTATCACGTTCCATTTCATTTAAAATGTGATTCTCGTTTGAAAAAATGTAATATATACAAAATGTAGTGTTCTACTTGATATTTTTTCTGCTGCATGGAAAAATATTGAATCATATATATTTTTAATGATGATTAAAGAAAATCAAGGAGGTTGCTATGGTAACATAGTGGTTTAAACTTAGATATTAAAACAAAAAATTACAATGGTATAGTAATAACATAAATTTCATTTATTATTGTTTGGATGCTATTGCAATAATAACACAAACTATGTCAGAAGAAAAAGCTGTATCTATCTTAAAAACAAATATTATTAAAGGAAAATAAGAGTGAACACATTTGGTAAATCATCTTGTATAATTCTCAAAACATAATTAACATGATTATATTCACCAAATTATTATTAATTATAATACCTTTAATCCAGATGGAATTGTCTTTAGTTTCAATGTGTTCTGTATCATATTTCACATATGTATGATGCTTTTTACATAAAAACAAATGTGGCCATTTGTAATCTGTAAAAATATTTATATTGTAAATTTAGACACTAATAGAAGTCATGACATATTCAATTATTTTGTTAAGCCTAAGTAGTCTACAACCAAGTCAAATAGAGCACTAATAGAATTATTTAAAGTATTAAAATTTTTATTTATATAAATAATTTTAAAACAATAATATACAATATTAACTCACTACTTTTTTTTGTTTTTTTTTCGTTCATATTAAGTTTAATTCAATCTGTTTCAAAGAGAACAATACGAATAATTGATGGTATAGAATAATCAATAAGCTAATTCACTATTTAAATTAAGAAATTATTATAAAGTAGAAAGTAGGGTATGTTGGATTAGGTTTAATACAATATTAAATAGTTTTATTCAGCTTTATATGAAATAATTTAGTTAAGGTTTGGTTTGTCTACAAAATATGATTTAACACCATAGTACAATACTTACTAATTTATTAATAATAAAATACATACTTGTTTTAATCAATTTTTCAGCTTTGATATAGAACCCATCAAAATTATGTTTATGTATTATACTTTTATCCATAATAAAACCATAAAGCCTAACACAAAACGCATAAGTATAACTTTTGAATTGAGCTCTGAAAATAAAACATTTAGTTAAGTATAAAAATTTTTATTATTTTTTGCTTAATATATTTAATACATACTTACTTAAAATTTATACTTTCCATTGAATAGTCCAAGTTAAAATCATCTATTTCAAGAATATTGAATTTTAAATAAATATTATTTTTATCTTGATGCCAAGTGCATATAGGAATGATAGACTGTATATTAGTATTGCACGTTAAACAAATTTGTCGTAGTTTTTCCTTAGGTTTCTGTTTGCAATCATTTTTCATAGATGTATCTTTAGTCATTTTTACATTTTCAACAGGTCTAATTTTATTAGTTTTAATTGGTTCAATATTAATGTTTTCTTTAAGAGGTTCACTTTCAATTAATGGTGTTATATCTGTGAGTGTTAAAGAATCTTCTTTCTTAACATCTTGAATATTTTGGTTTGAACTTTTTAAAATATCTGTATAAGCCTAAAAAAATAATACTTTTTAATTTTAAACACTGACAGTAGAATGTCTTACTATATTTGTTATATAATTTTAATTTCTGTTTCATAATTTATTATATTATTATTATTATTATTTTTTTTTAAGATTACAATAATTCCAACATCGAAAAACATTCCAATATAGTGATCTTACAAATAAAAGTATAAATTGATAAATTGTATAATATATACAACACTTTTACAGCGTTGGATATTCTAATCCTCAAGGCTTAAGAGGACGTCGTACCAGCATGTGTTGTCTCCAATTTACACCAAGTATGAAATAGCAAATTTTTGTTCACCAGTTTCAAAAAAATAAGCTATTAGTTTTGATATTAGAGTGAATTGACCTATTATATAGGGTATTTTAAAAAGAAGAGTTTCAAAATGGTTATAACTTACTAAAAAAAAATAATATCAATAAAAACCTATGTGGGACCCTAGATAGTAATTCTTCCTTTGAATTGTATAATAGGTTAATTCACTCTAATATCAAAACTAACAGCATACTTTTGAAACTGATAATCCAAAATTTGCTATGTCATACGTGTGTAGGACAAAGATAACACATGGGGTACGACGTCCTCTTAAATGTCATCTTATCTTGAGGACATCACCTCATATAAGTTATCTTTATCTTATAAATGCATAACATGGAAAATCAATACTCGGTATTCTCTGTTTAACTTAAGTACCTTTTTTAAATATTAGAATGAATTTAGTATTTACCTACTATCAAATTTATAGATAAAACATCATCTGCAGAATAATTTATAAAAGAGTTTTTTAGATATTTTAAATTTGAAGTAAATTATATATTGTATAAGTTATTTTATAAAGAAAATCATCACTAAATTTTCTTTTCACCTTAAGGGTTGATAATAAGTCAATTCATTTTAATATTAAAAATAACAAAGCTAAATGTTGAGTTTGTACATCTTTTTAAGAACTGATAATTATAAGAATACATAAATTATTGATTACTTCACCAAAAACCGCAGTTCCAAAATCAGTAAAAAATTCTTGTTTTATTTTCAATTCATCAGAATTCATATCGTCAATTTCAAATTTAGTTTCATCAATAACATATGGAATATCTTCATCATTGTTCACATTAATATCTTCATTATATTCATTATTTATTAAATCCATAATTTTAGACATTTGGATATCATCACAATATTCACTGAATTTTGCCTGAAACTCTAAATTAACAGTAATATTTTCATCATATAAAATCACTTCATAGAGACTACCGCCAGTAAACGTTGTTGATGAAATAGTGTCAGTAACCTAAAATTAAAAATAGATTTAAAATATATATATTATTAAAAATAGTGTTTACTAACTTCTAAATATAATGGATTTGCAGTCATATCAAATAAATAGTCGATTGGATCATTTAGCTCATTGCCTGTAGGTAATGTATCTTTAATGCCTTTTAAACTACATTCAATAGCCTGACAATAAAAAAATTAATTTAAGAATGTATTACTACTAATTATATTTAACTAAAACATTAATTTACTTGGAATGGTAAGTAAGTAATTAAATCTGGATGTATTGTAAGTAATAAATGTAATTGAATATTAAGAAATTCAGCTTTGTCCACAAAGAAAACTTCAACAGTCCCATCACCAAATTTATCAATAATTTTAACACGGCTAAACCTATTAAACAAAAGTTGTTAAAATGGATATAGAGTATGTTTAATATTATAATTAAATACTTACGTATTTGCTTGAGGATGTTTTGCTAAACAAATTGCGCCTTTAATAACATGTTTTAACTTTTCTAATTGTTTTTCTTCTACATATTTATTAATTAATAGTTGAAGATTGTCAAGTCTAAAACATTATCATATTTTAATATTGTATACTAATTTATTGACTGGTTTAATTTTATTTTATAAAAATGCATAGTTATCTAAATTACACTAATTAATTTGCTTACTGCAAAAAGTTTATCAAATTTATACTTTAAATGATACACATATAACAATTTAAAAGTATGTTTTTAAACCTTATTCAAGTCAATATAACTAAGGATACATTATATATTTATATTGTTATCATTAATTAGTAATATAGTAGGCTGAACTAACTTTTCAAAAATAAATCTTATATAATTTAATACTAGTTCATATAATATAACTAGCTGTTAACTAAATATAATCATATATTATTAGTCAATCAAAAACCATTATTGAGTGTAATTTTTTGTGATTTAAATTTACTCTTCCCCAAATGTTTGATAAAATACTGAAAACTACTTTAGACATCTTATCAAGTCAACTGAATTTAATTTGCTACCAGAAACTACACTCGAAATCGAAAAAATGATGAGACACAAAAAAAATCATCACAGTAAAACCAATACATTCATCACTTAAAATTTAAATTTGAATAAATAATTTTTTAAATATTTTCTAAGAAAAATAAAAACCAAATCATTCTATAACAATCAAGTTTTATAAGTTATTTTCTATATATACAAACAAATAGAATATTTTACCCATCATTGTATTTGGTATTTCCAACAAAAAACAGTTTAGGACTAAGAAAACACTCTACTGAAACCAAAGCGACATTTTGGTCCAGATGTGCCCATTGAGGTTGAGGCAGTTCATAAATTGACATATATTCTTCTATGCTGAGTTCATCTAAAATAACATAAAAATTAGATAAAAGAAAATTGAACAATAAAATCATTCATTTAACTTACTATTGTTCTCAACATTAATTTTTGATTGTAATGGCTTGGCAATACCAGCTGAAATACTTAGTTCTGTTAAATTGTTAATATGTTCAAAATTTATATCAGCGTAACCAAAATTGAACAACACCTCAGGCAAAATTTCTTTAATGTCATATTTAATTAATTTTGAATCCCAATATTTTTCATATAATGCTTTTATCCATATAGTATTTCTTAATGCCATTTTAATCTGGAAAAAACATAATTTTAACACATAAAAACCATGTGAAACAGGTATTAAATTTCATACCTTTACAATAAATGTATTATTGCAAATTTCACCATCCTTCAAATGTCTTAGGACACAAGTGTTAGCGTGGGTGCACCATGTTTTATCAAAGCCAATTGGTTTAACAGATGCCAAAAACATATCGACAGTAGTTGTATGTATACTTTTTAACAGATCAGGTAACACAAATACATTCCATTTCTAAATGCATATTAATGATTTTAATATCAGAAATAATTTAAAATTAATTAAGAAGTGCTATTTACCGATATAGTTTCAACATAGCCTTCATCAATTAGCTTAACCCTCACTTTAGGGTTTGTTGTATATTTATCAACTATATTAATAACAAGAGCCCTGAAATATCCAGTATTAGTTATTTTTCTAGAATTATTAGAATCAATCTTTACAGCAACTATATCTTCAGGGTTAGGGTTTTCATGAAGAATTCTATAATATTAAAAAAAGGTTTATTAATATGTAATTTTATTTAGGTATTAACCTATATAAAATTTACTCAGAATTTTTTTTTGAAAAGTGTGAACTGAGCTTAGAATTAATGGTATCAGAATGATCTACTACATTTGACCAATGTTCTTCATCATTAAGATTATTTGTATTATTCACTTTTAAAAGTTTAGCAGAAATATGAGATGCATCATAAACATTTAAAATTTTAACAACAGCTAATCCAGATCTAAAAAAAAAATGTTATAATTAAGTAGTAATTAAATATTTTATTTAATTATAGATATAATTTTTGAAATAAAGATCTCAATGTCTAATAATGGTACGAGTATACAAACTAATTCTACAAATCTATTTAAAGTGATAAAAATTAACCTAGGAATGTTAGTATTAGGTTCATCATGTTGCTTGAATAAAATATGACGACTCTGGCATACTAAAGATCTAGAACAATGACCAAATTGTTGTACTTCGCTGCATAAAAGACAATTTTTTTTTTCTTTTTCTAGAGAGTCACTTATATTCTAAAAAAAGGAAAAAATTAATTATTAAAATTGAATCTTCTTATCAAAATTCAAAAGTAAATTTACAAATACCCATCACAATTAATTTAGAGCTGTGTTTTAAAAAATTATTATCAAACCTTGGCATGTTTTAGCAAAATTGGATCCACTTCACCTTTACCAAAATCTTTCATAATTTCTACTACTTTTGGCAACTGCAACATGTCTCTAATATTGTTGCTTAAAAATATATAAGTACTTAGGTCTTTATTCTATAAACAAAAAAAATAAAATAAAATAAAAAATGTAGTTTTGGTAAAATGATTCAGGTGCAATCAGTACATTTATTTAGGAATGGATGGAGTGATGTGTGATGTTCATGCATTTATATTTTTAGAGCTTATAAACCACTAAGATTTCTAAGCTACATATTAATTTAAGCATTTTTTATGAATAAAAACAGTTTAATTTAAAGAACTCACTTTATTAACAACATTGCTAGAATTTTGTAAAACACTGAATCTCATTGAAAATTTGTGTTTATTATCTGGAATGTCATAATGTATTAAACAATCAGCATCAACAATACAAAAATCTATTAACATATCGTCACAACAAATTAATACACGTTGTTTTTTTTTTAATGAGTCATTCCATCGTTGCAATGTATAAACTAAACAAAAATAAAGCCTGTATGTAAAGTAAGCCATTTGAAGTAATATATTACTATCAAAATTAAATTACTATGAATTAATTTACCATTAGAAATTCTCATATCACATGGCACCAATACCTCTATACTAGAACTATGTTGTTCAATATAACTAGAAATCATGTCAAGTTCATTAGAATTAGATGTAACTATAACACTTTGATAACACTTTTTATTATTTTTAAGGAACTCTAGAATCATAAAATAAAATATTAATTGAACATTAATTATAAAATTAAGTTAAAAAAAAAATTGTTTACGTAATATTTTCTCTAGTTTATCATCATCGACTAGTACAACATTAAATCCTATTTTCATATAACGAACAGCTTCTAGGGGAGATCCAAAAATATATTGCCATTTTAGGAACAACTGGTTTAAAAACATATCTACTTCTTTATTCCATTTGACTGATGCAGATATTAATTGTATACTACATCCTTCTTTTTCTTTAAGTTTAATTAAGAGTTGAGAAAAATAAGCTATCTAAAATGTTTCTTAAGTTAAATATTTTTTTGTTTTTAATGTTATATAACAATTAATATAGTTACTTGAGTTTTATAGATATCCAGTAGTAGATCTATATTATCAAAAACAAAATGTTTTAGATTTGAATAACTAAATATTTTTGATTGAGTAACTAAATTATGGAGGCCAGTTGGAGTAGCAATTAAAATATCACAACCATTACATAAAGCAGCCTATAAAAATAATAATAATAAATATAAATACAATTAACAACTTTAAAATTTGATATGTATGTCTATTGTCTACTTTTATTTATCAATTTAAACATATTAAAATGATGTCATACATCCATAACCTATTAGTAAAAATTAGTTGAAAAACAGTTGTATACAAAAAAAAAAAAATCCACTAGCTACATGTTTATAATAGTTTAGAAATTACATTTACACTTGATACAGAAGGAAATATTTATTGTTTACATAAATTGTTTATATGATATAATATTTCTACTTTATACCCTTAAAGAATATTTTGGGTTAATGATATAAAAAATATAAAACCTTAAATTATAGAAAATATTGTCTTTAAATTTGGTTTTTAACTAAGAAAGTAGAAAAGCAAAGCAATAGCCTTTGTAGTTATTTGTTCACATAACTGTTTCTCTGTATGATCTTGTAATTATGCAACAACCAATAATATTACCAACAATAGTATTTTCTAAAATGTCTTAAGTATCGATAGTATTAACCATCTTTCCTTATATGAAAAAGTTGATATAACCTTAAGTATTTCACTTACTATAGAGTGTTGTACTGAAATAGATTCATAAGCTACAACAATATTAATTTTATTTTTAGTTGAAGAGAAAAGTAGTTTTGATAAATCTTCTAACAAAGAGCATGATCTTAGAGAACTACTCAGTATAATAGCTTTAGGCCCAATGTCACAATTTTCCTGCAAATATAATTATTTTTATTTAATATAAATAAAAAAAAAAAAAACTGAAAAATAACATAAAATTTCAAGTAGTTAAACATATAACAAATTATTATGTTCTCTTTAGTCTTTTTTTTATAATGTTATAACATACCACTTTATTGTTACTGTTGCTCAAAATTGAAGAACCAATACTTGCTAAGTAAGAAACTGATTTTCCTTTTGAAAAGCCAATCATTGCCGTATTATAATGTTTCGTCAAGTATAAAAATGAATTCTGTTGTATTGGTTTCATTTGTTTAATATTCATTTTATCAAAGGCCTATAAATAAATAAAGTATCATACACATTTCTACCAATTAATATGTAGGAATTTAATATAATAGATGCAGTGATATAGGTATAATATTTATTTAGCAGATGATTATAATAGTTGAATTTTCGACTAATCTAAAAATAATTAATTAAGCGATAGTTAAATGACAATGGAAAAAATAAGCCGTGGACCTAACATAAATTTTTAACTTAACTTAAAATATAAAAAATGCAAATTTATTACATTAAGTAAATATATCTAACTAAGAAATAAAATAAAAATGATGTATAATTAAGTATATCATAAAATATGAATTTATAACTAGTAATTACCTGCACAATCTCATGATGTATGTCGGATTGACCCCAATCATTGAGGTATAGTTTTTCATAAGGTCCATAAATTGGTGTTAAATTTCCGTTATTTTTAGATCCTTCATTATTATATAGCAGACTAAAATAAAGGTAGATTCAATCAGTTTAATAATTATGTCAAGAAATTTGTAATCAATTTTTTAAATTAAAAAACAATATGAATTACAGACAGGTAAGAGTTAATATTATAATATTGTTTTAATTTAGATACCTTATTAAAGGATATTTAGATCTGTGATCAGTATTTTAGTGACTCATTACATGCCAAGTTAAGGCAGGTTAGACACACAGAAAATAAAAACCATTAGATACCTATTTTCACCCACAACAACATTAATAGTACAATAATTGAATTACGTGTCTATTGCCCCAGTGAAAAAAAAACCCATTCATGGAAGTTTCATCACTGGCAATTATTAAGATAGGATTTTTAAATATAGAAATTTTCGATGAATAATTTAATGTTTAAAAACAATACTACAAAATAAACAAATATATAATCAAATCAATAATCATAAGAGTATATTATTAAGTCAACACAAAATGTTTTAAAAATGAATGAATAAAAATTAAATACTATAATATTAAGATAATTCATTACTAATTTATATACTGTTTAAAAATACATGTTAGTTGACCTAAAAATTGAATATGTAATTTATTAATCTTTGTATCTATTGTAGTATTTAATTTTAATTTAGGTATTTATTTTTATGACATTTTGTGTTGGCTAAATATATTCTATGATTATTGATTATGTATTTTTATATTTTGTAGTATTGTCATTTAAACATTAAATTGCTCATTAAAAATGAATGTATTTAGATTATCATAAATGTCGGGGACCAAGCGTCCTTTAGCTAAAAAGTTTCTGGGACGAAACGTACTGTCTTAATAATTACCGGAGACGAACCTCGGTTTACCACAGTAATTGTAATACCAAGTATAATCATGTAATATTGCACTTACTCTTTATATTTCTTAAAGTTAATCTGATCCGTCATGTTGAATTCGATTTTGAGAAAAAATAACCAAATTACAGGCGCAAAGCAATTAACAATTATGATATCTATAACAAAAAGAAACAAACAAATCAGTCACGAAAAACCAAAATAACTATAATATCGTGTACCCTAGTACAAGGCATTCGGCATCCGACTACTGATTAACTGAATGGTTGAACGGTATCAGCGAAAAATAGACGAGAAAACGATATGCGCGCGCTTTACCTGTTTGGTAAACCAACGATTGCGCGCAGTGCTGGAATAAGTTGTTGAGAACGTGATTTCGACCATTCAAAGGCATATAAAATTGCGCGTAAAATCGGACGCCACGTTGCCGCGATTTTGTTTGTGTATTATTTACAAATTTAAAGCGTTTCGTAATTAGGTATTTTCAATATTTAAAAATAGATATGGTGTAAATATAATATTATCAAAAGAAGGTGAACAAATTACGTTTGATCGAGTCTACAGAGTGGTCACGCTCACGAGCGTTTTCTAAAATGATGGAATTATCAGTTGATACCTAGTACCCACTGTAGACCGTTTTGTAAGGACGTTTACAGTCGAGACGGTAATAATATTCTGCTGAAAGCCGATCCAATATAAAAGTACGATCTAAAATATTACGTCCGATTACTTCTCAGCACGATTTAAGATACTATCTTAAATCGCGTTTCTCAGTGGTGATGGGAACTGAGAAATCTGTCTGCGGTATCAGCGTTAATAATTTGTAATCACAGATATAATATACTATAATAAAGATTATATATTATTAGTATATATATATATACCTGTGTGTGTGTAATGGTCTACTGTTTATTAATAGTAACGTACTCGGGATTTACCGTACACCGCCTATGTGAACTGTCGTGCGGAAGTACCGGCCGCTAGTAATCGTACGGAAATAAACAGCCACGAAAAATACGCGTCATATTATTATTAAGTCACGGTAAATCACGATTTGTCGGTCGTCGGCGTTTCATTATTTATAATATTCGACTTGTCGTGAAAATTGATATTGCGTTCGCGCGCTATCGTCTTATCACAGATTTCGAATTGTTTTATCGTTACGTATTTTTCGTACGACACGCCCACGAAAATCCAAAAAACCTCCATACGCCGTCGCGCTTCTCTCTCTACTTCGGAACGTTACTTTTTTTATGAAAATTTCATTGCAAATAAACCGTTTCGCTCCGACACAAATAAGTCGGTGGCGGATATTATCGCGTTTTTCTTCTTACAACAAAAACCTCTTGCCACCACGGTTTTTGCAAGCCGGTTTATTGTTTATTTTTCTTTTCGTCGGGGACGTATAGGGGAAACCGGTCAAATCGCCTACGCCCCCCCACGAATCGGATTAACCAAAATAATTTTATTGCTTACAGTAAGACGACTGCACGCGGGACTGATAAACATATAATTATTGTGGAGTTTACATTAGGTACGGAAGTATAGTCGAGTAGTCGACATGCTCTCCGACGAATTTTTATCTCACGAATGACGTAGTAAATACTTCGCTCTGCTTGATTGGGGTGACCTTTACGGTCCACTTATAGAGTTTCGGGGATTTTGCCCCTCGTCTCTAGGAAGAAGTTTGATTTTAGAGGTGGTCGTCACGAATTTGGGTACTACTTATATAATTAATGAGCTCTCGGTCATTTTTTATTTGTTTCTTCTGGGCCGATGATCCTGTAATTATTTCGGAGGTGTGGATGGTCTTGATGAGCATACATATTTCTGAAATCTTTGATTATTGTTGATATAGGTAACTGAAGAAATATATTAAATAATATGTATCATATTTTTATCAGTGAACGTTTGAAAATTCTAGGACTATTTCTATAGTCTAATTTGATAACTTTTGATTGCACTCATTGCATTCCAATAAATTTAAAACAAATCAAGTTATATTATATAACTACTTTTACGTATATATAATATATATTTAAACCATAAGTTATAAATTTAAATAGTTTATGAATTTATTGTCAATACTATATTATTATTTTGTTGATTGACCTTGATATAAATTATATTTTTTGGTAAAATTTGCATCACATTGCTTGCAAACAAAAGTCATATTTTATAATTCAAAATAAAAAATAGTGATTAAATGGGTAAAGCTATAACAGTAGGTGTCGTGTGGATCTCGGATACAGAGTAGGCAACTATAATGGGTGTGTTATATTTGGCTGTATGTAAACTGCGGCAAAATTTACCTTTTTCTAAAAGTCGATATGTTATAACTGTGACAAAAAAAATTAAGATTATACAATCTGCGACAAAACTGATAAAATACATAATACAAACTGCGGCAATTTATATTTTATATACTTTCTATTTTTTAATCTTTTATACTTATATATAATTTTTTTATGTTTTACTATATTTATGAAAAAAAAAAAATGAAATTTTTAATCTATTTTTACTTATATTATACAAATTGTTTAAATTTTATTATATTTATGAAAAATGAAATTTTTAACCTATTTTACTTACCTATATACATTTCGTTACGATATAATCTATATACATTATATACGCGAATACACATTTATCGTTTAATTAGGTGGTATAATACGTGTTATGACAGCATTAGTGTAGATTGTAGAGACTCATAAGAGTATTATAGACGTAAAAATTAAGAAAAATCAATTTTTAAAATTAAAAAGTATATTATGATTAAAAATTATTTTAAGAGATTGTAATAATCGTATATTCAAAAAAAAAAAAAAAATTAAATAATAATACAATATAGCTACCTAATTAACATTTTGTCGTTCATTCTTCAGGAGATTGCAGCACGACGCACCACTATTTCAAAGGAGTTATGTATAGGCAACTCTTTGTAGCCTTGTCTAGTGGCGTGTCTATGGGTGTAAAGTAAATGAACGTTAGTGTGTTTGAGTTATGGATTCCTCGAAACCCAAAGCAATGATAATAAGGAACGACACAATATTTAATAAAATCGATTTGTGCGACAAACAGCTACCAGTAGATACCAATATGGACGTAGCGCCATGTCTTATTTCACGTAAATTAATTTCAATACACGCTCTTTACAAAAATTCATATTTTGAAATTTGTCCATCTCTTTCATTTGTCGCTGTATAATAATAAATTTGTATTTTTGCGTTATAACTTGTCGATTTATTACTTTCTTGTATTACCCCTTCTTCTACACTTATATGTGTTAACTTGAATATAAATTCAAGTATTCTGTACATTTCAAGTAGTTTACAATTATGAATTTTATAAGTATTGTATGTTACCTATTGTTTTATTATGTAAATATCTATGCATTTTGTATGATATGTATTTATGTATGTGATTAGTGTATAACATTTAAAAATATGAAAACAAGTACCTACCTATATAATGAGAACTTATTTTTTAATTTTAAATATTTTTAAATTTAATTCCCGTCTCTAATGTACATTTTATCATAGTTATTTATAAAATAGTTACTAATTTTTTGGATGTTACTTGATATTTAAAGATATTTGTAGGCGCATAATACTACCTATGATTCTCAGGATATTATGTTTTCATAAAAAACTACACTGCAGCAATGTATACATAATAAATATAATAAATAATAAAAAAAAACCACCAACTTAATTATTATGTTAGGGCATTGCTGCTGTTACTATTTAGGATGGTTGGATTCACTATATGACTATATGAGGTCCTATAAAATAATAGAACTAACCTAATTATTATGTTAGGACAACCATAATGTATAGTTGACAATTTAACCATAATATTTATGTTGTCGCAACACAATCATTCCAACATTCTTCATTATAGGTACTCCCAACTATGCTTAAAAGTTGTCTGTCTAGCTATAATAAATTGTATAGCTACAATAATTTACGGTTACAGTAACTATTTTCATGGTTACTATCAGGCGCGTACACAAGGGGGGGTTTTAGGGGTTCAAACCCCCCCGAAATTTCAGAAAATAAGTTTTATTATTTATAACCTTAGGTTAGATTATATAAGAATAAAAATTTAAAACCAAAACCCCCCCCAAAATATTTTTTTGTGTACGCGCCTGGTTACTATACAACTAAATATTTTTTTCCGATATTCACATATTATGAAGACTCCGGTATTAGAGAGAGAGGAGTGGATGAGATCTATTTTCTAACGATGATAAGGCTAAGCCTTTAGAAAAGAAAAAGAAGAAGAAGATTTTATAATAGATACAATTATACAACGCTGGAATTCTTATATACGTACATAATTAAAGCTCAATAAATTAAAGAAATAAATAATTAAATCCGACAAACCGTACAACGATAATGATTAAAGAAAATAATTCAATTTATCGTATTATATGACTTAGGATATAATTAAAATTTTTTACGATGATTGTCATAATATAATATTTCGTTTTCAAACGAAATAGTAGGCACATGATTTTTGTATCGAAAATCTTCGAACAGGGAACCGCGTGTCAAGTGGCGTATACAATTCTCCCGTATATACAATTTACAATTGACTATAATTATGATTATTGTGTACTGCACCTATTCAATAAATTACTAGTATTCATTTAGACTATTCGTCTGATGGCTACAATGAGTTAACTATTGTAATTTGTTTTTACTCGCTGGAAATATAATAAATTGTATTCGCCCAATATACCTAAACACCACGTTAATTTAAATTACATTACTTTTAATAATCAAAAGTAACTCAATTTACAATAACATTTATTATGTACGATACTAAATAATATAGGGGTAGGATTGGGTATAGGAAATAAAATATTCGAAAAAACATATTAATATATTGAATGTCGAATGGTCAACCACACTAAATATATCTATACAATATATATTATATATTAGGACATAGGTACATAATATATCAAGAATTATGATACTTACGATTTAGGAAAATTATGTTAATTCCGTTTCATTTATTTATACGATTTATAGGTTTATAAATAGTGATACCAATATGTTGAATATATCATTTACAAACTGTGCCAATGTTTGAGTGCCAGTAACGAATTTGGATATTTTTGGATTTAACCAATTTAGACACTTGATTTTTAACTTTCTTTTATCTCCTATATTTATACATCTCATCATTGCTGATGTCTGTTAGGTAAGAGACTAAAGTACAATAACATATATTGTTCGTTATAATAACGGATGCTAGAAATGTCAACTGGAAACTTTACAGGAAATTAACCAATGCTAAAATAGAGAAAATAAACATAAATGAAAGCCAATATTATATTGAATTAACTCTGATAAGTGTACTGTACTCAAAATAATTAAATTAACTAATAGTCACTTAAAAAAATAAAAATAATACACTTCAAAAGAAAAACCTGCAGGCGGGTCAAAACCTATATGATTTCGCAATCAAAACCAAAAAAGACTACAATAGATTTAAAACAACCAAAAATTTACTCGTTTTTGTAGATTTTAAAAGATAAAGATGATCGATAAAAATGAAGAAATCAACATTGTATTAATACAATAACAAAAATTACCCCTTCATTATTGAAAGTTAGGCAAAAAATCAAATACATTAAAAAATATACTATAATAGTAAAGAAAAATAAATAATTATACTCAACTTCTTCAGTAATTATGTACACATTTCCAAGAAAATGGTAAAATTTCAATCAAATAACACTTATAAAGTACAACGGTAATAATAGTAATAAAAATAAAATAAGTACTAAAAAAGCATTAATTTTTGAAATGAGAAAAGACGTAGAATACTAGAACTTCATTTTGTGAATAGCTTCAAAACCGAATATCCTAAATCCTAATCTATAAAACTACAAAAGTTAAAAATAACTTTGACAAAATAAAAATCTAAGTTTGTAGCTCATAAAATAATGTATATGTGAACTAATTGATAAAATAATAGAAAGTAGAAACCTTCTTAAAACTTAAATTATAAAATAATATATACCTATTTATTAAAACCACCATATTCAAAAAGACCTTTACGGAAAACTAATATTTTTACTTTTGATTTTTATTTAATGGAAAGGACCCAGAAACACATACCTCTCAACTTTTTTGAAACCTATATGTGATTATCAGCTATGTAAATATATAGCAAAAATTCATAACAAAAAGGAACCATTGGTATTTAATTTTGTTTTAAAATACAATACAAGCTTTGGATTTGTACTGATTATTGAAAATAATATACATATACAAAATAACAACAATAAATATATAACATATTTAATGCAAATGCCTTAGCTATTGAAAAAATAATCAAATTAGTCACCAAAATGTCTTAAATAAATTTAAATTTTTAATATACCTATTATCTGAAAATTACTGAATCACTAAATTTACTAAAGTGTATTCAGAACCTAAAAAAGACTAATATTATGTATGGAGTAACATCTTTTTTCATACTATTAGTTCGTTAAGAGACGAACTTTCATCTAAAATATTATCAGTATTATAGGTGGAGGTGGTGGTCAATAGCTAATTTGCGGATCGGAGTAATACAGAATGACAACAGTAAGAAAGGATATTTGAATAACATATGGTTCATAAAAAAAAAAAATAATGATAAAAACCACAAAATCGTTTTAGGTAAATTTTGTATAATATTTATAAATATATATTATAATTGAAAATATACACGCATAATAGTTATCATCTCATATATATATAATATATATATTATACATATCAATTATAATAGTATAGAAAAATAACAATAACTCGATAATTGAAAAACAAAAGTACAATGTATTGTTTTGTGCGATTTTTTGACATCACATCTTGGCATTATACTTGTTCAAATATATATATTTATAGAGTTAAAAAAAAAGTTAAATTGTTCCTTGGCGGTGTCAATAATAAAATAATAATTTAAGTAAAAAATAATGATTTTTCTTAAAATGTATATTAACTTAGATCGTAAACATAATAATATACTACATCATTTATGATATCTATATTTCTTATCATAAACTTATTACATTATTTAATAATCATGTTATTATTAGTAAAAAAAAAAAAGAAAAAATGTACACAACAACCTTACAGGAATAGTTTACAATAGGTATATTTCAAATATACGCGTACGAAAATGTAATAAATAATAATAAAATTCTTTATAATAAAAATAATAAGTTTAACAATACGGTGTTGGTTTTTGTTTATCATAACATGCAAATTATTTCACCGTATCAATCAAATCAATTGACAAGTTTTCTTTTAAGCTCGATACAATTTCACATAATTCATATATTTTATAATAATAATAATAATTAAAATTATACATTATAATATTATATGGTAAGAGAAGCTCGATTACTAATTCGGCTAGAACGCGTCCAAAATTTGTGAAAAATAAAAATAATGATAAAACTAGGTAAATAATATTATATACGTATAAATAATATATAAAACAACATGTGTTGACTACACAAAAAAAAAAGGAAAAGATAAAAAATTATACGTAACAATAATGATATTTTTTATTTTTTTATCAGGTGGCTCGCAGTCCCCGCGATTTTTTCGATTATTCCTATAATAATTTATACAATACACATTCAAGTGCATAAAATGTAAACTTTAATTTAGTTTTTATCGTTAATTTGTTTTGGTTAAAAAAAAAATTAAAAAAAATAATAAATTGTCGTTCGGCAGCTCAGTCTTAGCGATCGTATACAGTAGTAAAAACGACGACGGCTGTGAACACCATCATCTATTCATCGTCTTTGTTGTTGTTTCCGCATTCGGGTTTGAAATCAACTAAGGCGTGCAATTGTTGGGCACTATAGCTGAAAAAATTAAAAAAAAAAAAACGTATAAATACTTATATTTTCAATCAACATTTTTATTAACACAACGTTTATCGCATAATATATTATATATTCAATCGGTGGTGTTATTTGAATTAATGCGGCAAAAAAAAAATATATTTATCTAGTCAACGCGTTGGTGGATATTAAGGGGTTTAAAACCTTTTGTCACATTATGCGAATTGACCTTCTTTATCGGCTTTCAAGTGAACGATTTATTATTTTAAGTATAAGCATGTTCAACATAATTGTCTACACGTTTACACTGCACGAGGCTATGTATAATGAAGCGAATTTTAAAGTTTTGCAACTATTGCGTCTTGCAGCTGACACGGTTCTAAACATTTCATATAACCTATAACAGATAGGGACTGTCTTACACTAACCGCAGAATACTGTACAAATATATAACATTGTATTATATATTGTATTATAACATTAACCTGTAATTGTCTCATATACACACACTTCATAAGACCCTATGAGGAATAAGTATTAATTGAGGCAAGGGTCTTATCATAGTTTAAACTAAGTAAATTGGGATGAACAAATAAAAAATAATGATCTCGGTAGGGTGGCAGATGTCTTCCTCTGTACACGCGCTCGTGGTAATGCAGTATAATATTATACTAGAGAAGTGTTTGTATACCTGTATAATAATCTATTTAACGTATACCTACAAGAAAAGATCTTTATCGATGTAATAATAGTTTACATTCTCTTTTTTGAATACCTATACTTAAAATACCTTTATATAGTATCTTATACGTGTAACATGTTTATTATTTTTGTGAACGTGAAAATTAAAAAAAATTAAAATACACGAACCAGACGGATATTTTGCCACCAATCCCTCCATAAAAATCCGTATGATTATACAATTTATATTAAATATAAACGTTTAAACATTTTCGTTTATAAAAATAGTGTTGACGTAAGGTATAATGCTATTATACCTAAAAAGCTCAATAAAAATATAGTGTAACTTAAAAATTAGAAATAGGCTATAGTTTATTTATATTTGTAAGAAAATAAAAAATTATAAAGCTATTTTTACTTTAAGTTATTAGAAGTTTTTTTTCACGAGCAAATAAATGACTGCCAGTTGGACTGTATACACTTAATATGTATACAGTTAATTAAAATAGCCACCTGCCAAGGTCGAACACATAATAAAAGTGATGGTTTAGTTTTAGTCTACACTTTAATTTATTTTTATTTAACAGCAAGCGCCAACCCCTTAAAAAATAATTCCCGCATTTATTCTCATTAAAAACTACGCTCAGTTCTTAAGTAATCTTAGTAGGTAATCTATGAAAAAATTGTTAACAACCAATATATCATAGCACTGCAATAGGGTCACCGATCCATTTGTAATCGAGATTTCGTTTTTCAAAGTTCCGACTGCGATTTTAATATATATTATATATGCAATAAATTTCCGTGATTCTAATATATGTGTATCACAATATTATATAGTTACTTACCCAAGAAGACTTTCGAGATCGCAAACAAATTTGTACACGTATCGTTTACCGGCCGTCTTATGTATGATGTTCTTGTCGTAATAATACCTAAGACCACGGCTCAGTTTTTCGTAGTTCATTTTAGGTTTGTTCTTGCGTACGCCCCATCTGCGGGCCACCTCGTCCGGGTCCGTAAGTTTAAATTCCCAGTCATCGCCTGTCCATGAAATGAACGCCTTACAGGCGCGATCGGTTAACAGCTCCAACAAGAATTGCCACAATTGTATGGGGCCGCTGCCAGTGAAACAAGGACCGCCGTCTGTAAAGAAAACGGTTTATATTATATATGTTGCAGAGGATGCCAAGTGAGGTTTATTCAGATAAGAATTGTCAAGGACTTAAACGTGTTTTTTTAACATAAAGAAGAACAAACAATAGTTTTAGAATAGCTTAAGATTAGTTTAACCTTTAAAAAAATTTTTGATTTCAATAACGTATGGTAAATAGCAGCAAATATAATAATTTGTTTATTGAATGGTCGATTTTGACACCAGAATAACCGCGGTAAAAAATGTACCTAAACTAGTATTTTTGAGAACTAAACTAAGTATGTTTTATGGTTAGGAGACGTTTTGAATAAAATATATAGACATCAGGTTGCGTAGAAACCGTCTTTTTATCAATCGCGAGTACCGACGCCTCCATCCCCAAAGTTTTCGATTCTGCATCACATACCTACAGACTGAATATATAGACGAACATCGCGTATTATACGACGAACACGTTATAATTAATATGTTTATACTACACAATAACGTTTTTTTAGCACTCATATATATGTTTTTCTAAGAACAAACGCCGAAGAAATGTCTTGGAACTATGAGCATGAACACGAATTATCATAGTATATTATTATTAAACTTTATAATATCATTACGTAGGCACAGTCGTCGTTATATACTTATATAACACTATGTTATATAATAGAAGCACGCGAAAATGACGGGGCACTGGACCGCGGACAACTGTAGTCGTAATGTCGGCGAGCCATAATCATGCCGTCGTGTCAAGTCCCTCGAAATGACTGGTCCGTTTTTGAAATATATTTAAAAATTAAAAAATTAAACCCTGCACCATGATAAATTCAAAAAAATCGCGCCGAATTCAAAACGGGCTGCAGAATATATATAATAATTTCTATAAATCGAGTCATTGCAAAAACGTTTTCTACTGCTAGGTATACATAAAAATATTTAATAGCTTGCACGAATATAGTGCAGTTCATACAAAGATTTTTTAAAAATCGTCTAAAAAACCTCTCGGGATATATGGTCCTATAGGTAAAAACATATATATTTATATTTTTATCAATAAAAATGTGGGTGGGTACTTACTTGGCGTATAACCGGTAATGAGCGGAGGAGCTTGTAACTGCAAACACGGTTTTATGTCGACCGACATGTTGTTGTTGCCACCGCCGGGCACCATCAAATGGTGCTGTTGCTGGTGCTGCTGTTGGACGTGCGGATTGTTATTGTTGTAATGGTGATGGTGGAGGTGTTGCTGTTGCTGCTGCTGCTGCTGTTGGTGATGGTGCTGCTGTTGCTGTTGATGGCCGTGATGATGCTGTTGCTGCTGCTGTTGATATTGCTGCTGTTGCTGGTGCATGAACTGCAGTTGCAACGCCGAGTCGGCACCGGCCGCGGCGGCGGCGGCTGCCCAGTGATCGACCGCGGCCAGCGCGGCGGCCGCAGAGGCCGCGGAGGTCTGATGGGCCGGCCCGGTCGTGGTGGTGGCGCCGTTGGGCACGGTCTGCGCGGCGGACTGGGACGGCGGCACCGAAGAACCGGCCGTCAGATAAGGCGACGTGGTACCGCCGCCGGCGTCCAAGTAAGGGCTGCCGCTGGTCGTCGGGTACGGTTGCTGTTCGCCCGCATAGTTGTCCTGCTGCTGCTGCTGCTGTATGTACCGGTGATCTGTAACGTCATTTCCGTTTTTAATCAGTCGTGTTTTATAAATGTTTAACGATATCATTATGATTTATAGGTATAGGTATACTGCGCCGGTTATTCGGTGGGCTATTATAAGTTACAATATGCGACGAGTCGTCGACTGCAGTATCGCATAAAGCCGAGTTTATGGCTGGACCCAAGAATATATATGATACCTGTATGAGATTGACACGGCCAATCCGAATGAGATAAAAGGCACGCGAAAGACTTCGATATATAAAGCGGTAAACCGGCCAGATCGAGCATACGGTATACAGACCGTTTGATGCGTTAACTTTTTAAAAGGATAAGACCTGCAGACCTATAATGCCTATAATAAATATGGCGCGAGGACGTTAATTTCTAAAGACATTTATTTTGGTTTATAGTTCAGGTATTATACACTAAATTATTGTGTGTGGACGGATTATTATTTGTAAAGCGTTTCCAGCAGAATTTATATTGCGCATTATTCGTATATTGTCATACAGTAATCACGCACTTGCTCCCTGACAATGTACTATACATACAGCTATATATACGGTTAATACATTGAAATTCGAAATTGCATACACACACGCACGCGCATTATACTAGGTATATCATTAGTAATTATTTAGTCAAATAGCGTGCTGTATAATATACTTTGCTACAGATTGACGTAACAGCTAAAACTTTGACCGGCATCATCTGCAATTATAAAGGAATGTCATCTAGCAAAAAACTATTTGTATAATTTTTTCAATTCTATCGCAACAGGATGGCTGACAAATTAACGTAATCTTAAACAAACTTATTAATTTGTTTTTATTCGATCATCTATCGCCTATGAATTTGCACATAATATTATAATTCTGATAACGTAACCTGTCATTGTCCGTATTATGCACACAAGAGCCACAAGTGTTACAAGTGTTACAAGTGTTACAAGACGATTTTATCACGCTGTCGTATAATGAGCTATTATATACTATAATATACACATCATGGGTACGATTATGTACAAAGTACAACACGGACGGGAATATTTCTTTTAATTTGACGTTTCGTATAAATAGTGCTGGAAGTACTCTATCGTATTGTTTTATAGTATATTATAAGAGGTTGTAACCGCGAACACGGTTGAACACGAAATAGCGTTTATATTCTGGACACAGGACGAGGGCGTGGTTTAATGTAACTGCTGCTGCTGAAGAAGCGAATTATACACGTATGTTTATAATATATATATATATAAATGTATTTTATGATGATTTTTGGGCAGGGCAGTGTATAAATAATAAGTTTACGCTCACAAACACACACACGCGAGTCGTGTATAAACATCGTACGTTGAGGCGTCGGAGGGGAGGAAAGAAAGAATAACGCTTAAGCAAACCGTGACGCGCGCGACTAGACAATAGACTGCGATGTATAAATATATGTATATAGGTACTCTCTTGCTATTTTAGCGATGACGATTAAAAAACTTTATTTACGTTGTATTACGCACACTACCTCGTTATTGTATTGTTCTACGATACAATACAATATACCTATATGTATATATAATAGTTGGCCGTGTTCGACTACGTCCAATTATGAGTAGCTCGCGTGACCCCTCATCGTATATAACGCATTCAATATTATTTATGCACGTTTTCACTGATTCAATTTATATTATATAGGAACGTCGATCGCATATAACAATAAAAAATCTAGTCAAATGTTTTCCACGCAGTGATCTTTAGTACAAAACCCGACGAGGTCGATTAAAAAAATAAACGGTGAACAAACACACTATAGGTATATTTTAAACAATTTATATACTATTCGCAACCGACTGTAGTGCGCTCCGATAAGACGTACTCGTTGAAAGTTGAGTTCTAAGTGATTATTAATTTAAACCTAATACGTATAAGAGGGCGGTTCTTGTGTCACAAGGGCGTATTTACTCGAAGCAGGGGTCTGTGTCCTTCCCCCTTTCATCGTAGGATATATTATGTATTGCATGCACGTTATAATAATAATTATAACTATTTTAGCTTACACCTTAATGTAACTGACTTAATCTAATACATATCAACAAATACATAGTATACACGAATGCGGCTTATACAAACAGACTATATTACCGTAATATTTAGAAGCTTGTGGAATATGAATATTGGTAAAAAAAAAAATAGTATAAGTATTACACTATTTTTCAATCATGAAAATCTTAATAAAATGATTTGTTATTCAATAATAAACTACGATAAATAATGGAATCTTGTTTCGACATCTATCGCGGTATCTTATCGATTATCGAAAACACTTGTACGTGTAAATCATGATAAAAAGCACATATTATATTATGCAAGGTGATTCACCAAGCATGATCATTTTCATGTTTACCTTTAACAATGCAGAATTAAATCAAATCAAAATATTTAAATATATTTTATTATCATATAATAAATTTTATTCATAACAATCGCAGTTACTTGCAGAAGCAATTCCTGTTACTCATTGATTTTTTTACAAATTCTACACTAGAGGATCTTTTTATGGCTTAAAATTTAAAAGAATCAAATCAACCTATCAGAGATCTATTGTGGGAAATGATAGATTAAATAGTTAGTTTTAATCATAAACTCATAAATAACGATTAAAGCTGTACAAAGTAGTACGCGAGTACGATTATTCCACAAAACATTCTAAAAAGGCGCATTAAATTCCATCAAACATGATATTATTTATCAATATATATACATCAGTAATATATCTACTTTGAATATTATGATGCATTTTTTAATTTATTATATAAAAAAATTATACGATTTTACGGAAAATCTACTTATGTTATAGTTATTAAATTATAGTACATAATTCAAACTGTTTTGAATTCTCACGGTCCACACCATATGGTTTTTTTCTTTAATATATGCCACATCCTGTGATGTGTGACTTACAACTGCACTATGATATCGTATACTGTATTATAAATATGCGAATTAATGTAATCGAAATAATATATATTATTATATACGTTAAATAAGTTTAAGTAATAATATTCATGTATCGAAATGACTAAAGGGAAATATATAAAAGTCACCAAGATAAAAAGTTGGTGAACTGAAATATAATAGTATGAGTCTTACAATACTTAGCAGAATTGTTTTTTGTACAACGAATACAATATTTCTATTTACGAATTACGTGAAATTTTTAACAGCATGCATACATCTATACGTTATGTAAATAGATAAGAATCTAAGTATAATACGAAATAAACTCTAACCAAATGCATATCAAGAGTATGATGATATTAAACCATTTTAATAGTCTATATATTAGTTTTTAAAACTGCAACTCACACATTAAATAAAACATGTTTTATATAGCACGAACGAATTTAAATTTTAAAATTACATTGAATTATGTATGTGTAACTATCAAGACATAATTTACTATTTTATTCGACAATACCAATTTAGTCATGATACATCATGTGTTATAATATATTATATTGAACATTATAGAACTTGAGAAGTATATGACAGTGTGTGTAATCAGAATTAATAGAGTAATCTATTAGACACGACGTTCTCTATATATATCATACCATTTTCGTCCAATCAAAAGCGTTATTTTGGATATTGGACCTAAGTGTTTTCTAATCAAAGTGGTTAAATAATCTCGTTTAAAATAAAGAAAAAATTGAACTTTGATAGTACAAAATTACGAGATATCACGTATAGTGTACAATGAAATAACGCGTATGCATCTATACCGACATTTTTAAAAACACATGATGGACGATATAGTATGTGGTTTATTGATTTTAAAATGTGAGTATATATTATTCAAAGTTTATATAGGAAGGTATAACTGCAAATCCCTAAAACCAATGTTTATTTTAAGAATTTTACGAAAAGGGCCTTTCTCTAATATATATAATTACACCGACCGACTACAGCCTAAAATAAAATATATATCATATTATATTATGTAGTATATTACACTCACTGGCTCGGTGCTGTTGCTGGTGGTGATAGTCTCTCTGCTGCTGGTATCTGTTTTGCTGCTGTTGTTGCTGCATCAGCTGTTGCTGTTGCTGCTGCTGCTGGATCAGAGGTATGGCGGTCGGCTGCGGTGCCGACGGTTGCTGCTGCGGATAGAGATCTGGGGGCGACGATACCGTCGACTCCATGGCGTTGTCGCCTCCGCCGCCCGACACCATCAAACCAGCGCCGGCGATGTTGTTGTCGGGCGTTGTAGAACCACTTCCGCCGGTCTGGCTGGGCGGCGTGGTAGTGCCTAAGTTGGCCGAATAGGTGATTCCTGCGAAAAACAATAATTTTAATAATGTAAAACACAGGACCTAAATACGACGACGACGAATCAGGTCGATTACGTACAAATCGTCTCCTCTATAGTCTATCTACAGTCTTTTTCCGGTCGTCCGCCACACGTATATCATTTCTAGCGAGCGTAGAACGACTCGTAACGTTATAGGTACAACTATAGGTATGTAATATGATGGTTTTACGATATTATATTATTATCGTCATCATCATCATCATTATTATTATTATTACTATTATAAATTGACCGCCGAGGAGTTGGTTTTTTGTGCAGCGTATATATAGAAAAATCACAAATATGAGGTGTATACTATACCAATACGCCGCAGTATAAACAGTACGAACAAACGTACTGGGGCATGTAGAAATATATAATATATAATCGTAATAACTATTATACGAAACAATGCTATGGACACTTTTACGCCGAGGGAGGGGATAATTATGACCATTACACACAGCCATCGTATAATATTATACTATCATATTATGTGTACCTACGCGTATATGTACCTATAATAATAATATAATATACCCGATGGTAATGGTTGATAGGCTACATTATATTATCGTGTATGTATAGAGGGACGTACAATATAATATTACGATATACATATATAATATACACTCACGATGTGCCTAAATATATTATAATAATATAAATACAAAATAAAGGGGGAGCTTAGAAAAGTCACGGTCATCGCCGCCGTCGACGAACCATTATATTATTTTAAAATCGTTGCCACTGCAGCAGCGGCGGGCACAGCAAGTACCCACGGTACATTATAATACATATATAGATGCACATCTCACACACTGCGGCGCGCGATATCCTGCTGCAACAGAGGCCCATCCCGCGTCGTCCTCGGATATAATATATATATTTTTTATACATCACAGCGATGGCGACGGGGAAATAAAAAAAAATAATAAACATAACATAATATGATCCTACCGGCGTACCCATAATCTTTAAGGTACAAACCGTCACGTATATATTATAGGTATATATATATAATACACAGTCGACGGCACGTATAATTAATTATATTGTATATACCTACTTGACCGCATGCTGCAGAATATCAATAAGTTTATGCCTATTCGTATCTATAAATACGTTTATATATAATATGTGCATTGTGCGCGATAACAAGACTATAAAACAATGGTATACCTATTTAATACTATGTCCTAATAATGCAGAGTATATATAATTTTTTTATATATCAATTAAATATGCACCGCGTAATGTAATAAGTTATTACTACAATAACTATATGCATATGTACAGTCCAATTTTTCTGTCATGATGTATCAAAACCATAATATATACGAGTAATAATTAAAATTATATTTATACGTATATATTATTTCGACATCAATGTTAATATTGTCGATTGTCTGCGTTGCAAGCGATTGGGTGTGTTATATATTATTTAGCGACGATAAATAGGTGTGCAGGCATGGTGGTCGCGGCGTTATCCGAATTTTAAATTAACAAAAAACAAATACGACGTAGGTATAATATATATACGTATATTTGATATTTGTACATGGCGTAAAATCTAACTAGCTTACACAGTTATCAGCTAGGTCGTTTGTATGAAAGTATATTAATTATCATTTCAAAATGTATTATATTATTATAAATATGTATATATATATACATGCTTATAGCGTATACTGCTCTAACTTATCAAATATAAATAAGAATCAATAATAATTAAAAAATAATTCAGTTTTGATAAAACGTAAAAATCGTTAGTTATACATATAGTACCAACAGTCAATATGTATGACACATAATACACACACATCACAAACTTATACTATATAAATATATATGATAAAATATTATATAGTTGGTACAATATAGCAAGTAAAAAACACAAAAAAAATATTATTAAGTCTATAAGAGTGTATTTTCAGTTATTCTTTGTATAATGAATGTCAAACTTGTAAAAACTAATCCGGATTTTTGATGAAGGGTATAATATTAGGATAAAATATGAATAAATGATAGCGAACCTTCAGCTTCAGATTTCAAATCGCAACTCAAAATTAAACGGATAGGTACCTTGAACAAAAGCTAAATACCGTAAAATCAATTTCTGCGCGGAATACGCAAGGTTAAAAACCGTGTACACCTATAGCTACATTATCTAAATGATTTCGATGATCATAAGTTTTTTCGTGGAATACGAAAACGTCGAGGGAAAACGGATTTACTTGTAAAAAAAAAAAAAATGAGATACAACGAATGATTAATATCGCGAGATATTTATTATTTCTTTTAATCATTTCGCTCTGATTAGAATACAAAAACGATTTTAATTATTTGCCGGGCTATTACACATATATACACCTCTCTATAGTCAGCAGGGTAAAACGGTAACAGATGATTAGAAAACCATTTGCATTTCGCATTGGTACTGGTCCATGCGCACAAAATATAGGCATCATCATGCTGCAGCATGACGATGTAAGTATATATCCTACAATAATAAATACGCATCGCTTGCGCATCGTTTTGCACAGATCGAAATCGATTCCAAAATGGCTACGTAAAAAATATATTATAATGTCGTCTCGATTCTTTTTTTATTTCATAGGTACCTATATATTATACTTTATTTTAATTCACGGTTATTGTTGTTTTCTATGGCGTATATTATAGTGGCAGCGCGGTATACGCGATTCGTTGGACCGAATCGTTGATTTTTTTCTCCACCGTGTCGAAATTTATCATTTAGTCATTGTGTATGTGATGGGTTGGGTGCGGCGGTGAAAAATCGGTGTAAAAAAATCATCGGTGTGTAAAGTTAAAGCAGATAGGCCCGGAAGTGAGTTGTTCGACGACGATGACGACGACGACTATACTATAATATAATATACCGCTGCCGAGTGGGGTGGGCGCTGTGCAGTGATTGGTTGGTCGTTGTGCGACGCCTACTCGCCGCCCGACTAAACACGCGCGCCGATGTATATATTATATTATATATTATACGCAGTGCAAGAGCGATACATTATAAATAAAACACACATATAACAGTATAAATCGAATATTGGAAAATCTAAAAAGCGTTGTATTGTTACGATATGTAAATTTACGCGGCTGCAGTAGGTAGGTATATATGACGGCGACGGCCGACGTTATATATAGGTATTGTACAACGATCGCAGCAATGTCGATGATTATTATAAGTATACACAACGTGATGGGGAAAAATTTTCGAAATGTCATTTATTAAATTTAATATTATATATTATCTTCTAAGATTTTTAAAAGCAAAAGAGCTGTAGAATCTGTGTAACTATATAATATATAATAAACATTGGCACATAATCGCGTCCATCGCAGATATATGCGTATATATATAAGAATAACGATAATAGTATTATATAGCATAATACCCTGCTGTGATAAGGTTGGACAGTATAATATCACTGCAGGAATCTAATTCACAGCCGCAGTTCTATAAAATATAAAATTCCACATATTCCGCAAACATTTTAAAAATCGATACTTCCAGAGAGACCCGGATTATGAAAATTTCATGGGGGATTATATTCTATTCACTTCTATATAAAAATCAAATACTGACCATCGTCTGACAAAGCGCAGACTGCAGAAACGAGTCTATACTATATATTATTATATCAGCATATTATACACCAGCTACCAGCTACCTACAGTTATTCACGGGCCCTAAAATGATTTTGCTTTCGAGTCTAATATACCGCATCGGTTTGTCCCCGTATATTATCCATTCACACATTACCCATTGTCGAAGAGGCAAGAATTTTATAATAATAATAATTATTATTATTGGAAAATGTCTAGGCGGGAGATCGCCCTTTGAAATGAAATCTAAGCACGTACGTACCACGCGTCACACTGTCGGGGAGCAACGTCGCCGGCGTATAGTATTCTAGGTGCTCTGCGGGCGCACACGTGTCTCACACGGTATAGCGTTTATTGAATATCAATATCGGTCGAGCAGTTCTTAAAACACTAATCGAGAAAAAACGACAGTAGTGCGCGTGCTGCAACGTGCACAATAATATACAATTTATTATAAACACGCGATCGGACGGATTAAACATTTTTTTTTTTTTTTTAATTTCAAACTAACCGTTACACGATGTAATATTATAGATATATTATTATTAAAAACACCTAAGACAAAAAAAAAAAAAAAAGAAAGAAAGAAGAAAAAGACGTTACGAATATTAGCCGTTTATATTAATCATATATATTATATACACGTGCTGCAGGGGAGACCGACGACCAGCCGTCGTGGTCGTAGACGTTATCCAAAAGCAACAACAGAAGCCTGGAACAGCAGGTGTTTATATATAATATACTATACTATAATATACACACTGCAGCAGAAGAAATACGTCGTCTAGGTACCTACAAGTCGTCGCACGTGTACGTTGTATCTATATAACAGACAATTCTATACAGGCGCACGTAAACGATGACGCGCTTATAACAATTTTAGGGTAGGTAGCTATATAATATATTATATTAAAAACCACACTATTATTTAGGTACATAGACTGCAGTGACAAACAGTAGTATAATAAAACCCATTTTAAATTATATCGTATCCGGCCAAAATTTATATGGGCTACGCATTGTGCGGTGAGAGCTAGTTACCTGTAATATACGTATTATATATTGTTCATCTTATTTTCGTCGGCGGACCATAGTGTGAAATATTCCGCCAACAATAATGATGAAAAAAAGATATAATAACAAGCACTATATAGCTGATACAAAAGGTCAATAGGTATATCGGTTATGAATGAGGTGCAAACTGCAGCATTAGGCGTTGTCCGGTGAGGCACTCGTTCGTTATATAAATCGCTGGTATTATCGTTGTATCTTCAACTACCTATCAATATAATAGTCACAATATAAAGGTACGCTGCTATACTAAAATATATACTCATACAGCTATACAAGTAAAAATATACAGTCTATACATTATAAAAGTACTAATATATACGTATTTTAAAGTGGTCGTATTATGTCTATAGCAGGGGTCTCCAAAGTATTTTATTCAAGGGCCAAAAAAAATATCATCATCTCTTAGCGGGCCAAAAGTTTATACACATACATTATAACACATTAACACATACAATTTTTAATTTTTAAATGTAAGTATACTGCAGTGTGCACGTATACGCAGTAATACGCATTATAACATTACGACTTAGTATAGTGTAAATTAATACTTAACATAGTGGTTTTAGAACACAATAAGATGTAAGAATATGTACATAAAATACGTTTTTAAACGTTCGTGCGTTATAGTCTATATTTCAACATAGAACGTCTTTCACCCCATGTTAAATATTATGTTATTGCGACGCACCTGTGACTGCTTGTTGCTCCCGTTTCCGTTGCGGAAACCCTCCTCCGCCTGCTGCACCCATCCTAGCAGTATACTACATTTTACCCTTGTCTATAATACCATCGTCGCCCTCTTCATAAGATTATGCGACGATTCCTTTCCAAGAAAACTTTTATGCATACATTATATTATACGTCGGAATAACGTAATATAGAAGCGTCGAACAAAACTCACTAAACGCGTTTACATTTTCGCATCACCCGTGATCCGAATGAACCTATAGGTGTATAATATATGGAATTTGGCCAAATGAAACTATTTCCTATATTATAGACAGAATTTCGCGTTCACCAAGAAAACGTTATTACAAGTGGTGGGCTTGCTGTCTAGCTATTGCCGAGTAACAGCAGGTGGCTTTTAAACGATACGAGCTGCTGCTGCTATCATCGTTCTCCAGCAGCAGCCAAACTACGACGACGACGACGGCGACGACGCTGCGCCACACGTCGTATACATATAACAGGTGGCCAACACCAGTCGTCTCGGTGGCACGAGCCACAGCCGTCGAATATAAAAAACAACTCGTGTACTTAATGCGTGTGCGCACGTATAGGTACATGTGTATGTATATATATTACACAGAATAGCTATCAATTAATTTCACGCATGTTCTTTAACAACAAAAAGGAGAAGACGAGAAGAAAAAAAGTGGCGGTCTTTGGGTCTATATATAAACACTGTAGGTACGACAGTAGGTAAAAAACTGTATACCTACATACACATCACTGCAGTATCACACAATAAAGTATCCATACTGTTTACCTACACGCACGCACATATACGGTTATATTCTATCGATCCCAACACTTGACCAGGTAGTATATGCGGCAATGACAAGAGTCAAAATAACGGCGATAAGTCAGATCGAAAAAGGAATTTTACCAAAATTATAGAGCGAAACATATAATATTTTTGAATTTGACTGTGCGAGACGGCACATCGAAAAATCGTTCCCTATATCGTCCGTTATGGTATATATGTAAATTGTATTATTATAATGGTCCATCAAAACGTATAAACATTAAAATATTATATTATTGTTATAAATGCGGAATCGAAAGCGGGCGATAAAAAACAAACCTATATAAATGTAAACATGAGTGTTATATAATACCTATAGTACCATTTTTGATGAAACATCTCCGTCGGTTGCCTCCCGGAACGGACACCGCCATGTCGTCGACCACGGTCGCGGCCGGATGTAGCAGCAGGTTATTGTTGTTGTTGTTGTAAAGATTCTGGCTGTTGTACTGGTGATGATAGGACGTGGACGACGCCGCGGCCGCGGCGGCCGTGACCACGAGATCGAAATAACCGGCGGCGTTGTCCAGCGCTGCGTTACCAGACGCAGAGGAGCCGGCCGCGGTCGCGCAGCATTGGGTGGGCGAGGACGCCAGGGCCTGTTGCTGGTGGTGGTGATTCCTGTGGTGCGCCGGGTGCTGCTGTTGGATGATGTGCTGTTGTTGTAGTAGCACCATCATTTGTCGGGTGATGTGCCGGTCGGCCGCCGGCACGGGACGGTGATGACGAGACAAGTGGACTCGGTGGTCGGACGAGAGTACGAAAAAACGAGAGACGTGACGCAAAATCGGGCCAAAAGAGATGTCTCGGCCGATTATAATGTACGCATCGAGTGTGTCACAGCGGATATATTTATCGGATTCGGCGAGATTATCACCTAACGGTCGTCATCGATGATTCGAAAAAAAAAAACAAACCGAAAATATGTCTCTCGGTGTCCAAAACGATATATATTATAACCGACGGAAAACGGTCAAGACCGACTACGAAAACTCGATAGTAAAATCAGTATTAGATTATAATAATATATTGTCTCTTCCGGATGGATAACGTGAACGTGACAGTGTGTTCAAACGAAATGCGCCCGGCGACACAACAACCGTACTGAAGCGAATGCGACGCAACTCTGACAGTGCGTGCGCGCACGACGCCCGGCGATACGCGTTTACCCCCACTGCCACGAGCAAACGTCGGTGGCGGGCGGGCCCGAAAACCCTCCTCGCCATCGCCCCCCTACAACACGTCACGGACGTTTTCAGAGACTCCCGAGATCCTAGTATGTATTCCGACCATCAAAAAAAAAAAAAAAAAACGGCGACTCTTCGAATATAATAGTCTAGGAACCTAAACTACCTACGTCATAACAAATATAATACATCATAACGAAAAATACGCGCGCGCGTTACGACGGCATAAATGTACGAAAAATATTGTAAATATTTGTACACGGCGAAGAATCGTCTATCTTGTATCTATATTCCATCTTTATGAATATTATCGCGGTCTATTGACGACCGTCAATAGATTATTCAAAATATAAGCGAATAATAAACAATATATTATGTAAAAATGTAGGTGATAAGACGACATTTCGCTGAAAACGTGCATGTATATAGTAGTTGGTATAGGTGCTATGTATAAATGTTTTTTATGATCTGTTTAACCATAATTCATAGTTATAGGTATATATATTTGACAACTATTATAACTATATACCGCGGTCGTATCCATTTCACTTATAAGTCAGTTAGAGTGTATACGACGTATCTGTATAGTCATCTATAGACACCTCAAATTTGTAGTATAATATATAATATATTATAATTTAACTGCTATTTGCGCACGCGTCTATTTCGATGCATAGACTCATCGTGCTATAATACTATATGCGCGCTGTATATAAGCATCATCAGCTCTATAAAATATTATACACTACGCTCAATTAACAAAACTCATCGTACACCCCATAATCTTATTATTCGTATACATATGTATATGATAACATCCGTTATATAGGCGTTAAAAATGATAATGTGCACACGTTTAAATCGTTTGTTTAGTTGAATAAGTAAGCCCTAGTAATAAGTAATAACCTGACCTATTCAAACGTTAAGGTATTACAATTTATAAGGACATAATATATAGACCTATACTTAGGATTGCCAACTTTTTTAATTTAAAATACTGGACATCTACTGATTTATTATTATATGAATAATTAATTTTTTTATTAGTTTATAACTATACTTCTGATAATACAATAAATAAATAAAAGTATATAAAACATATAATATATTAAATGAACGAATAAATAAATAAATAATTATAGCGTTCAGTTAAAAGGTATAACTGTACCTACATTGGACAGGAACCAGAAAATCTAAAGTGTCCAGGCGAAAACTGAACGGTTGGCAACCCTAGATCGTATTACGAGGAGAACTACAGAACAACATTAAAACTAGGTATAAAATGAAGGTATTCACTATTTATTGAACGCAGGGTGAATAAGGTATCTAATAATGTTAACCTGTAGTGGCTATTTTTATGGTCATAAGACTACATTGGAATAATTATATTCGACAATTTCTCACGATAAATCGATTTGAATTCAACTCTATAATCTATATAATAAAATAAACATTACACACTAATTTAATAATTAAGGAATACAATGTTTTGTTATAAAAACTTTAAATACGTTAGACAAATAAAAGAATATATAATTACACTTTTCTTTTCTAAAAATAATTGGACTTCGACTTTTACTGTTAAGTTTATTTATTTAGTAAGTAAATCGATAATTATATATAATCAGTCTGCATTAAGCGTATATATTATATTGAACAAGAAAAAAATTAATACGTTTATAATTTTAGAAGAAATAGTATAGGTACTTTGTACCGGAAATTTGTATGAATTTGTTATAAGGCGATAACGGAGTACTATCATATTTTTTATTAAAAAAAGACATTTACTCATTTAGCGTCCACATCATGTTGCTATATAATTATTTAATCACTATTTACGAAATACATATTTCATGCGCATTTCAACCTACATAATATGTAGTTATGGTACCTATAGTTAACAATATTATTTTTACAATTTCACGTCTTAATTGTTTTTTTTCCATTCAAGACTTACATTATTACAACTGCTATACCTAAATACGTATATATATAGGTAACTAATAATACAAATATATATCAAGGCTGGTAACGCTGATGACGGTTCTTGTGTTGTTATACTACTAAACATATATAGACGTTGGTTTTATATTATTATAGTATAATAGAGTATAGGTACTCTAGAAGAATAATCGGAACTTCATTTATTGTATTCAAGTTTTAAGAGGAGGAGAAGAAGGAGGAGGAGGTGGTATTGCTTGTTGTACATCCGGTGGGCGTGTAATATACGCGCGAGTCTTGTTCTTCTTAGCCCGTGCTATGCCATGTACCGCTTTTATTCTCGAGTAACTTGAAACCAAAGACGACAAGGACGGGCGTGCCATAACACGCCACCCTTTTGTGCGTGTCATTCATATTTTCTTTTGCGCGCGCGCCAAAAGCATGCAGCTGGGGCAGCTGTACTTTTTTAGTAGGTGTATATAGTCGTTAAGAGAACCGGAACTACCGGGTAGGTTTGTGTAAGAGGAGGAACCTATATACCACCTAGTAGAACTAGTATAGAAGCATTTGAGAAATGGGATTTTAAAACATTATCGGTGCTGTATAATAATTTGTCGTACAATAATATATGATCACGTGCTGAAGGTTGCCTTAGACGTCGCGTCATATTATATAGGTTAGGTTTTTCTTTTACTGCGGAGGAGCATTGAAACTTTATAATAC
This sequence comes from Aphis gossypii, assembly GCF_020184175.1. Lineage (NCBI taxonomy): Eukaryota > Metazoa > Arthropoda > Insecta > Hemiptera > Aphididae > Aphis > Aphis gossypii. Next base: position 55,701,423 of record NC_065533.1, read on the forward strand.
CCGGAAAACGAGTATACGCGGTAAATACAATAGTGCACGTTAGATCACACTATGTCATCGTACATAATAATATTGTATAAAATGACAATGCTTTTTATCTAATATAGTACATTGCAGTCTCGATGATGCTCATCATGCACGCGATAGAGACTATGGATATAACCAGTGTTCGTAAAAGTAATGATGATCGTCAAGTGCTCGTCTGCAGTTCTGTTCGGCCAGGTATATCATGATGGGCTCCCGTGGCGAACCAAGGGCTGTAATAAATAATATTGTGATCGCTCGTCTATACGCAGTTAACAGCGGGTGGCCGCCGTAAGTAGCCGTCCCCTCGATAAAATGAAATAAAATTAAATGGGGCCCGGCATTACGCGGTTAAATACCGTTTATAAGCCGAAACTGGCCCAATTAATATTTAATATAAATATATATAATATACAGTGTGCAACAATAAGGTTTTTTTCTCTTGTCTATATTATTATTATGGTAATAAAATAACGCGATGACGTCGTCGACAACAGTATATAAGTGCAATAGCTAATAACTACCCTTGGCGTATGTAATATGTGGTCCACACTCGAAGTCTATGTATAATACTAATAATAATAATAATAATAATAAGATTTATATACACACACTTATGTATGGCGTATAAAGGCGGTATGTATAATCCTTCAATTCGACTGAAGAATAAAATGAGGTATATATTCCGATATTCGAAATGACAATAACAATAAATCTATATATACGGTATATTATAATAACAGCGACATACCTGTTTCGTATTGTTGGTTATGATGGAGATTGCGATTACGATGGTTCAGTCGGTGTGGTGGCGATTGCAACCGGATATGCTGCGGTTCGGATGCAGCCGGTACAGGATAGGAAGAGAATAAACCACTGTTGTCGTCCACTTGATGTCTGTGTTGTTGATGTTGCACGAAATTTTCGTGATAGAAATTTGAATTATTGCTATTGCTACTGGTGTTGTGTAACGACGATACATGTTGATTGCCACCGCCGAACATGGGTATCGATGCAGCCCTATCGACGTCTGCGAAAATATAAATAAAAAATAATTTTTATATACGTTTCGATGAATAACATATACCTAATTTTCTATTATTGATTACAATGAATGGTATAATATATTATATAATATGGTATAAATGTATAATATACATTGGCAGATTACGATGTTAACGTAATTTATTTTCATATTAAGGATGACGTATCGATACAGATTACAGTGCGGCATCAACGAGATAGATTTCGTAAATATATGCATGCATTATTTCAACTGCATTTAAAACTGTACCTGTACATAGCACAGTTTAAGGGTTAACAATATATAATTATAAACATGCGTATTTATGTAGGTCATCGTCGGCGCATATTTTTACGTCACGACCACGATACAGTGCAGTGTTTACATTCAAAGGATATCCTGTCTGCTACGTCACATTTATAAATACCAACCACCATCACAGACTTATTAATATATATATATAGCCGCCATATAGGTTTGTTTACATTCAAAGGATATCCTGCTCACGATACAACACCGAAACTACGTCACACCAACGGTGGTGGCAAAGCGTTGTGGCCGTTTTGCTAAAAGGATGATAGCGGTCAAAGGATATCCTGCTTATTACAACAGAACAGCCTTGGGCTAGCCCCCTTCTAGCGTTCCTCGGCAAGGCCGCCGATGGCCACAGAGCTTGCACCGCACACGTATCCCGCCGGATAAACACTATTTTTTTTTATTTATTAATTTTTTTTTTGTTCCTGTTTTATCCAGCTAGTGGTCGTAACAATGTTATTAGTTTAGTCAGTTTAACTACACTGACTGAACGGGTCGGACGGTCGCGAGACGTAAATTGCATTTATTTATTTTTCCTATAGTGACGGTGGTTTATACAAATGTATAATATTATAATACAGTATAACAATTTTTTATTTTTTTTTATTTTTAATTTTAATTTTTTTTTATCAACGATCCGATATGGTTGTAACAGAATATTTTATTAACACAAAACCGATAATTCTTTTGACACAAAAATATACATATAACGACACGTATACCGCATTTGCAATATTTATCTTCAGATATATATTATTACAACATATTATAATATAAAACGTACAGCGTGGTAGCTATATAGTAACTATACAGCATATATATTATATATTATTATTATATAGTATCATCAGTATCCTTTATTTATCGGACTTACACAGTAACGTTCACAGTTGGTATGCGGTAGTGGTTTATCTACGAACCGTCATGTCACTTTACCATGCCCGGCACGTGTGTTAACCGAATACATAATATACATGTACATACGATAATCGCATATCGTTTCCTAATCGTCATATATTATTATATTTTATTAAACGCGCGCTCTTCTTTCGGGTATATTATAGATAATATTGGACATTCGCATCGTACTCGGTCTGATACACTCACACACACACACATATATGATATAGCATGTATGTGGGTACGCATCCCACGCCACCGCGATATCGTAAAATTCGTTACATCGTCCGCCCCGAACGTATAATGTATACATCATATTATAATATGTTATAACGTTTTATAATAACTTTTTATATTATTATAATTATTATCGTGAGTGCTCGGTTATAATAAATTTACGATTTTTTCTTCATATATATATATATATATATGCACGTTCGGATTGCACGAAATAATGTTTTTTATTATACATATATTTTTTTATCGTCTAAACAATAGCTTATATATATTATTGTTACACGTATATTATGTTTAAATTATGATTGTGTACGACCAACCACTTTCAGTATTCAGTGTATACACATTATAACGCGATGACCGGAACTACGGCACTGCAGACACGAGGAATTTTTGTCGTTCGGTTCGCACGACACTGCTTTATATTTACAATAATATTATATATTTCGGATAAAATTTATTTAATATCAGTCACAACAATATATAGTTTATATTATTTTAACACCACGTCGCACTGCTAATAGATCTGCGCTATATCGATTGTCGTCATCAAACGCATCGCACCAGAAATCGCCATTATTAGGTATTATACTATACATCACGGTTGAGTGATGAGGTATAGGGGTGCGCAGGGCGCCTAATAGGAATATTATAATGCCTTAGAATACCACTCACCCCTTTGCATCATTTCGAGATGTTCCCAGAGGATGTCGCCCAAAAACGGCGGCGCCTCGGCCACGAAACGTTCGCGTCCCATATTGCACAAGTGTCTGCCCTTCCGGGCGTACAGCGGTCGGTTACCGCCGCTCGACGACGACGACACCAGCTCGTCGTACGGTTCGTCGTCGTCGTCCTGCAGGTCCTTGTCCGGGTCGTTGTCGTCGTCGTCGTTGCTGCTGCCCGGCGACTTGCTTCCGCCGTTGCAGTTTCCGCTGCTCCGGAGGCGGCGGCGACCGCGTCGCACGCGTTCCCGGATCATTTGGCTGCTGCGGCCCATGATCGTGGTGTTGGGGCTGGCCGTGGTGAACTTCTGGAATTGAGACGCGCCGCACACGACGCGACGCAGCAACGGCGTCGGCGGCGGTTCGGGTACCGAGAACTCGCGGTAAGCCCACCAGAACCAATGAGCGGCCTGCGCCTCGGTCCACAGTCTGGGATCTGAAAAAAAAAAAACCCCGACCGACGTTAAAAGCGATACTTATAAAGTTTGTTATGATATAATATTTTTTACTCAAAAAACAACAAAAACGGTGGTAACATACGGTGAACGATAATAATAATATCAGTTAATATATATAGTTTGGCATTAATTCGGTCAAATTATCATAATTTTTATGTTCATATATCACGATGAGAATTATTGTTGCAGAGCACGCGTACGCTCGTAAAAATTATTTTTATTTACATTGTAAAACATTTCCGTGAAAACTGCACGCGAATATCCGATTTATTAACATAAAATTATAAATGTTATTTATAGATATAACCCCATACTACCTATATTTTTTTATATTTAAGATGAGATTCCGTGTTAAGCTGATAGTTATGAATTTAAGACCATACATAATATTATTTGAGTGTATTATACAACGATGTCCCTCGTCTGCATACAACATGAAAACTCTACTATATAACAGACCATTTTATAAGGTGATTTCGACCAAATAGGGTAGCGATTTCTTATCTGCAGAACACTTCAATTTTTATCGTTAAACTCGAAACTGCATTTAAAGATAAAACGACTCATCGGCTTGTCTCAAATGTAAGACTCGGAAAGATAATGATCCCTGCACATGGCTTGTCAAAATAAACAAAATAAACAAAATAACTTCAAAAATAAATAACATGACATTTGAAAATTTGATAATTATTTTTAACGAAATATTTAAATATTTTGTAATCAATATCAATATTACTGAGTGTCACAGTACTTGAATGAAACGATCGAGGGTGTATTATTTTTATAGAATGAATAATAATAATAACTGATAAAAAAAATCGTCAAAACAAAAGCAACTATTACCACCCTCTAATAGCAGCAATAATAATAACAATTTAACCGATACACGTGAATAATAACCCTTCGAGATACGCACGTTCAGCCCTCTACAGTGGCGTCCCATATAGGTATACGTATGTTCTACAATCTAGATTATTACATATTATTATTGTACATAGACACGCGGCGGCAGTGGTGTCTGATGCTTCCACAATGATTTTCACATAATAAAAATTATAATATAGCCGCCACCATACTCGCGGTGCGTATCGGCAATGGTCGTTACGCTTTCCCTCTGCATGTTATGTAAAAACGAAAAAATATTACATTTATATATATATACGCGATATAAATACAATAAAATTATATGTACCTATATACGCTATATCGTTTTAGATTCTTTATCGAACGTAATTATTCTAAGAAAATAAAAAATAAGCTCCATTCTTCTTGTTACTGCAGAACGCACAAGATACGTTATCCCGTTTTGTGCAGCGCATAATACAAAATGATATAAATACATATTATTATTTTCCACGCCGTTTGTTGGAAGAACTAATAATGCTTGTTGGCATTCGATGTCTTTTAAGCTTCGCGAATGTAGTAGACAAGACACGGTTTATTTATAATCGTATTATATGATTCGTATTTGGTAGTACTATAATGGTATACCGCGGTGCAGCAACGCATATTTACCTACCATACATCACTTATTATACTTTATAATTTATAACATTGTCCTATGTGCGCGTGGAACAGTCGAAAACATAAACGATTGATTTCGTTCGAAGACGAATAGAACGATAATGGAATGTTATACATTTTGAAAGTTCAATATTGGAAGTAGCGACGTTGTGTGCAAGCCGCTCGTCGAGGGCCGACGCCAATTCCGTCGTGGGAACCACGGACATTATGGGGTCCGGCAAATGTATATTATTTTTCTACAAAATTTACACTTACTCGAGTCGAGTTCACACGCTATACTCTACAGTCTACACGACTACGGCAATGATGATGGCGTAATTAACCATACACACATACACACACACACACACATTCACACCTCTTGTTTGTTCGAGCCGCACCCAATATACGAAGGCAATAATTGTCATATATTTATACAATGTAAAAACTTAAATCTATCTATACGTTTAGGTTCAAGAGAAATCTAAAAAAAAAAAAAAAAAACAACAACATATAGTGACGTATAATATACTATAGTTTGAAGTCACACTTGGATATTATATATATTGTACCAACAGCACCTATTTATAATAGGATATTATGCATAATATTATCACCGACGGCGGCAATGGCTAGGACTACGTTGTGGGAACATCAGTTTCCATAACATTAATTAAGTATAATATATATATATAAGTTATACTTATTATACTTATACCTATAAACGTAGGGTACACACTGCTGTAATAATAATCGTGTTTAATAAAAAATTTATATAGGTATATGCTTTTAATAATAAAGATGGTCTAATTATTAATTATTATTAATTAAGTAATTATATAATAATGTATTATACATATGTATTTAGATAAATTATAACTTAACAATGTGATTCGTTTTGTAGGTGACAGAATAAAATGGGACCATTTATGTAGAGCACAATTGCATGGATTGTGACTCACGGTTCATCAACTATAATAAGTCACTCAACCGAGAAAAATACTCAGAAATAAAATCTAGTTTGGGGAAAATCTAATACAATTGAATACATAAACATGGAGTAAGATATATTATTTTTAATATTACACAATTTTAGATAGTATCATACATGTCTACAGTATAAAATTCTTAACATTAATTATAATTACTGCAGTTTTGATTAATGTGAATTTGTTATTTTTGATTGTAAATGATAAAGATAAGACACATCGATATTTTATACATGAAATACATTTTGCATGTATGCTATAACTTGATAATTTTAAAATAAAACATATCATGTACTTTGAGGTTAAATGTAAAACGGGAAACTCGATTATCTACTGCTATTATACATATAGTAGTAGGATTTTTAGTAATAAACGATGTATACGAATTTTGGATTTTTATAAGAGATATTTAGGTATGAGAACTTTGTTATTTATTTTCAAGCACCATTAGATGTATTAAAAATGAAAACTAAGATTATTTTACTACAAAATTTTTAAAATTGTTGGGTTTTCATCAACATTCGAACTTAATACTCAAAAAAAAAAGATGTCTTATTTATTTGTGATATACTTTTGATTTTCTATAAACCAAACATTGAGAAACGTTATCGAAGATTATATTAAATACTTTCTTATTAATAGAAAAACAATCCGTGAATTGAAAAATATAACTAAGAAAAAGTCAAAGATTTAAAATGTTTAGAATACTTTGAAAATGTTGTTAGGTCTAAAAATATACTAATCTATATATTTGATGAAAACATCAAGCATCCGATTTTTTTTTTAATTTCTAATTATAAAAAAAAATTGATTTTGTAGAAGAGTGGCTTTGTGTATGTTGTGTATATATCCTAGTTTTTCTGCGGTTTTTTGTGAGTTTTTCAACTATTATAGGTTAATTAATCGAATTTTCGAATTTTTTGCTATATGCTCTACATAACTATAGATAAAAGTGTCTACCAAAACTCACCCTAAAATTTAAAATTATCGATTTAAAACATAATGTTAGATGTCCATAAATGAAAATAATACATCATTATAAAACTAGAAAATTCTTATAGCATTGCTCAGAATAAAATCAATGACAATAACTTAAAAAACTGCCTTATTTGAAGTAATATTTATTCAATGTTAGACAACAATATTTTACCGTTGAATATATTTATTTAAAACTGAGTTAAGAATAAGGTAATAGTATAATGGCGCATTTTGTTTAAATAAGAAAGGTAATGGTTTTAAAATAGTGTAGCTTTTGATCACGAGTGATTCACGAGACTCCTATAGATAATACGTAAATACTTTGGTAGGTAACTTATTTTTTATGAAATATAACAGTCATTTTCATAATATGTGATAGGTATTTCATAGCTATCATCGAAAGTCATACACAATAAATCAATTCAACTTAAACTTAAATATTTTACTTATCCATTAAAATTTATTAAGATTTAACTATTCATTACCTTTTGGGACATTCAGCTTATGTCGTTCTTTCTCCCAAGATGCGAATGTAGCTTGCAAAGCTTCGGTCATTTTCTTATTTGTACCAGGTGTTAGAGGTGGTGGAACCAATTGTCCACCGGCATTATTTGTGCTGTTGGTGTTTACCGCTGACGGGGTTTGATCTAAAAATAATTAAAAAAATATTTTTATAGATGATGTATTCAACAGTTGATTAAATGATAATTATTGTAATGAAAATTACTAATTAATAACAATCTAAAACTATCAATATCACAACAATATCCAGATAAATACGAAGGAATAAAAAAAGACAAATTAAAAATATCTGAAGTATAATGTATAATATGTGTGATATGTACTTAAATAAAATTATGTAAATCAAATTTAAGATTAACCTATGTTATTTATTCAATAATATAGTACCAAATACAATTGGGCTTAGCCCAATTTACTATTAGTACATTAAAATAAAAATCTTTATTTGAAACATAAATTTATTATATGAACATATATATGATTAGATTTTGTAAAAATAACAAAAATAAATATCTAATAATATTTTTATGATTAGATACCTACCATATAATAACATTTTAAAATACCTACATAATTATATTTTCTACAACAAAAGAGAAGGGTTAAAATCAGCTATATATATATGGCTTAATGGTTAGGCAAAAAAAATGAGTTTGTATATCAGAAAAACGCACAGGAACTTTTAAATGGTTTCTTAACATAGGTATGTATTAGGGCTACCACAGGACAGTAAACCAAACCTAGATCAGTTATACAGTTATAGTTACCTCTATATAACAGTAGTTAACATAAATTTAAGTTATAACAATATTATTGTTATAAATTATAATAATTATTATTTTTACATTATAATAAGGTACCTTATCTCGTACCTATTGAACATCCTTAACATTCTAGTAATTTATTTGTATATAAGTTTTAATTGAACGGACGACCAATTTTGTTCGTTTTAATAGTTTCATTCATTTTACTATTCATTCTGCTATAACAATTTATAACGTTATTAAATGTTAAGTAATAGGGATCGTAACGAGTGAACTACTCTATGGCCACATTACTAATATTACAACAATAAATGGCAAGGTATTGTAACAAAAATTATAACAGCAGCCTTTTTATTGGACTTTTGTTAACTAGTTAAAACTCCTATTGCAATGCCATTTATTGCGATTAAAGTAACCGTACAACTCAAAATGCACGTTGCTTAGATGCGAAGAAATGTTAACCATAGTATACATGAATGTAAAAATTTTAAATAATATTTTTGTCGATTTTATATGTATATATAGTACATTATGACTAATTTTACTTGGTTAAATTATTTTTTCAAAGTTACATGATATTATGAAATGTTATAATAATCATCACGAATAATGGATGAATAATTTGTAATTCTAAAAATATGAACAATAATCGCTTTACTGTGTATAATTATTAAAATTAAAGATGTAAGTATATACTCATGTTCCGTGGTCTCGTATTTTACACGCATTACAATGATTATTTAGCTAAAATTATTTGAATGCTTGTTAGATAAATTCGCTATATAATCTTTAAACTTAATTTAAATTTAAATTAAAAGGTTTTTTTTTTCTGAAAAATACAAAGTATCATAATAAATTATATATACGACGAGATGTTAGTTTTGAATTATACCTGTTATAAATTATAATTATGTGAATTACTTTAAGAAAGGATGATTAAAGAAGCAGTATAATAAAATATGATATTTCACTATCGTTACAGCCGGACAGTATCATTTTAACTAAATCATAGGCCATAACAATGAAATAATATCGAGGTTGCAAATAATAACCTTTTTATTAGTGTTGTTAATTAAATTAAATGAAGAATATTTTTAAGGGAATATTGCATAATATATTATACTCAATTATAACATAGGTACTGTATATATTTTGGTATAGGTACTCAGTTGTGGCACTGCGTGCAGTCGATAGACGACACACTTTTAAGCAAAATATTTGGATTTCAAGCATCACTGATAATCGATAAAGATAATACAAATGTCCTCGTTAAAATTACAAATAGGTACCTAATAATATACAATGTAAAAAGTAAATTATATAGAAGAGTCTTTATAGTATGAACAAAACATACGGTTATATTATAACAATGTAGCTGTGATTGGGCTGCAAAGATGAACCAATAATGGTGGTAAATAAAATAGGAGTACACTTTAATTTATTATACCTAGCCGATGTTCAATACTGATGCAATTGAGACGTGTGCAAGCGTGTTACCTGTCACTGCGTTATCTAACCCTTTCTCCCCGTAGCAGCTTGACAATGGATAATAGGATAATGTATCTAGTATGCACATTTTCTTGCGAGAAAACAATAAACACGAGCGTATAATATACAAAACACGACATATATATAAATACACGTTACAATAATACGCAATTTACTTTTAGAGTAGGTAACTATCCGTGTAAACATAAATTCCATTCAAACATTTTCTCGTGTTTTTTTCTTTCACTGTATATTAACGTTAATAATTAATACCAGAATTCAATGTAAACAATAAAAAAAGTATATATACTTATAATAACTAATCAGTAATAACCTTCGTTAATTATGGAGATCCTAAGGAGTTTCACTAATACGTGTATTAAAAAAATAAAAATAAAAAGTGAACCGAGTAGCCCGGTAGGCACATGTTTTTAAAAACATATTCTCATCGTATACATTTCAAATTAAGTATAATATATTATGATATAAGTTAAACAGGACTGCAAGTACGCTTTATGTAATAATAATATTATCATGTGAACATGTGACTACCAAACAGTCAATCTATATGAATTACGACGAATTCATCTAGTCATAATGCACGGCACTTCAGCACTTGTCGACGACGGTATTCAGGAGCGGTGGCAGATTAAGTAATTTACAAGTAATAAATAGATGAACGAATAATGTATATAGGACGATGATGCGGGTCACGACCCACACACTGTGATTAATAAATACGTACTAAGAGAAGGAAAAAAAGGTCACTGTGGATGGTTGATTAAGACATTTAAAAATATAAGTAAATATTCCATCAGTGGGGTCGAGCCCGCGCGGGTTATCACGAGTATAATATATTAAAGTGTTGTTTAACAACAGAAATTGAGTAACGGCGAACCCAGATGAAAAGTTCAAGTCTGTACTTCTGCTGGTAGCAACAAACTAATTCGTTTATAAATTTCCTGCATAGTAGAACGCCATCACCATAGTTTTAGAATTTAGATTCAGAACTGTGATGTGAGGGAGCTATTATAATAGATACAGTATTATCGGTTTTATACAATGACATGCATTTTTATTTTGTTTGTTGTTTTTTTTAGTCATTTCGTTCGGAAAAAATACTTTCAGAACAGTGAAATAGGTCATACAGCAGTGTAGCATCTACCACAGTAACTTGATTTTTCTATCTGTCTAATTATTTATTTAGAATTTCCCAGTAGTTTTTTTTTTTTTTTTTTTGAGGAAAGAATAAAAAAAATAGTCCAAGAAATGTAAATATTACCGTATTTAACATGAAACAATAATAAAAATGACGTACTTCATTATTGCACTTTATTCGTTGGCCATTATTGTAATGAAATGCATAATTCTATAAGAATAAATGCCTTAATATTTTTTTATGTTTAATATTATTACGTTCATTGATACTCTTGATAATTATTATTAACCAAGATGTAATTTATGTTTACTATAATGAAGTATAAAAATTATCATAATCATAATTAATTAACATTCAACATATTATAATCATTTTCACTAGTAGGTAATTTTTTTTTTTTATGTAGTAAGAGAATAATGTATTATATTATTATAAATGCTTAAAAATAAGGACGTAGTTAATGTCAAAATCATAAATAAAATATAAAAACGTAATTCGACTCGCTTGCTTAGCTCACTCGTTGGTGTCACCTCCAGGACGTGCATACATTACAATAATAAATAGTCGAATAGTAATGTTCACTCACAGGTCTTTAATTCCGGGTCAACATCGACATAGCCGTCGTATTCGTTATTATACCAATGCTTATTTTTCTGAAACTGTTGCATATGTTTATTTATACTGGTTACGAAATTCGGTATATAGTTCATACACATACCTACTAGTATATTGTATGCAAACTTATTTACTAAAGAAAATTTAACTGCTATATTATGGTGCATCAAACTCAGAAACTTATCAACTGTTAAAGCGTTGTTTATGTTTAAAAAAATGATTTTAAATTTTAAGGTATAAAGACCGATATTTTAAAATCGATTATTCGTGTTTAAATAAATATCTATACAATAGTATATTTAGAGGCACCGTTAAATGTAAAATATTGTCTTCAAATAGCTTTTGTGTAAATTTATTGATAAACAAACATAAATATTCAAATATTCTGTTAACTAAAATTAACTATGAATTTAATAATCTTTTAATTATAATTTTTAATTTTAAAATAAAAATGAAACACTATAACAACCCTACGTAAATCATCCGAAATGTACTATTAAAGTGTGGGAAAGTACATCAATAATACTCCCCTCTTATGATTAACATTTAACAACCACCTGTTTTGTATATACGTGAAGTATAGGTAGGTACAAATAATATTAATTTGATAGACATGGGCTTTTTCTCAGCACCCTATATTCACACGCACGCTAAGAGTAATTGCGTGTCGCTTGACCGCTACTAGTCAACAGGTGCTAAAGGTTAACTGAAATTATTCATTTATTGCATTAGTGCAATACCACACAAGACAGTGCTCACTCGAAGGACTTTTATTAAGTATTTATAATACCTAATGATAATTTTTTTTCTCAAATCGTTTCAGCAGTCTAATATGCATATATTTTAAAACAACATTTTCCAAATTCAACATGATTTTTAAAATGTACAACCGTACCTATTTTATTTTGCCATTGACATAATTTGTTAACCAGCATAATATATAATACGTCATAAAATGAACTCATTGTTTAAATAACTAGTTTTTATGTGATAAGTGTAAAATATTATTGTACGAATAACAGCAACTATAAGAAAATACATTTAGCCAATGCAATAACTTTTAAGGCACAATACGTAATAGATTTAAAGCATTATATAATATTTTATGGAAAAAAAATTATCAAGTACTTATTTTATATTCTACTGAATATTTATAGTTGTTTTATATTTCCAAGTGGAAACATTATTAAATCAACTATGAACGCTTTTTACCATACTTTCAAGCTTGGCTGGATGGTTGTATACATCTATAATACCTGTGCTACAGTGACCATTAGACCGTATCATCCACTCGCCCACTCGCAGTCGTCACAAAACAACAACGAATAGATAAAGATAGTTTGTTCACTGTTGGTGTTTGTGCACATGGGCGGCCATAAAATAATGTAACGATGAAGCCGTAATTACATTGGGGGGGAATAAATAGAACTGCTGCAGGTGCTCACAATCGTGGGAACGTCGGACAAAAAAAAATAACAAAATATTCAAATTCAATAAAACGTCTATTGTAACTATGCGTACATCTACGCGTATTATTTGCCGCGAATCGCAGTAAATTCGACGAGTATATTTGTGTATGTAAATTATCGAGAAAAAACCCGTATACCAATTTGGCAATGAATCAGAAACATATACTGTACGTTAGTAGATACGAGAAATATAATATTAGCATATAACACCCATACTGTATTTATTTTTAATTATCAAAACTCAATGATAGGGTGCAGCATCGTATATTATACTACATAGCTTCTGTTGAATTGATACGTATTTATGGAAAAACAAACATAATATAGGTATAATATTTTAAATAGTGGAAAAAGGTCTTGTATATTATTTATCGTTATTTTGTTTTAAAATATATGATCTAAATCGGCATATAGATAATAATTAAGTAGTAATAGGTATATTATATTTAAAATAACTTTTTCGATGCATATCCTGTAAGCCGCAAGGCGTCTATATTTCTTATCGTTGCATTTTTGAATTCGATATTATTTAATGAAAAATAAGTTTTCGAACGAGTGACTATAATTATTAATATATAACTTTTAATAAGTGTAAAAGAGCTAAGTAGTGGTAACAACATTTTGTGGAGTATAGGTACCTCTATACTACTAAAAATATATAAGTATTAGGTAACTTTGTAAAGTTAATTGAATAGGTACATAACAATACTTTTTTAGGATCCTGTATGGCTGTATATGTTATGGTATGTTACAAATTGTGAATTAAAATATTCTAAATTAAATAATAATATTACAAAGTATCTTAATTTGTATATAGTATTTTATCATGAAAATTAAAAAAAGATACAAGGATATACACAAAAAAAAAGTTAGTATCTGGATACAATCATCAAATGTCAAAAAATGATATATCCTAAGTCGGGGACGGCAAATTCCATGGCACGCGAAAACTTAAAATATTTTTACTATAACTATATTATAATATATATACAACAGATAAAAATATTTTGAGAGAATTCGGTTTTTATCGGTCAATATTGAATATAATATAATATGTAATATTTTTCTTGGCACGCTCGAAAAAAAAAATAGGTAATTTTTGGGACATAGAGTTCGAAAGGTTTGTCACCCCTGTCCTTAAATAATAAATAAGAGTTTAACCAGTACAAAAATGACATTTTATAATTGATTTGGTGTTTTGATATAGATTTAACTTTTATTCAGCGACTACCTTGTAGGTATTAAAAATTATAATCATATATTTACGTATTTACCATATAGGTACTTTACAGTTAATCTAGATATTTATTTATACTTCTAAAGTTAATTTAAATGGAAACGTATCCGGTTATAGTCTTTTGTGGGTTTTATGGCAAAACGTTAAAATAAAATTACGAAAATATCAAAGATAATAATAGTTTAAGTAAATAATAGTGTTTTTTATTTGACATTTTTAATGTTATATTTGTATATTACTTTAATTATAAGTCATTATTGCTATTTTGTTTAAATATTAATAGCATGATATACAAAAATACAATAGTTTTTTTGTCATACAGTACACCTTTAGACTTTATAAGGAGACGGATGTGTTCTAAAGACCACTATTCTTTTTTACATTTTACCGGTTTACTCTAAATGTACATCAATTGTGCTTCACTAATATAATTTCTCCTTTAAAAGAGAAACACATTCTAAATCGAAATTAATTATTAAGCGAACAATTCAAAATCATACTATATTGATTACCTACTAAAATATAATTTAACTGTATCTTCAACATAATCTATGTCCAATTCTATTTGGGTAAACTAAATACCTATTAAGATTCACTTTTGGATTTAATATGCCGTTAAAATAAATTACCAATTAAGAGTATATTAAATGTCCCAAGAAATATGCCACACACACAGTTTTTGAGATGCTTGATATCGACTCTTTTAATGAAATGTTTACAAAAAATTAAATTAAATCATCAGTATATTTAAATACTATTTCAAAGTATGTATCTAACTTAAAAGTGGTCCTGTGTCAGAACCATATTATTAGCAGTTGCGCAATAATTATAAGTGGAAAACGGTTTGGCGAGTAAAACAACCATTTGCGTTTTACGCTACAGTCACAGTTAAGAAACTAAATTTTACAGACAGTATTATTTACTGTATAGCATAAGGTTTTCATCGAAGTGATATTATTAATATACAAAACACGTAGTGTTATTGTTATGAAATCTATCGTTTTTCTAACTCGAGTAACTTAATAGTTTTTTGTGTAAACAATATCAAAAGAAAAAAAAAATCGTTACGACACAGAATTTAGGGTTACCAAATTTTTTAATTTAAAAAACTGCATATTTACTATTATTATGGATAATTGATTTTTTCATTCGTTTATTACTATACCTACTTCTGATAATACAATAAATAAATAAAAGTATATAAAACATGTATATTAAATAAATGAATAAATAAATAATTAATTTTGGCGTCCAGTTGAAAGGTATAACTGTACACTGGACAGGAACCAGAAAATCTGAACTGTCCAGGCGAAAACTGGACGGTTGGCAACCCTAAGTCAGATATTGTGTCGTCTGCAATCGTCAACGTGTACTCTCCGGGCGATTGTAAAATTCGCCAGAATATCGGTCAACAAAAAAGGTAACAAAAGGTCTATTGTAAACTCCACCAGTTTCAAAATTTGAAATCAAAAAATAAAATAACAGTGTTACAGGATGCAAAACAAGACTTAATTACTATGTAAGATACAAAATTTAGAATATTAACTTATAGCCGGTTGTTGCACCGTAACTGTATATCAGACATCTCTATTTGTATGGTATTAGGCTATCTAATGAACGGACATAGCCGATTATTGCACCGAAATGTAGACAAAATTCTTCGTTATCAGAAAATGTAAAAAAATTGGAGATAGCCGGTTCTTGCACCGGACCTTTCAATTGTATATCACATTATTTTAGTTTACATACATGACATAACTATATATTTTTAGATTATTAGGTATAACGATTATTTATTATGATTTAAATATTTAATATGAACGATATGATATGATAATTTTTTTTCTTATAATATATCATATTGATTTTATACTACAATAGTACTATGTACTTGATTTTCTTCACTGGTAGAGTTTACACGATGAACCCAATTTTACCGGTTTTTTTCAATGGAGCATTTTACAGTAAAAAAAAAAAGGGTACTTGTGTCGGAGTTTACGCCCCCGCCTGTACTCTCCTAACCGCGTGCGTATAAATCTGGTTTGTCGACTACCTGTAGTCTGTGTAGCCCGAGTGGATGATCTTTTTCGCTTGAAAAGGTTTTCACAAATATTATACTATATTTTATCGATATATTTATATCGTATATATATATGCGCATTATACGCTAGCCGAATGGTTTGTCACAGACCACAGTTGTATACTGTACAATAGGTATATAATATTTACGTTGACGCGTACGTTTGTCATTAATAACAACAATCGTCGTCGATCGGATATAATATACTTCGTATAATAGGGACGACAGTTCATAAATTTCAATACGGAGGTTTAGGCACGAACGCTGGTTGCTGTGCTTATTGTAACGTCGCTGCCCGGGCACACAAACATGTTGCCCGGCGTATACGTATATATATGTTTATTACGTAGCCCCGACAGGAAATGGTCAATAACAATATAAAAACGCTATTCGTCGTTATTCTCGGCACGTCACTATTAGTGAATATTATATATCTGCACAAACCTCGTATAATATTATAATATTATTGGTTAGTCACTATATAATACTTATATTATATACATATGTAATGCACAGTCGGTCGCTGCCATTACGCATGTCAATGAACGCATCGTGTGCTTCGATTTGTCATATAATATTATATCGTATCGAAACCGTCAATATCGCGTTGCACGGGACGGCGGTGTACGGAGGTAGATTTTTTAAACGTATTTGTAATCCGAAAACAACACGGTTTCCATTGATCGGTCGGAGGATCGTTCCACAACTCGTTCGACGGACGCGCGTTACGGGTCTCGCGTGAATGGAATATTTATGGGTTGTAAGAATCGCGTAGTCCGACTGTCGGACCTAAATAGACGAGCGCCATCTGCGTTGTAAACGCCTAACCGGATACCCAGACACGGACAGTAAACAATCCTCCGACAGGCAGCGTTGCGCAGCGGGCGGTGTGAGGTCCGATAGATGGCAGCACTATGTCGTTGTCGTCGTCTTTGCGGCGCGGCGTGCGCGTCGTTAGCGAACACGAATAATAAAACACGGCGTTTACAACACGACGTAATATTAAAATTTTGATTTTTACGTAGGTAGATAAATCGTAGATTTAGAAACTCGTCGCGCGGACATGGCGGCGAATGATGTGTATTACGGCCGAAACTATACGTGTAACTCGCGTTCGCACGCGTTACGGTATTTTGACCTATGGCGTAAGTCCTATTTGGGAGCCCAGATTGGGTTAAAATTGCGCGGCTAATTTCCATACACGTACGGGTAAATTATAATTATTTATATGCATCATAATGATCGTTTTGCGAGTGATGGTTTTTTTTGAGGATATTCAAATTTTTATAGTTTTTTTTTTGTTTTCGAGTAAAAAAAATCGACTGTAATTTGTCACTGCGGTGTATTTAGTGCCAAGAATAAGAAAACGAACGCGGTAAGAGTGTGACAATTTCGACACATTTTATATTTTACAACAGTTTACATATCATTACAATGTTACATAAATATTAAGTATAATATAATATCTACAAGATGTCAACGAGATTTCTTATCTATACCTTTCGTCAGGAGAACACAATGAAAACGCATTCGGCTTTGATTTTGAAGCAAATGTGCCTTCTTTAACGTGTTTTGTTATGAGGACGCTGCAGTGATGCACACACATATCATTATAGTCAAAACAGTGCGAAAAATAACTATTCGAGTTACAACAGTCAATTATAATTGAAATTTTGAGAAACCAAATTCATATAAACGTTACAGAAGACAGTATTTTCTGTACAGTAACTTCATTGTTTTCTAGATATTATCATTGTTATAATGATATAAAAATCTTGTAAAGTTCGAAAAACATAAAAATAATGAATTTTAAAACAATGATAGCTTTTTAAAACTAATGATATAAAAAATAAAAGCTAAGAGTCTACGCTACAGCAAATACTGTCTTCTTAAAGAATATATAGATATTATTTTTTCAACCAATAATATAGCTACTGTAGGATAATTATTTTTTTTGCGCAAAACCTATTTTTGTTTATGTAATATCATAATGAAGCGTGACAATCAAGAATAGTATTGACATAAGACATTTGCAAGTTGGGTGTTTTGATTGCTTTGAAGTAGGTAGTATTTAAATATATTTAAGGATTAAAATTTTAATATTGTCAAAATTGTATAAAAATTGCCGATATCAAACCCCTCAAAAAAGTATAGGTGTAACGTTCTTTTAATGTTATATTTATTATTAACATATTTTTATAACATTTAAAGAATAGCATATTGTGATAATCGACTTTTTACGATTTTCTATTAATACAATTTGTATTTGTATTTTAATTTTCTTTTAAACGCTAACGTTTGACTACAACTGTACTCATTATTCGACCGTTTTTAATTGTGATTTTAATTAATTGCAATGTTCGAAGCACTCCTCTACTCTTAATCGCTCCATTCTCTCATAACAGTTTCAAACGTACAAAACAATTTTTCTGTGTAAATATTATTAACGATATGGGTAACAGCGATCAACATAGCTATAATTTGTATTTGTTAAACAAACCGTTTGGTAGGTGTATCCTGTAATATTTAGATAGGTGAATAAGTGGATTTTAGTATACACTTTTCATATAGTTAATTAGTGTAAATATTTAAATATGAATCACTAAACCTACTTAAAACCGTTTATTTTCGTTTTGTATATTTTTGTTATATAACATATATTAATATACTGAGAATGTTATCAAACTTTAGTACAAAGGTTTGGAATGTTCTGCTCAAATAGTTAAATTTTTAGGTATATGGCATAATATTATATTAGGTATACATAGTATTGAGTACTAAAGTATACAATAGTATGATACGTTAGCATATATTATTATACTATCAAGTACTGAAACATATAATAAAATTGTCTTATTTTAAGCATAATTAAAAACAAGCTTATATTTAGAGCTAAGAAACATCTTTATACACACAGATAAATAATATTATATAATATAATATAACGGGTTAAAAAATAACAAGTTCAGTAATCGACAAAGGTAATATTTTTAAAGAAACGTTATATTAAAAAGTATTTTACGATATTGTATTTATAATTCTATTAAGAATTTTTTTTCTAATTCACCCGAAAATTTTGATTCAACGTGAAGTAGTCAAATTAAAGTATCTACGTAATATTATTATTATCAAAGTAATATCCTGTAAGTACCTATACCATCATATTGTTGGCGTGTATAATAAATCTATAACCATTCTGAAATTTCAGGGATAGCAAACAAAGGGACTATTAAAATATATTATAAATATTAACCTACATATACGGTATAAATTATGAACTATGATATATTATTTAAAAGTGATTGAATTAATCGTTTAGCTTGAGGGGCAAACAATATACATAGAAGAGACATTGTCCGCTCACCCAATTACTATATACAAGTCTGGAATAAAAGGACGTGGGAGTAACAAGTACCTACTCTTTATGTTTTTATATTAATAGGTATTATATTGGTCTCCCACTAATTTTACAAATTATTAATTACCTATTTATGTATTTATAAAATATACTACATAGCATAGTATAGTATAGTAATGCATATTTCTGAGGCTCTTTATGAACATGCATTTATGAAATATACCTATAATATTACCTAATTCCAACTTTGACAATATTATCTTTAAAACTGGAATACTCATGCATAATTTACATTTTATTAGGTCATAAAAAAGAATGGCAATGATCAGACACGGAAAAATATGAAACACGCTGTTACTTTCTATATTATATCAAACGTTACTCATTGAATTAAGTGTAAACTTAGGTACATCGCAAATATATGCATCTCCTAAAACCGGTAGAATTTGGTTATTTATATATACAATACACATTACTCATGAAAAATTTTATATATTGACCGTTACCCATTAAATAATATTGAGCATTTAATAGTACTAATTCTAATATTAAATACTATATACCGTAAATAATAGTTCAATACTACCATTAATAGGAAAGAAAAATTAGCGAAAAAATAGTTTTAATAATAAGTACATACCTAAAGAGTTTTCTGGATCGGAAAGATCACTTAGCGACGGCACTTTTTGAAGCATATTACATCCTTCTGTTGTATTATTGCTGTAGTTGGTCGTGATGCTTTTATAATCTTGCAATGAGTTGGGTTCTTGTTTAATAACTACAAGTCCTCCACAACTATTTTCACTAGTCACAGCTCCATTCATATCGTTTGTACTGCTAGTGCTATTACTGTTCAACATGATGGTTGAAGATACAGATGATGGCATCATATTTGGGCTACTTTGAAAATCTTCACCTCCAGAAGACATGTCCTGTAAACACAATTGATAGTTTTTGCTTAGAAATTATTTATTTAAGTTAATTTTTCACAAAATTGATAATTTAAAATGTAAAGTTTTATATTTACAATCTTTATGATAAATTAAAAATATAACTCGTAAGACTTTGCCTAAAAAATTGTATTAATACGTTATATAATCTTTATCGAATATTTATAGCCCAATAGTCCTGTAAATAGTGAAAAAACATTGCTGTTTAGTATAAATAGTAGTGTATAAGCACTATAAGCTTATAAATATTAACAAATAGTCCCGATTTAATGTATCTTCCTGATCTAACATATTATAGACTTGACTTAATAGTTAATTGTGTACTCCATCACTGCAAACACCACAACAATTTAATTATTTTTGGGTTTAGTACGTATTTTGAAATGATATATTATATGATAGCCTTTACTGGCTAGAAAACAATAATAAAATGAATAGTACATCTATCTAACAATAGAACAAATACTAGTTTGAACACTTAATAAACTATATATCTATTACCTATTGATATTAATTATCATTGAATTTTAAACTTAAGGTTACTAACTTATAAAGTTATAACAAACCTATGAGTACCTACTATATACAATTTATTTTACAAATATAACATTTAATCACTATTATTTTGTGCTAAGTCGTGTTATTTAGTTATTATAATATGAATATTTTTATGTACAGATATATATGTAAAGCTGTTTTCCACAAACATTTAAATATGTAGGAAGAAAAAATATAATTAAAATTATGTTAAAAAAAAATGCAATATCTCTCAGTGGTAATTACTAATTAGTGGTTAAACGATCACAAATTACAAATGATTGAACTACCAACTTTTAAAAATAGGTAACTTTAATTATATCATTATTATGAGTTTAATAAACTGTTTTTTTTTTTTGACAATTTATCTGAGCATATCGAAAGGATGGTACCATCACATCGATTTGTTATCTGTCTATTAAAATACGAACAATAAAGCAAATGTACATCTTTTATAGAACCAACATTGGTCTCTAGGTCAATATTTTATAGTTGATTGATCTATTATCAAATTAATAGATGAAAATATTATCTGTGACGTAGTTTTGTATTTTTTTTATGTTTTAATTTCGCTAAGAGGTTTACGTATTTATTTCAAATAAACATAACTTATACAAGCATTATACTTTAATAATAGTAAGGTAATGAAAAAAAAATCAATGTTACGGCTCATAAAATATTATCATCTCAACATCTGATAATGAACGAATAGTCAACTTTAAAATTTACAGGGAGTTCAGTGAGCAGTGACTCATACAAAATTGCACGTTATCACAAACAAAATCGTGAAAAAAAGATTTAAGAAATACACTATACAAAATTATAAGACGATATAAATAGTATTAAATTGAAATGTCTTAATGTATAAAATAAAATAAAAATTATCATTAAATTAAAAAACAATATTATGGTATAATACAAGTTTGATGTTATTAAAAATACTGTAGTACGTTTTATGTAAGTACATAGTGTTAAGGATTGTCACCTAATTATTAACCACTTACGTGAACAATCTAAAGTATTTTCTAAAATTAAATGCTCACAGAAAAATATAAATAATAAAGGCTTAGGTAATTTACTTATTGCAGTTTAGATTTTAGATTGTCTTTAAATATTGTTTACTGGGTACTTAATATTATATAATTGGGTAGATTATAATTTTAATTATTAGAATAAACAAAAATTTTAAATTTCAATTGATTCCACATTAAGATAAAATATTATAATAATTTATATACTTATACATTCATATAACTAAAAGGATTATTAAAACAACGAAGTAAAAAACCTCATTACTATAACATATATACATACTACACATAATATGTAATAAACATAAATATATATTAAGATACTGATAACATATATAATAGTAATCGAGTGACAAGATTTATAGACGTATGAACTATGAACCAATATTATAGGTTAGTAAATAATTCGTAGCATAAACAATAGGCATATTAAACTTGACGGGCTAAATTCATCAGTATAAGATTAACCGCGGCGGAGAAAAAAAAATTAAAATAAAAGTGTTTTATGTTGTTGAATAATATAATTTTATGCAGGTTATAATATACGCTCTCGCCACTTTAGCTCTAATTATGTTGCAACATAAGCCTAATATGAATAATATCTATACAGTTTAAGCTTATATATATGTTATATAATTGTAGGTGCAAATACGTAGTACATGATACTTAGGGATATTCGCCTACATCGCGCTCCGAAAATATTATGGTTGTTAATCTGTTATAACCTAACCTATTGGTAATATCTAAATTATGTGAATAATACAATTAATACTATATTGATATTTATTCTTGAAATTATATGGTGTTGAATAAATATAGTAACAATCATAATAATTTTACAGATAGGTATATATTATATTATGATATATAATAATAAACGTTATTATTAATTATTATATGGTGTATAATATAATATACGGTATATAATACTTTTATTGGAAAACAGAACAGTTCTTATCACTATTTTGAGTCTATAATAGGTATATTTTCTCGTTAATAAAACACTATTACAGACGCTGGTTTTGTATTATTATTTTTTTTAAACACAACCTATAAAAATAATTTTAAAACTAACTTAAAATTATTTATACAAAATGTAATAAAAACAAAAGAATTTTATTATAATAACCTCAATAGGTATATATTTAAACTTACAATTAATACTTAAATTTTAATTCAATTTTCTGATGGTTTAATAAATTTTATTCTAATCAAAACTATATTGACCTAAACAGAACACGAGTAGGTTTTTATGTATATAATAAATATGTATTATGTATAACTGTATAAGGACAACTGACAAGTGTATAATAGACATTATTCAATATTCATCAATAGAACAGATAATGTAAAAACCTAATCATATAAATTGTAATGAATGTTAATTTAGTGTTAATGGTCATTACTTATTAGTATTATTTTTTTTATGATTCAGCATTTAATAAACTTATGACTTTATGAGTTATATTCTAGAAATGTTTAATGACGTATACAATTTTCATACGTATCGAACTTGGTTATAAATATATGATAAAAAATATCATTACTCATTAATAACTATTTAAATATATATTTTATAAACAAACTGCAAAAAAGTTAAAAATAAAATAAATAGGTAGGTACTTACAAAAATATTAAAGTGAACGTATTTTGATATAGTTGTTGAGTATAACTAACAAAAATTATAAATTTATGATTATTAGAAAAAACTTGTAAAATGGTGGTTTTTTTTTATTAAAATCTAATAAATACATGAACGATAGAATGTAAATAGAAAATTGTGAAATTGGTTCGTAATTGTTATTAGAAATACTTTTCAAATAACATAACATAGTCAATGTATATATTTATACATTACTATAATATATACTACTGTGAATAAAAAAAAAAAATATAATTTTGTTTATTATTTTAGTTTTAACGTCCACCTCTGTGGTAACACTTCATATATCTGATATTTGGTTTTCTAAACGACCTATATAAGTTTTTTCTGTAGATAAACTGCTATAGCAAAAACATAAAAATAAGATAATTAAAATATTTTTTGTTAAAAAAATGTTTTAAATGGTATTTTATATAAAAACGCCAACTATAGATAATATAATATTGTACAGCAAAACTATACTATTACGGTAAACTATTCTACTAGTACGCACATGCGATAATTTTTATTTTTCGAAAAAAAAGATGTTCTAATTAAAAAATTCCTCGCGCCGCGTATGCGCGAAATGCGAATGCTCCGGCATTGCATAATTAGTACGTATAAATTTAAACTTTCTAAAAAAATGTAAAAAGTCGGGGGTATTCGTCGATCGGCTGCAGATCAAAACAAAATTAATTGTTTAAATTGGATGTAATTTTTCAGTCTAGACCATTGATTTTATTCATTAACGAACAATATACGCTATACACACGGGCCCACAATATTACTATGTATATTATTCGAAAAAGTAATGATGATGATGATAACAAATGCACTGTGTAAAATCATCGTTCGGGATAATAATATTATACTTCGATTAACCGGCGGCGGCGGCGGGCCGCGGTGGCTGCACATAGTACCTGTCCGTTATCTCCGCTGTATAAGCGCATATTACAATATATAATATTAACATAATAAGACACGAGGAACACGGGAGCGATCCATTATGCATATTATCATATATTATATTATTTATAATAATATCATTATGAGTGTAGTGTGTGTCGTAGTGGAAGCATATTCAGTTGTACGTCGCGCTTGGTACAACTGTAGCAGCAGGTCGTATAATACACACACATAGACGCGTTATTGTGTAGTGCGGTCAAATTCACCTTGTGTACTACACACACACACTCACGCACGCGCTCTAGCACGTAAATAATATTATATAGATATATATATATATATATACGTGTAATGATAATAATGATAATAATAAAATAATACACGAAAACGTTACACACCAAGAATATCGGGGCGGGGGGGAATCGAATAAAAAAGAAGGGATAGAACAAGGTCGGCGCGCGGACGACTACAACTACCAACTCTATGAATGAACAACAGCTGCCCCGCCGCCGCCGCCGCTGCAGTGTGTGGGAACGCGTGAGTGCGAGTGCGCGCGAGCACGCTCCTCTCCGTATACAGCGTGTGAAACGCATACGCACACACATGCCGAGCCAGAGAAAATAATGTAGAACACCGCGGACGCTGCCTAGACCGTGGCCGCCACCGCGTGTGGTGTTCCAAGAGAGAGAGAGAGAGAGAACTCTGCTGCTCTCGTGAGCTCGGCGGCGGCGGCGGCAAACGGGATGGTGAAAAAGAGCGTGGCGAACGAGGGAAGGAGCGGGATGGAGGGGTGACGGTGCGTGCGAGTGCGTGCGAGAGCGGTGTCGGCGGCGGCGATGAATGAATGAACGTCGACGACGGCAAGGAGTAGGCCGCCCCGGCGGACCCGATGAATGAACGCGGCGAACGAACGGCGAATGAATGAATGAACGACGAAAAAAAAAAATTACTCCTAGTTGGCCGCCGACCACCTGTGCATGTGTGTACGTGTGTGAATGTGTGTGTGTGTGTGTGTGTGTGTGTGTGTGTGTGTGTGTGCAACGGAAGAGTGAAAATAAAACTATACACTCGATATATACGTTAAATTAATATAATATACAATTACCTACTCTATATGCAGGTACTGTATATAAGCGATACCCCGTGCCTTTGGTGGTGGTCGGATGCCCGGATAGAACTATCGTCTCATATTATGTAATGTGCCGATTTCAGTTTTTTTTTTTTTTGTTATTTCAAAAATATTTTGTCCGGCAAAAAACGATCGACGCGACGAGATGACGACGACAAAATTAAACACGACCCAGTTGGTTATAGTTATTAAACGGGACGCGGTCCGGTTTGATGGAAAGGATAAGGCGGGACGTAATTGAAAAAAAAATCCTGGTAGCAGAAGCTACGAACGGACGGGTCGCGAGGTCCCCTATAATGGCTATAATATTATTATGACCGGTGTACTCGTCGGCCTTTGGCCCCAGTTGATTCGGTTGCTGGGAACGAATTGATTTAATTGAATTACCACCACCACGCGACGCGGAGAAGCTTTGTCACTAAAATTAACCGAAAGAATAGATGAATATTATTATTATTATTATTTAACTGTGCAATAAAAATGTGCACACAAAAAGTAGGTGGATTGACGAAAATGAAAATATGAGATAATTTTACCGTGAGTAATATAATATAGACAGTATAGTAGCAATGAATCAAATCAAAACGGTTGGTCAGCAAACACAAGTAAATTATTATATTTTCTATTTTTTTTCTTTTCTGTCATTGTTTGTATATTTTCAGTTTATTTAATAGCTAGTCCACAGTTCGTCGCTATTAATGATGACGAATGTGTTAAAATTATATTATTGTTTTAATCATCCATCGAGTGGAAAAAAAATGATATTAGTTTAACACGTACGTATAAAAAACATATATAATATGTATATTATGATTAGTATAACACAGAAATTTCAAACACCATAACATGAAAAGTCAAAAGAGTAAAATAGGTTATCATCATACAAACTATACCACTAACAGCATAATGAACAATCCTTGTATATAAAAACGGAGAAGAATACTGAGAAAACACATGTAACAGATATTAGACACCAAACGGGCGTTTCATTTTACAAATAAGTAAGAAGACAAAAGTGGTGGCGCTCGTTCTTTATTATGCTTATGGTGATTAAAAATCTTGTTTTTTTATTATAAACTATTGAAGATCAACTGTTCTGGATAGTGTAACCAAAAAACAGTTCTTAAATAAATTCCATAAAATAATAATGAAAAAAAAATATATACTATCTAATATATTATAAACAAGCCGAGTAGAAAGAAATATTGTCCAATCTAGTAAACAGTACCTATATTATAAACTATTAAACTAGGATACTTGGTATATATTAAACATTTATACTAATAAATGAGAAAAAAATTATACTTAATATTGCGACCAAGTTTACTCATGTTCACAGCCCATGTTCTATACTTCTATAGTTCTATAATATCATGTCTAATGATAGCCAAGCCCATGATAATATATTGTATACACATTTAATACGCGGGCATAAGCTTATATTATACATATACATAGGTGGTAAATGCTTATGTATATGTATGCTATGTATTCTAAAAATAGTACCCATCTTGATCATAACGAAACTACACACTATACAACACTATCGCTATTCGCTACCACCTCCAATTTTCAAAGCCCACGCTTACTAACATATTAATTTAAATAATCCGCAGTTACTGTAACGTTTGGTGTTGGTTTGATAACGATTATTAAAAAAATATTATTATTATTCAATGTTATTATTTTAATCTATACATTTAATGAAAATAAAAAACAAAACTAAACAATAACTTTTAAAAGATATTTTGGTTATCCGACAGTTCTATGTCTTTAGATCTTGAAGTAAAATATTTATTATTTTATAATTATTTTCAATCGCATGCAGTTGCAAGAGTATCGTCAACAGCGCCATCAGAATTTAAAGCGAGACTAAATAATGAAAATTCGACGGAACTTGGCTACAATCCAAGTGTGAACGTATAATATACAAGTGTGTGTGAGCAACGTTATTGCTGTTGCTATACAGATAGTCGCTCGTTATGTGTTTCACACAAGACTCGTTTTACATATTAATATAAACATTATTATATTATGATATTATAACAGGAATAATATAAGTGAAACTAATCTTAGGTGAATAGGTAATATAATTATGTAATATAACTAATAATATGATAAAAGGCTGCTAGATAATAATATTATAAAGTTCTACATTATTATTAATTATGGAATGATCACAATTCCATTAACACGATTTCCAAGTATTATGTATGATTTCGAGAGACTATCGAAGTTAATAGATTATTTTGTAATCAATTAAAATAGTAAATCAGGCTTATTACAATAATACTATGTAGTGTGTTATAACATAATGTTAAAAGAGTTATTTTCATTGAACTGTACAGTTTAGGAGCGTTAAATATTTTATATAAATAAAACGCAAACGCATATTGTGAATACAGCAGCATCAACAAGCAGCATTACAACAACTATAGTCTGTAACAACGGCGGTGTCTGGTAGGTACTCTGGTAGTGTGTAGGAGTCGTTACCCAGTCATCACAGCTGTTTCTACTGAACAACCATCATCAACGCACCCTTTCACCACAGAAGATAAGAAATGTTATTTTTGTTTAATTTATAATTAAAATCTTTTTGTATTCATGGAATTTTATATTTTCGATTCACCTATCAAAATTGTAACTAAATAAAAATGTTTATAATATTTTGTACAATATTATTGTTTAATAAAACAATATCATCTGATTTCATATTTAAGAAACATTATTATTCGATTTGGCCATTCGAGACGTCGAATACTCAAATACAATATCTGTTGTTCTTGGTACAAATAAAATATTGAAATTTCATAGACATAACTATACACGGTTTAAAACAATAATAAAATAACGCGATTGAAATTCATAGGATTAACGATTATTGAATCCGTCAAAATTCTATGAGATTTTAATATTCATAGCGTGTACAGCTCATGTAAACTACTCGTCGTCCAGACATGTAAAACAAAGAAAATATAAAATACCCTAAGAGACCGAGATTATTCATGTACGTAACGTGTATATTAAAAGATCCATTCATTATTATTCACCGCCACCACTACTATCATCGTCCACCATCAACAACACCACCACCATCTCCGTCACAATGCATATAATAATAATAATAATACGTGTAGACACAATATATGCTAATAGCTAATACATGGGTATTTTACAATATAGGTACCAATGACACCCTTGATCAAAAAATTGTTTTACATACTCGGTAATATTATTCAAGCGAATTTGAAAAATGAAGAATAACAATCAATACATTATACATACAACAACAACAAATAAAATAATTTGTTGCGTAAAATTCTGGACTCTGATGAAATACGGATTATCAGTCAATCTATATTATTCAATTATTGGACCAAATACAAAATAACATGGCTCAGAACTACGGGAATTGTAAATTACTACAGACAGCACAAACAATGTATTTAAATTTTAAACTACTTAGTATAGCAATTTCGTCAATTTTATTTCACAGTCGTATATCTATCAGAGTAATATATAGATTGTGCTTATAAATATATTTATGTTTAAATAGATATATTCAAAGTAAAATACATATATTCTAGCAACGTACTAATATACTATATGTAGAATATGATATACATTTTTTTATGCATGATAATAACAAATGATATTTCTTCTTTCGTCAGCATTATTTTTATTATTAGTACCCACTTGATACACACAAACTGAAGATCTAAAGATTAAATGAGTCGCCCCCGACATCATAATTTCGTTTTTTATTATTATTATTATTTTTTTTTTTTTTAACGAGTTAAATGTCGCTATTCTATAGTGATTGTTATTTAAAAAACCGGAAATGTCTTTTCTCGCGCCGGCGGAACACGTTATTAGTATCATAGCCGTTGTAATAATAACAACAAGACATTATAATACTACAAGATTGTTGAGGAGACCGTAACGCCGCTGTTTCACTATTACAATATACTTAATATATAGGGATGGATGCGGCCGGTTTAGTTTGGTACCCTTCTGATAACAATAATAAATCTTTTTCACTCCCGCTTTTGATTTTTCTGTATCATCTGTTACGTTGCTACTGTCTACGTTGTTTTTATTGTCAACGCTATAGAATCATCGTTCGTTTCCTTTGCTCATATTAATTTTTTTTTTAAAGAATCTAATAATAACAATCGTCAGTATAAGTGGCGTGTATACGTTGTTATTATTGTTATTCCTGCAATACTTCCTGTAAGTAACGGTCAGGTGAATGAAGATAGAAAAACCGGATGCACACAGCACCGCATCACCAACACCGGATGGACTACGGTCGCAGAAGTTAATATATTATACTCAGTCACGTAATTATTAAAATAATAATACAAATAACTATTTAATATTATAATTTATTAAGTATTATCCTGATCGTGTAACTTGGCAAAATGTATGTTTTTAGAGTTGAGAGAAAAAACTATATCTTTTTTTTAAAATGTGAATTTTTTAAATCAAATTTTTTCTATTCATTTTATAATTATTGACTTTTCAAATAATAATTTACAGAAATTTTGTAGAACTGAAAAGTTATTATTTTTTATCTGGCTTAATAAAACTTTATGAAATAGAAAAATATTATTTTCCAATCTACAAAATTAATTATTGTTTTATCTAAACATTTATATTTTAAACCAAACTGGAAGTATGAATTTTAGAACCCGACAAATTAATAATACATATAATATAAGTATAATGATATATTGTACATTATTTCGTCATCTAAATGTATTAATATTTAATACTATATTTTCAGTGTAATACATAGATATAGATGTGTTTAACTATTTTGTATCTGAATTAAAAATATTTTTTTAGAAGTACAATATGTATCTAAACAATTGGTTGAGTGGTATAGTATAATAACTTAACTTTGTAATTGAGGTTAATGAGAACTATCCTTGAGAGAATCCTACATACCTGATGGGAAATAATTTATTAACAAGTTTAAGTTAATAATACTGAGTGACAATAAAATATATGACCCATCTCATTTCGTCACGTCAATATAGAATAATTAATCGAAATATTCATTCAAGCGTATATATATAATGTAGTTATCATGCAATTACGCAAACTTACGAGTAACGAAAAAAATAACAAATTGTAAAACTCTACTAACTTTTGTCAACTGCACAGAATAATTATGTATTATAATTTATAACAATACATTTTATAGCAACGATAAACTATTGAAATCTGATTCTGATCTAGAACTAAAATTTTTACATTTAACTTAAAAAAAAAAAAAAAATAATAATAATAATAATCAAAAAAAAAAGTTATAAAATCAATACATATTTATTGATTTATTCAGAATCAAAATTGGTAAAAAATAAATTACTTATTCCTTAATGTATGACTAAATACAATGAGATTATAGCATTGTTTTTATTCTATTGAGAAAATAATTTTTTTCAATTGCCTTCAACACACGAGGACAATACTATTATTAAAATAATTAAGGTAAGTCACAATTGGACCATCCGATAATTACATTATTACAAGCAGCATTACTTTATTGAATAGAATTTGTAATAGATAAAATAATGTCAACTAATATGATCAAATTAGTCTCATATATCAATATATTTATATTTTATAATGACTATAATTGCATATAATGATACTAATTAGTATTAAATACTCTTATGAATAATTATTAGTGAAATATTAAAAACATTGGCAGGTTTAAAATAACATTGATAAAAACTAAGAAATATAAAAGTTAATTTTAAAATTTACCATGTAAGTAAAAGCATTTAATGGAGTACACTAAAAAACACTTAAAATGTTTATTATAAGTTATACTTATGATTACTATTTAATATTTATTACTATTGATGAGTAGACAGTAGTTTGGTTTATCGAACTGATAAATATATTGTAATAAGTACTATCAACTAATATAAGAGCAACTATAAGTTTTTAGTTCTTAAATTTTGGTAAATTTGTCTAAAATGAGAAGTATATGCTATTCAAGAAATAACCAATAGTTGACTAAGAATTTATTTAAATAGTCAAAATGAATATGTACTTACTGAACGTAGAGAAATGGTATCTACATCACACGTTAAATCTCTAGATAGTTCAGAATTTCTAGTCCATCGTTCTGCGTTTTTACTATTACGAACTTTGTTTGATGATGTCACAATATTGTCAAGTATTCTCTGGTGTGGCAGGCACTGAGATTGTTGATGAGTCACTACTGATGTTTTGTCACAGTCGAGCCAACTTTTAGTATCTAATTGAAGTTGATGTTGTGCGTTCTCTGGATAAAAAGCTCGGTCAGTGTCGTCGTCGTAATAGCACGACGAATAATGTTTGAAGTCTTCGTCAGAGTCCATACTACTCTAACCCGGTATTAGCCACTGTTTTTAGTGACCACCGGTGGTATGATTGTTCACCTGTTGAATAAAATAAAGTTGGTTAAATTTTACCATTTATTTTGTTTGTATTAATATTTATTAGGTAATAATATGCCAGTGGCGGCGCTAAGCGTGGGCGGTGTGGGCCATTACCCATGGCCTCGTATCTTAAAGGGCCTCGCGTTCTTTGTTACTTAAAAAATTTTTACTAGAAATTTTTTTAAAAAAGACCTCTTTAAGTCTACTTCGTCCACATACAAATTTTACCTCGCCCCGTCACTGTAATATGCAAATTTAAGTTTTAAAAAAAGTAACTGAAAAACAGTGAACATTTTTTTTAATAGAAAATATTCATTGCCACTGGAATATTGGAAAATGATTACTGAAATCTTTATTTTTATGCATTACTGTGAACAACTTTATTTGAAAGAAAACCTTTGAATAAGTTCAAGTATTAGAGTAATTAAAAGAAATGACTACACTTTTCCTAATTACTAACACAAAAAAATAATAATAAATATAATTTTCAAAGACAAATAAAAGTAAATAATTTAAAAACTTAAATATTTATTGACTATCGAGTTTTTGGTAAGATTTTATAACATTATATATTATTTATATAGTTGCTTTGTGTTTTGAACAGAAAGTTTAATAAACATAAAATGCAATAACCCTACGTTTTTGTAATTGAATATAGAACACATTATTATATTCAGGGTAGAAGTGTGGGAAATTGTGGTTTTCCGTGTTAGCCATATGGAAAAACATGAAAGTAATATGTTTTCTGTAACTTATACTCTATATGTATAGTATAGAAAGGCATTTATAGGTAAAAAATGATTTCATCGTCATCATTCAAATAAAACATTTAAAATATTGTTGTCATTGATAATGAATTACCTATTGAGTATTTGAGTTTATATTAGGGATTATAATAACAGATCATATATTTTGGCATGCAACATAAACGCATTTGCGCAAACAAAATCAACAACCCATCAACGGGTACGAAACGCGTTATGGGTATTTTTTTCGGCACAAAGAATTCGTCGCCGTCGTCTCTTGTAGTACACAATAAGTAATAAGCATAATATTCCCAAAACCACACACACACATCCCTTTTTTACGCGGGCGGCTCGGTTAGCCATAATATTATTCTCCCACGAATCTCTCCTGTCTACCATCGTGAGCATACATACACACACACATACACACATATGCTCGGCTATATATATTAGTTTGCCTCTCCGCCCGCCCTTTCGTTCTCTGTATATTTCTCCGACACACGCGGTCGTCTCTCGTTTCTGTCCCCACCGACCCCGTCCCCGACGGGTTATCGTCACCGAACGAAAGAGACTAGGTCTACGACGACGACAACGATGGCGACGACCGGTTGCACACGCATGTACGCACGCACGCACGTACAAATGTGTAAGGAAAACGGCACTCTCTATATAATATATATACTATATATTATGAGCCTTCTGCTCTCCCTCGATTATAATACACACACATATAAAGTCTTCTCCTCACTAATAGGAGATATAGCTGCAGAGTAGTAGTACTAGTGGTGAAACTGTGTGGTGGTTGTAGTAGTGCATACTGCATAGTAAGTAAGTACGGGTACGCGCCATGGTTAAGTAACACGATACTTGAATGGGTGATATCGCTATAGACGGCGAGACACATGGAAAGAGAGAGAGAGAGAAAGAGTGTGTATGTGTGTGTGTAAGAGAGAGAAGGGGGAGAAAGAAACAGATATAGTGAACGAGCGAGAGGGATCGAGCGAGAGACTTCGGAGGCGACGACACGGAGGGGTACAACACTACCCACTGAACGTAGTAGACGGATATTGTAAGGAAAAAAAAACGACACACGACGCCGTTTTTGTGCTGCTTCCCAGATGACGGTCGAGTGTGTGTATGTTTTATGTATGTGTGTGTGTATGTGTGTAAAAGAGTAGATACTTGGCATGACAGCAGCACCAGCAGCAGCAGGTGTGCAGAAGGACGACTACGTCATCGGTTGTATATAATATTACAATGCGTATAGGTGGTACGTTCTAGGTGGTAGTATAAGAGATATATTATGCGATGTATACGGGCGTGATCTATTGGGACAAGTATAAGAGGCAAGGGTTTTTTTTTTATTTTTATTTTTTGGATTATTGGATTTCACTCGTATATTAGAGTTTAGCACACTGATTCCATTGATAAAAAAAAAAAAAAAATGAAAAACAAACAGTTTCATAGACTCAACTTCATAATATTTTAGTTGCTTTGTCTATGGTGTATTATAGTGGATGGTGTAAGTAAAAGTTGAAGATAAAACTATAGTATTTCAATTATTTCGAGATAATAAGAATGAAGTTATTTTGAACAATCCAAACTACAAACTATATTTACCGTCGTAAATTGCATAATGTTTTTAATTTTTTTTTTATCTATACAACATTTTAATAGTTTATATCATAAATTGTAAAATTGATTAAGACATTTGTAACATATTTTTATACCTATGATTTTCGTAAAATAATTAAATTTTTTAATGTCCGATAAAGTGTACAAATCAAATATAAATTATTTTTTTAGTAATATCCACAAAAAAGTACCCTGTAAGCCTTTGATATTTGATATATTGATAATCTAACCTAATCAGCACTATCTTGCCCAAATGGTTAGTTATGTAATATTGTAAAATTTAAAATAATGTTTTGCACGTTATGTTAAGCCTGAATGATTATTAACACTTAGAAAAATACTGGAGAATATTATCAGATAAGAATATTAAAATTATGCTATTACCTTCCTCCAGATGTTTGGATGGCTCACGAGGACATAATATATTCAAGAATATTGATGAATTATTTTAATGAAAAAAACATCAACCAAATGAAAACAATGACCCTGGTGCAGGGACTAAATTTGAATAATTATTTACCTATTATATTTAAAATATAAAATAATAACTGCAGTTATACAATTTAAATAATTATCACAATAAATTAGAGGATCTTAAAAATACACCCAAGTCCAAAATTGTATGTATAATTCAATACAAATATTAAATATTATGCTCCAACTATAGGTTAAATTAGTAGAGATAGATTTAGCATGTAAATTATTTTTGAATGTACAAAAATATTACAGTACATTTGACAATCTAACCTGACAATAGAGCTATAAAGGTAATAATTACCTAATAATTTGAAAATACATGATTTATAATGATACTTGCCATTTGGTTGAGATACACTATCAGATAGTACATACATCAGATACATACTAGTAGTGTTTAGTGTTTAGTGGTGTGTTGTACACTCGTGCTGTCGTAACAATTAAATATTATAGATAAGATAACTGATACACGAGTTAATTATTTTGGTACAACCAACAGGTGTAAGATGTTTTATCGCTTTAATGGACGGGTGGTCAACGTTTTATTAAAAATACGTTCAATATTCAGCGTATGTGTTACGTATTATTTGTAATTTTTCTGTTTTCACCACAAATCACGATAGTATAAATGTATTATAGCAACAAGAATGTGTAAAATGTATAATATTCTAACGAATAATGATAAAAACGCTGACTTAGTGTAACAATAAATTATAATAACACAAGTTTGCCAAACTGTCAAAGTAGGTGTTAGGTACTTAAAAAAATGCAAAAAATGTTACCTATATAACTCGAGTCAACTGTAATCTGTAGGGCAGCAATATACAACAGCAACAGATGAATATTCGAAACAAACAACAACAACAATAATATTGTTATGAAACGAATTGGTGACCGTCTCGTGTTGTCGCACTACCACGGACGGTGTAATATTTGATCTGGCGATTTCATTGTCAACATTCGCATTGGCGATACGTTTTTAAATCACGGATTAACATTTTGCTACATACGTCAGTATGTACTACGTTAAACACACTCGGTCGAGAAAACAATGGATGGATTTTCAAAAAAAAAAACGGTCGAACAAACAAATTTGCGAGTAAATAATACGTGTATATATTGTACACCAGATCGAAAGAGATAATAAAACGGTTAATTATCGTGTTAAATACGAGAGTAGTCGTAGTAAATCCAAAACGTCGTCGAGTGGCGAGAAAAAATTTGAAAAACGAAACCGGACCGATGCGTGTGCGCGATAATAACCGCGCAACCGACAAGTGTATATGTGATATTATAATATTTTTATTATGTACGCTCGCTGACGACGCGCAACAAAAGAGACGGCACGGCAAAGACTACGGGCACGGCGGCGGCGAAACGATGAATGAGACGGACCGCGGACGTCGTGTCGTGGTAGAGGCGGCGGCGGCGGCGGCGGCGGCTACGAGTATTGCTGTTGGCCGGCTTCCAGTCGTCGTCGTCGTCGTCGTTCTTCGGCCGAGCCGTTCGGCGGCCGTGTGTGACCGTATGTGTGTGTGTGTGTGCGTGATGGTGGGGTGGCGGGGAGCCGCAGTGTTTTAATAATAATAATAATAATGACGACGACTACGATGCGAGTCGTTGGTGTGTATATTATATTATATTATTACGTGTACCATATAACGACGATGATGGAGTATTAAAAACGCAAACGGCGGCGATGACCGTTATCCACCAGATGGCGGACCGCGCGCGCAAACAGGTCTCTCGGAAACACGACACGCCGCCCGGCATCGTCGGCCGCCGATATTTTTGTTCCGGCGAAACGCGTAGAACACGGCATAGTACCGACCGACGGCTCTACGCGATTTCAGCGCACGCGCGCGCGCGCGCGAACCGATGAATGAATGAACGGACGGGCGGGCGGGCGGGCGGCGGTGGCTGTAGGTAAGTCTCTGGTCGTCGCGGCGCGCGTAGGTACCGAAAAGCCATCGCGCCGATTCCGT
Organism: Aphis gossypii; assembly: GCF_020184175.1. Taxonomy (NCBI): domain Eukaryota; kingdom Metazoa; phylum Arthropoda; class Insecta; order Hemiptera; family Aphididae; genus Aphis; species Aphis gossypii. The sequence goes on from NC_065533.1 coordinate 55,738,743, forward strand.
AACCCGTTCGTTTAGGTCTGTCGGTCGGTGTCTGGTCGACGCGACGGTGTCCGGCCGATCTCGCATAAAATTATTGCGGTATAAGTACGGTCGCACCGTTATATACATACGCGGTTGTGGTAGACTTATATAAGTTATAACCATTAACTGGCGATTACTGCAACTGCTGTAGTGTTCCGAAAGAGTCACCGAATGCCCCGCCGCAGCTGCCCACAGTATAATAATATTATTTTAACTGCGACTATTTAATAATATTTTAATACATAATATATGTGCGTGTAAAAGTATTAAACACGGCTGCTGCTGTCTCCTTTTATTACGACACGTTATATGGGTACGACCGCAACAGGTATACCTCCTCTACATAATATAGGTACCACTGCGACAGGTACTTACTCCGAGTGTCGCGTCCGATTCTATTGTGAACAAATCGATTTTAAATTATATACAGAAGCACTTGTGTGTACAATAAATATGTGCACCGGAATTGAACCTGCTTATAAATATACATATAATATATACCTTGCAGGTATTGTTGTCGTTTATGTTGACGTTTTTATCACAATTCGATATAGTACACATTAAGTGTTTATATACCATGTACCATTTTATAGATACTGTTTGGTACATGACTTGACCTTATTCACTATACGTGTATGTTATTGGATTATGTCGGGAAATAGAATGAAACAAATGAGAATAAAAAAAATAAACATAGTGTGCGAAAAACCTGTAAAATAAAAAAAGATACAAAGATGCTTACTGTTACATTGTGTCAGTAAGTATTATGCCGGATAGGAATCCTGTTTATTCGCGTCAGCATTCATTAAAATTTAATGGTATAGTGACCACTAGACACTGGTCAATGTATATTAACTATATTATTGTATACATTTAAATTACCCATTTTAATTATAAAACCGATTCTGATTTGACTTGGGCTTACTAAATCGTTTTTAGGACTATTTTAAATTAAAAGTAATTACTAATTATTAAATAGTAAACACCAAATGATTCATAAAAACAATTTATTTTCGAACATGTGTTTTTGAACTACGATTTTCAAACAGGTGACTTCATTCAAACACGAAATATATGAACAGGTGATACAAACCCTCGTAATATTCACTCTAATGTTAGAAGTTTATTAAGCCAATATATTCCTCGCTTGTTAAAAAAAATGTTGAACAAATCATTTTAATCTCTTTTAAAAAAAATACAATATTTAATAAGCACAGTTGAGTGTTGATAAAAGAATATCACTGTATTTTATTTATAATTTGTATAATTTATGATTAGTTTACAATAAGTAAAATGTAGGGTTAATAATTATTATATGGCGTGATAATAAAGTGAGGGAATTTTGCCCAATGATAAACATACATTTTTGAACTAGGTATTTACATTTTATTTTTAGACACCTATGTCGCTTTAGTCATTTGAAAAGGGGTCATTGATTATACTTTCAAATGCAAGCCCTTTAACTAGAGGATTCGTGTTATTTGTAGGTTGCAATATTGAAGTGCTGGAGTCTGTTGAATCTACTGATACGTATAAGAAAAATATTGTGGTTTTCAAATGTGGTATATGATTAAATAAATAGAAGGCAGCTTGTGAATCAATCAAAAATTTTAGACTGAAAAGTTTAGATATTTTTCATATTCGATGATTAAGGGTAATAAATATTTGAAAAAGAGCTTGTGTCTAAGTATTTTGGGTTGTAGCCCATAAGCGCAAAATATGGCCAAACGCAATCTAAAAGCGCAAAAATAAATATCCCATAAGTGCAAATTAATTTTATTAAAATAGTAGTTATTATTATATAATATTTAATTAAGAATAAATAGTTATATTTAAATTTGTACCTCATATTAAATTTTGGTTATAGAGTATAAAGGAAGAAGTTTTTTGAATTTTATAGAATAAAATTGCAGTATGCGAATTTGAAAAAAAAAAAATTAAAGATATTCTTCAGTAGTCCAGTACTCAAGTGTATGCATCATAATTTATAAATTACTTATAAGTCATAATAAAATTATATGACTATAACCTATTTCTAAACCCGAATCTAAAAAAAGTAGTAGAACAAATACCTAAATATTTATTATACAAGGATTAGGATTTAAGATACATATACGTTTTAACTTGAGCTTAGTTAATTAGTTTTTAGTGTTTGTACATTCTTAGAAATGTATAGATTTTCATAATAAATATGATATATTAATTAGAATATAAAAATAACTAACAATATTAATAAAATATTATTCTATAAAAATACATCAAATATCATTTCTATTTGGTTTTAAAGAATAAGTATAATTTTGAGCTTAATAATATTTAGGAAAATATTCATTTAGACTATTTAAAGTATTATGTATTTATTTTTAAAACAGTTAATTGATACTTTATACTAAAATATGCAAAATAAGGTTTTCATAAAAGTAACTACCAAATGTAGACTATTGAATATACTCTAAGATTTTTTTTTGTATATAAATTATAAATAAATACATATATAAATCTAGCAATGAGTACCCATACCTTTGTATTTTTTTTTATATAAAACGTTGATTTATAACAATTAATATTTATTTTATTTGTTATATCAATGAATATTTTTAGTTGTATTATATTATCAAGTCTTAAATATTTAACTTTTTTAGGGTGGACTATGGTTCACCTTGACCGTCGTCTGTATATAAGTGACGTAATTGTGTATCTATAAAGTATAAGTAAACAAAGATTAACAATATATCAGACGCAGAAATGCTTTTGTAAATATTGCAATCTGTAACATTTTCACTAGCTATTAATGGTACGAAGTTCTAAAACATTGTAGGTAACCCACGTAGTATGAATAATTGACTTTAAAATGCCTAGTAATTATTAGTAAATATATTTTAATAGTTGTAAAAAATATAAAAAAAGAAAGTGGCATAATTTTATTAGCAAATAATTCCAACTGATAAATGATAAACTCATATTAAAAATCTATAATTAGTTATTTAATTATAATAATTATATAATTTTTAATACTTATTAAATAATTATCTCCTAATAGCCAATTTATATAATTATACATACTATAATTTTTAGGTACAGCTAATGCCAATATCAGTTGTAATGAATGATATTGCAACTAATGACTAGATAGAAGTTCAACAAAAAATTTTAATTTATTGTTCAAATAACTTTGATGAATACTGAGAAAATAAAACAACTAATTTATTTTTATCTATATAAAAGTATAAATACTATATTTAGAAACAAATTATGATGATTGATGACCAATTCATTTTAATCTCAATATGCAATATTATATAGAGTTATGAATAGAATTAATATACGTATAAAGTATTTTGAATAAATAAAAAAGTTAATTTAAGGCTAATTATTAGTTATTCTTATACACTTCATTATTCTAAAATTAAAAATAAGCAGTTAAACCTGATATTTTTATTTCTTAACTTAAATAATCATTTATAGTCAAATTGAAATCATAGGTACCAAATAAAATTAGGTAATAAGACTAGATTTTTTATTTATTAAAAATATTTTTTTATAATTATTTTTGAACTTATTAATTTTCTATTTCTTAAACCTAAAAATTAAATTCGAGAATAATAAATAGAAAATAGAAAATCACGTTATGACTATTTCTTAAGCATTTTAAATATGAATGACATTAAATTTTTGTAATTATGTTAATCTTTTAAATTTTTTTTTTTAATTCAGTCAATAGTTTTGTGTTACATAAATTATTTGACATTTTGATACAATGTTACTTTGCAGTTAGCATACATTTAAAGAAAAAATTCGAACTATAAATTTATTTAATAAATAATAAACTACGGCTTTACAAAACATATTTTCATGTTATAAATGAATGAAGAAACTATATAAGTGTTTCATAGGCGGAGCCAGGGGTTGTGTACAATGTAACTGCACCCATATAGGCGTGCGTGGACTTGAAAATCAAATTGTGTTTTATATTAAATGTTAGCTTCTCAAGGTTCCCATATTATTTAGGCTAACTCCCGCGTATACATTTTTATACTATGAAATCTTTATATTTTTACTTCTCTGGAAATATTTTTATATCATCCAAAAAATAAAAATTGTAACAGGTCAAAATAAAATCTCTATTTATATAAAAGAAAATATATTTTTCAATTTTGCTGAGTACAAAAAACTGCAGGTCCTAATAAGGGACACAATATTTTTATTCAAGTCTTATATGAATATAATAGTGTAAATGTATGTAGGAACACGACATAAGTGTAAAAATAACGTGTATATGTGTCACTTGACAATGCAAATAAGAACAAAAATGGTAAACAAAAATGAATACATAAATCGGTAAACTTGAATCCTGATAAAAAGTACTAAACAATACAATGGTAGTCAACCTGATTTATAGTAACATTTTTCTTACACATATATTGAAATTCAATAATACAATTTTACAAAAATACTGTTTAGTGTATACTAAAATAACAATGATAGGTAAGACAATTATTTAAAGTAGACAAAATAAATATTGATACTAATAGATTCTTGAATACTGCATAAATAAATTGATTTTAGTTATTATTTTGTGGTATTATTATTTAATAATAGATAATTTGGTTTAAAATATTAGATTATTTATAATATTATTATTATTTTTTAATTCTACTGTTTATGGATGTGTTCAACATTTCCGTTTATTTTAATTATGTATCATATAGCATCTATCGATTTAAAGGGGTTCTATATAGGCAAATTAGACAAAATATACACCAACGCACTAAATGTCGAAATGAGATGATAGGTGATAGGAGATGTAGTTTCGAGTTTTAAATGTTGTAAAATTACGAAATTTAAACATAGCATCGATATTGATTATGATTATTAAAAAATATTTTATAAATTTTTAGCTACAAAACAATTTGCAAATTATCATGATTTTGACGAATTCTATCAAAATTCTAACTTTAAATAACGCTCGAAAAAAAAATGATTAAGATTAATTGTTCTGCAACAATTTTAAGTAACTTATTTAGAAATTTCAAATTTTTTATACAAGAATAAAATTTGTATTATACATAAATTAAAAAAAAAATCATTTTCAATTATTAAGAAAAGTGTAGAGAATTTTTTACTTTTAAATTCCCAACAGTACTATAAGTTGATCAAATTTTCTATACTCAATGTTAAAATCTAAGAATTTTTAATGCTTCAAAAAGTAACGATAGATACAAAAAAAAACTACTTTAAAAATCAATAGGTATATTTATCGCTATACTAGCAGAATTTAAAATTACATTTTAATTATTTATGATGATAACTAAAATAAATAAATCCACAAAAACCATTGTCATCAATGATTGTATTTCACTACTTCTACTATTAATTATTGACCAATGTAATTTGTACTTTAAGATTACATTATTATTATTATGTGACATGTGTATTGTTATAAAAATTATTTTATTTGTAGATAGCATTATAGAAATAAAGTATACTATACATAAATCTAATTTCCCATGACTCGTGTAAACAAGAAATAGGTAATCGGTTTTCGTAAACATACTCGCACAAAAAAGAAACTGATATACTGATAAGTTTTTTATGCACGAATATTAAGTGTTTGGTATTTATTTATTTTTTATTTGTTATTCTCTATTGATGGTATAAAAGTCAAGTCAAAGAATATGTCATCACCATAATATATATTCAAACACAAATAATATTGAAGATAATTGCATTTATGACAAATAGTTGATGATTTGTGTGAATTATTTACTTGATTATTTGTTTATATAAATTGACGATTATTTTTGTAATCGAATATAAAATAATATCTAAATATTCAGTTGTGCAAGAACCCGGGTAAAAAAAATGTTTTGTATATTTTAATCTTTGATATCAATAACTTTTTAAGTATTTTTTTTCACTTTCCAAATTATACAATATGCTTATTTAGATAATTATTTAAAATTTAAATAAACAAAACGGATGAATGCTATATTGTGAATATATAGACTATATTTTAACGTCAAAACTTTTCTTCTTGCCAAATTTCTACCATAATATATTAATATATCAGATATACTAGCATGTATAAGATTTTACCGTGATCAGTTACGATGTAATGTGACTGTATGAGGTTAGAATAGGTACGCCAGTACGCGTATTTATATAGACAAGTAGAATCTAAATGAATAATACGAAGAACGAAGATACAATAAATGATCAATAAGCACTTTATATTATAATTGCAGATAATAATATATCACATTATATTTATACATTGTACTGTTTATAGTATTATTTATTATTATTATTATTATTATTATTATCTGTTTTAAGTTTTATCATGTTTGATCTTTAATATTAAAACTAACTAGTCACTAATTAATACTTTCAAGTTGATAAGAAATTTAAATTTCCGTGAAAAAATATAGAATTTCATAATATACATTTTATTTTATTTCATTGTTTTCTGTAAATGTGTCATTTTTGGTGCTTAGAGATTTTGAATAATAATAATACTATCAACTTAATTAAAAAGTTCTTATTCTTTTGTTGTTAAAGAATTATGATTTAATTTTTACTTTTAACTGTATAATTGGTTAATAGATATATTTTATGGTTTTAATTTCATTACAAATAGAGCCACACCTATAATACAATACTAATTGCTAATGTTATATTTTTTATTGTATTGTTATATTGGTTGGTGTATTAATTATACTACTACGTAATACCACTAACTAATTAAATAAATAATACTTCAGTAATTATTTTTTAATAATCTTAGAATTCTTATTTACTACTTACAAACATAGTTTTAAATGTACTATTGTTATTGAGTATGTCACTGTATGATGTATGTATTAAATTAATTGCAGAACCAAATGATAAGTAATTGCATACGAAAAATGATTTTAAGCGAAAACAATATCAATTTTTAATTATTTAATTATATTTTCTAATATATTTATTTATCATTATAGCTTTTTGTGAGGTTAGGTACCGTACAATTTCGGTAGGTATGATCAAGCTGCAAGATGAATTAGTTTTTGCCAGAAATATCGCTTATATAATTCATATATCAATTATTACAATAATAAAATATGATGTAATATATAATTATTATTGTTGTTGTTATAACTATTAAGTCAATAACGAAAATAGTACATTTTATGTAATATTTTACATTTTAAAACTTAAAATTAATATTTTATTATTTATAGAAAATACCAATTTAAATTATAGCGTTATATTTCCTGCAGTTTCTACGGTTAATTTCGGCAATATTTAAATCTCAAACGCTTATAAAGAATTGTTGCTAAATGATAATGTGTTTTCGATAGTTTTAAATACCTATATTCAACACTTATGATGAATCCTAAATTACATTTTCAAGCTTTTTCATAAAAAACAAAAAAAAATATCAGTACCTATTAAATAACGAAAATTATTAAAAAAGTAAAAAATTTCAAATGCCAATGAGTATAGTTAATTTAGAATAATAAGATATTTTAAAAATTATGCCGCATTAGAAGAAAATGTTATCATTTGTTTGGATAAAAAATCCAAATCTCCATACTATTTTTGATAATTGATGGCAATAACGAAAAAACAAAAGCTATATAAATAGTAGGTGACGAGTGGGTCACTATAATAGACGTACTAAATTAAAATTAAATTTATGTATAACTGTAAAAGAAAAACGCTTCTTAGAGGAGATGATGTATCAGCTGTTAAGTATATTTTATGATATGTTTTCTGATAAAAGGAATTAGAAAAAAAGTATTACGATAGGTTGATTTTATTTTTGCTAAAATATTGCATTTATTATATTAATAATAATTAATTTAATTTATATTTTATACTATATTATATTATATATTATATATTATTATTATTAACTTATGAACCAATACAATCTTACTGTAATACTATGAGAATAGATTTATGGTATAAATAATAGGTTACCTAATATCTTTAAGTTAATTTACATATTTTGAATATATCATTACCTACTCATTGCATACAGTAAAATCCATACTTTAACTTAATTATTCAAGCTATTAATTTTATATTACAATCAGGTCTCCAAATTTAAAAGTATATGAGCTTTACCAACTTCTTTCTCATTATATAAACGTACTGATTCATAATTGTCGAGATACCATAATATTCTGTTAAAATTTCAACAATAATAAATTAATTAATTAAAAAAAAAAATCTATAGGTACTCTACTCAAAATATTTGAAGTTCTCGTGAATTATAGTTTTAAATTATCAGAAAATAATGAACATTATTATTCATCAATCATCATCATTAAAATATGTAATTTTGTCCAAATTTTAATTTCAGATATTTATTTATATATTGTTTAGATTTTTTAGTTTCGTTATGAACTACTAATGAAGAATATCGTATTAAATTTTCAAATCTTAGATTAAATATTTTACTGTAAGATTATCAGCTAATTTTTGTGATTTTAACGAAATTCGTTAAAATTATAATTCCTAACAGTGAAATATTTTTAATAGATAGTAGGTAACTAAAGAAAATAAAAAATTAGTTATCTATTTATTAACTCAAAAGACAAAAATAGTCAAAATACAATGAACTATATTATGTATTTAAAATGATAATATAAAAATTAGGTGAATATTTCAAGTTTCTATGGTTTTTTGTTTTTGAATTATAACAAAATAAAGAAATCAATTCTATAGAAAACAGGGTCTTGCATAAAAATGCCCGTGTTTCTTTTCTGTTTTTACCGATTATTAAGAAATAGAAATGTAATTGATTTTTTTTTACTTTTAACTTCGAAATTTTTAGATCCAATTTGTTCCCAAAAATCACCCTTATTTTTTCTACTCCGAATCTTGATAAAACTAACAAAATGTATATGATGAATAAGTAAAAGAATATAAATTTAAAATTTGTATTACTTTATCTAGAATTTATAATGTATGTATGTATGTAAATATAAAAAATAACAATAATTATTTTTTATTTATTGTCTCAAATATTATTGTCACCCCTTTTTGCAATGTATACCTGCAATCAATATTGCAAGTAGGACGTCCACAAAACTGTATCAATCATAAATAGACGTTTTACTGCTAAATAACTAGCACACTGAGTCCATTTATGGCGTACATATACGACATTTTCTTTCAATTCCTGTTCTACTTTCGTTGACATATCTAGCTTAGTTTGATTAATAATAATATCTAGTTTCAGACCAATTATTTTAATCGATTTGAGTTACGCGGACTCAACTAACGGGTGCTTGGAATAATTCAAATCTTAAACTCCCCAGACCAAAAACATGTATCACCAAAATCAATAAATAAACAAGTTTACGACTTTACATATGTATAGAATATTTATAGTACTTTCAAACATTTGAATATGACATAAACGTTTTTACATAGTAAATTATATAAGCTAATGCTATAACACATTAATAAACAGTATAATATCTAATAATTGTGTTACTACGTCTACGCCCACGCATAAATCTGACAGCGACAAAACACACAAAACAACAATATGCGTAGTGTGCATTATTATTATGTAGACATTATATAGGTCACACAATATATTATATAATAGTATACATCGAGTGTATCTATAGTCCAGACATAATAATATGGATTAAAGTATAAACAAAGACGCAAAGTAGACATTTGTCCAGATAGATCTCAATGCATATTTATGTATTTAGTATTCTTAAGAACAACATTTTTTTTCGATTTGTAACATACAGATAATGTTTTGGTTGATAGATGAATTATGAAGATATATTCGTAAATATGGCTATAGGAACGGACGAAAGAAGCCACTATAGCGCTTAATAACCAAATATGGTAGGCCCAGTGCCAACAGTGCCTGATCTACTCTGAAGCCTTAAAAAAATGTTATTTATAAATATTTATATTATGGCACAATAATTAAATATTTTTCTATTTTTGATTAGAGTAAAGTTGGATCTCGATAATTCGTGTCTCATGTAGTTCGTTTAAATTGATTCAAAAGTAGAGGTAAGACTGTAAAACTGCGAGTAATTTTTTAAAATTTTTCTTGACCATTATTCAATAATATTGTTAGTGATTTATTTCTTCACACAGTTAAAAATATCTAGGACATTAACTTTAGGTCTCTAATATAAATCACCTCGACATCGAGGCTCGGTGTATTGGTCACCGATGCATTCATCCCCTGCATCTCTGCTAAACCCGAAACTGAATGATGAGAATGTCTTCATTAGATCAAGGAGTCTATATTATTTGCTATATTGGATTATTTTTTATCAAATTTTTCTGATACACTCTGTATACACATATACACATTATATTATGTTCCTAAGACGAATAAATTAAACTAAGAGCTACGTTTCTGTGGCGCGTTTGATTATAACAATAACAACACAAAAAATACGATACGCGATTAATGTATAAGACGACAAAAACCCACGCGCGCGCATATACACACACACAACAGGCTCGTTTGTACGCCCAATACTTAGCACGTTTTAAATATAATATTTTTAAATCCTTTGGTAGTACTCGCGTATAATAAGAAACAGCAAAGGCACTAAATCAGGCGGCGTACGTTCGCTATCCAATCGTTACCATGTTCGGATTACTCTCATTCGTCACGGAAATGGCACTGATGATGTTGGAACCGGTGTATCAGACGTACAAAGGACTGGAGGCGGCTGATTCGGGCGGAAACGGACTCGAACCGAACGATTGGCGACGGCTGCTCATCCACTGGATTGTGTACGGCGCGTTCCGGGCGGTGGAGAGCCTGGCCAAGCCGTGGGTGCCGTTCTACGACTTACTTAAGATCGGGGCTATTGTGTGGTTGCGCTCGGGTGGCTCGGATACGGTGTACCAGATGATCATCCGGCCGTTCTTGGCCCAAAACGAACCAGCCATCGACGAGTGGATAGACCAGATGAATCGCACTCGAGAGACGGTGATGGCCGCCACGTCGGTGCTCAGCGCCGCCGTCACCGCCGATCCGGACGCGGTCGAAGAAAGAGTCCCGGAGGAAACGATGATGCCTGACCCGGTGCTCGTTAATCCCCCGCCCGTCAGTGCCGAGCCGAATACCGAGCGGAAGGATAAATAATAAATGATACATTTTTTTTTGACGTCGTCACGATTATAATATCATTAATAAGTCTACAGCATCGAACGTAAAAATAATATATGCTATACGATAATAAGGTACGAACATCGCCTTTTATATATACATACCTATCTCGTGTTCGGTTCAAAATACGAAAATAAGCGTGTTTGTAGTACGGAACGAGCAAACTGCATCCAAATAATAATTCAACTTATACGCTAATACTTATAAATTATAATGCATACCGAATTTGCTTGTATAGAGTATAACTGCGTATTATACTATACTTGGTGACTTTCCGAACGTATAGAGCGGTGATAGCCTTTAGTATTACACGTATCTACATGTATTATATTGTATTATATACATTAACATTATACGTAATACCTATTGATCTGATAGCTATTAATGGAGCTCGGATAGACTAAGTAATCCTAAACATACAACCGCCCGAAACTCACACAATACTTATTATTAATATGGATACTTACAGTAAGTTAAATAATATTTGTTCATCTATATGGGTACCTACTTATATTATAAATTAATAAAGCTGAAAAGTTTGTATGTTTGTACACTTTGAATGTGCTAATAATATTAAACTACTAGTATACTGTTTTCGATAAATGTTGTAAGCTAATAGGTACCTTTAAATTCCTATCTAAATTCAAAGGGTATCCTTGATTATTTTTTCAACCCATATAGAAAGATTAATATTGGGTGGTTTAAATTCTTATATTATCCATACATTTTAGTTTTAGTTCTTATATTTTTACAAAATTGATTTTTTTATAGAACAACACTTATTATTTAAAAGTCTATTAACTTTTTGAAAATATATATTTTTTTAAATTTTCAGCTAATATTTTTTTCATTATGTTTTATTGAGTTTGTATTACTTTTTTAAATGACAATAAAATATAGATTTTTAATTTATTTTACTAAAGCAGAATAATTACATATGTGTTACATTAATACATAAAAATTAAAATTCGGAAGAGTAGTTTATGAGCAGAAGGAATCGGATTTAAATAAAAAGTGCATTATTTTTTCGAAAGGTCATAATCAATATATCAATGCTTTTCAAGTACTAAATCCTTTTCAAATACATTATAAAATTAAAAACTTAAATTTAATTTTGTATTTTTAACAGTTTTGGCGTTATTATAGCAACTTTTATTACTTTTAAATAGATATAATTTTTAATATATGTGTTACAAGCAAAATAGGAAATTGGACATTGTGTAGTGTGTATACATGCAGGACCTGATTATATTTAAATACTGTAGTCGGTAAGTTAAATATTAAAAATATAAAAACTAAATAAAACATATTAGTCGGTACTTTAGTAAACATAGAAAAGCTCCTTCTATCACTGATTGTTGTGAGTGTAGTGAGTGTACAATTTAAAGATTATGGAAATGTACCTATGGGCATCGAAACGCATGTTTAAGCCTTACCACGTCTTACGATTTTTGCATTGAACCAACATAAATTTGTAATCTCATATTTTTACCAGAACGATTTAACGTACTAGGATAATAACTAATAGCATAAAACCTGGTCACATTATTGAATACTATATTAAACTCGAAATTCGAATCTTTACCATATTTTAGCACTGTTATTTCGAATTTAAAAATCATAAATAAGCGAATGCGGGGGCTATTACATTGCATATAAATTATAAAGGCAATAGCCGATTAAGCTCAAAGACAGCGATACAAATCTGAATTTGAAATAACCAACAATATTATAATTTATAACATTTGAAAACAATTCTGAATAAAATTCTAATCTATAATATTAATATTCAGGATGATATTTATATAGAATGTTTGTTCGTATAATAAAATATTTTAGTTAGGTATCATCATGACATCATCATTTTGCGCTTAAAGTGTTGGAATTTATTATATTAAAAAAAAAAAGAGTAAATATACGATTATTCTTATTAGCATTATCAGTAATTTTTTGACAAGTTGTTTCTGAAGCCATAGTCCAGTGAGCAGAATGCATTATTGACAAAGATAAGACTTTTAAAATAATAAAAAAATATATTATTTCTAGCAATATTATGATAAGGATTCATTTCGATTTTCACTGTTTGGGTACAATCAAGTTAAATAATAAGTGGGTTTTATACTTTTATTCTATTGAGGTAGTTAATATATTGATAATTTTGAATTACAAACAAAACAGAAACAGAACAAATACAGACAGTGATGAATACAATAATATCAGCGTATCTAGTTCAAGGTTCGAGTGTTAGTACTTGGGTTTGGAGTTACAATTAATTATGTTTTATATTTTAAATCTTCTAAAATAAATATTTAAATAAATAATTATTATTTCCGCTTACAATATAAACTTTATCATAGTCATTAGCCCGTTATCCGTATAGATAGTTAAAGTTCACAATAGGTAAAAAGTATATGTCGTATCTATCTATATAATAATTTTCATAATTGTATAAACTGATTACATACGATTATTTCTATTTACCGTTTTAAAGAAACACAATTTTTGGTCGAACCCATTGCCCATTGGCCATTGACCATTTCCCTCCGAAAACTAAGATACCGTATTATTATGTCTTCACTATTTATTTTTCTTCATTATGAAAATTAAAAGTCATCCTATTATTATATTTTCGAATACGTATTTATCTCTTTTTTTTTATTAACGAAATTAATATTAACAATCTATATAATATAACAAAGATTGCATGAAGTAAGTAATAAACTAAAATTAATAACCACTGTATAGTAAAATATATTTAAATATAAATTTTTTTTTATAATAACTTCAAATTGAAGTATAATATACAAATTATAAACAATTTTTAATAACCTATAAGTATTATTAATATTAAGAATATTATTCAGTGGATTCGATTTAATTTTGGCACTGCAGGTTATAATATTGACAACCGATTTTTTTACATTATTTAAATTTAAAATTCTTTGGAATTTTTTAGATAATGTGTTATGTGACAGAATGAAAGTTACATGTATAACGTTTATTATTAACACTTTTATTACTCTCGATACTACATTCCCACAATTTTACTTAATTAAATAATTTATCACTTAACTAAGGTTTAATAGTTTTTATAACGTTTTATACATATGACACTTAATAGTTAATATTAATTATTAAGGTAGAGTATGAGGGTAGGCACATCACACATATAGGTAGAAGTATAAAACAGGAACATTTTGGAAACGAAATTCAATGCTGTCTTTAAAGCGTAAATACGCAATTTAAACGTGCATTTTAATATGTCATTAATCTTTGGAAATATGTTACAGAAAAAGGAATAAATCTTAACGATAACAATATTATAGTAATAATACTATATTATAATATAATATAATATACGTAGCATAAAACAGTTTACATCATACATGTTAGTAAAATAAACCAACAAAACTTAAAATGATTCTATAGGTACAGGCGTATACAGTATACTAATACACTGGTAACTATAGTTTATGTTTATACAGTTATCTATTATTATACACGTCTTATATCTTTGTGTTAATATAAAAGTCAAGATGTTAAGAGAATGGAACTAAAAATTTTTTTTCACTGATATATAATAATGTATGTATATTACATACACGTATAAATATTAAAAATAATTTAACTTTAACATTGAAAACTTTATTTCAATTTTTTTTTTTTTTATTAAATAAATTCAGTTTTTATAAGTAATCGATTAGCTCTCATGCGTTGTCTCCGTCTTATACTCTTACTAACAACAAACCGTTTCACGCAGGCAAAAATCACTCGGACTGTAGTCCAAGTTAAAGAACCAACTTTTCACACTATAGAAAGAAGAGATTTTGAAATATGCTAAACCGTTTTTATTTTTTCGATATCACTATATCAGTAAAGTTATAACCTAACTAAAAATATTTTCGAAAATCCTTTATACCAATAATAGTTTTTACAAGTAGGTATACCTATTAATTTATTTTGATATTAATCGAAACTTTAAAAATATAATATTTTTTTCTCAATTATTAATAGATTAATAGACAATAGTATACATTTAAAAATGTCTAAAAAAAAATAAAAAACTATCGAAATATAGATTAAAAAGATGAAATATGCAATTAAAATTGTAAAATAAGCCTTTTAATAACTAGAAAAATGTTAAAATACACAAAAATATGTACTTAAAGAATTTCATTTTTTAAATTGTTATGTAATGAAACAAAGTTTGTGCTCACTAGTCACTTAGCATAGTATATACAATCAACTAGAATAAATATTCAATTGCATAAAAATCCGCGCTATATCCATGAATAACAAAATAACTAACATTTTTCTGATTTTTCGTTTAATATCCAAATTTATCCAAATTTAAATTTAATGACTATTGATTAAAATTATTAAATTATGGAGTATGAAAGTTACTTATATAAAAATCACTGTATTCAATTATGCAATTATAATTATGTTAAAGCCTTAACTACATACCTACCAAACAAAATTGTTTTTGGGAAAAATGATTCAATACCTAATATTATAAATTTAAATTGACAATTGTATAATAAATTTAACTAATAGCGATAATACTGTAGAAATATATTATATAGAATATTAGTTGATATAGACCAATACCTCTAATAAATGCTTTTTGTATGAAAATAAGATTTGTTATTTATTTCAAATTTAACACATCCATTTCAGTGACCTTCTATACTGAATAACGAGGTACACGTATACACTCGACATCTACGTTCTACTTAAGTACAGTAAAGCGAGTTTTTGGAGTTTTTAAATAATTTTATATTACTTAGTAGGTACTTACCCACGAAATCGGCAAATGGTGGTTTCTATAGTGTTCACTGTTCACGATGATGTGTTTTCTTAGTCTTGCAAACGTATAATATAGCATTAAATTGCTTTCAGACTTCGATAGATTCTATATGTATATGTTGTGTTGACGTGATGTTAACTTTAATATCAAAGCAAATTGATCTATTATCAAACTTAAATGTAAGAACATTATCAATCAACCTTCATCGATTTTTTCGGTTTTATAATTTTCAAGCAAGTTATGAGTATTTTAATTTTTAGTATTAGATATACATATTCCGTAGTGTATACGCTTAAAAATTAAAATAGATATCGTAAAAAAATAACGACAGATAAAGGATAATGTTCTTACCTTTACCTAAGTTTGAATGTTTTTTTGATCTATTATTATATCAATTTGTTTCAACATTAAAGTTAACAACACAAAATCGTTTTGACTGAAATCAAGTTTGCCACCTATGACATTTCTTTTGTACGACACATGCAGGTGTAGCATCGTGCCGTTAGATACTATTCTCCATGGCGCCCTTTTTATTTTTTGGCGGCTATTTTCTTTTCATTTTATGGTTATAATTTTTATAATATTATTGTATTACATTTTTACGTGTTAATTGAAATACTGCTTTATTTTTCAAATTATTGAGTTATTATTGTTAATAAGTTATAATAGTTGTTGCATGGCTGTACGTTTCATACATGCAAAAATAATATGTACATCGTTATATACGTGTAGTATAAAAAATGTTAAAGTAGTACACTAATAAATACAAATCGCAATCCAGTATGTAATTTTTGTACATTACACATTTACACTTGATTTTAATAAAACTTTAAATAATTTTTAAGAAAAATACTTTTTATACAAAAAACCAATTTTATTTAACTCAAATGCGCCCATGGTAATCGCTCATTTTGCCAACCTCTATATAGTTACGGCACCATGTAGCATTCTCTTCATATCGAACATTTAAATAATTTTGCCGCCATAAAATCACCTCCACCTTATCATTGCATTTTTGTTACGATCATTATAATAGACATATGTCTATGATTACAAACAATCGTGTCTAATCGTCCAACAAGCTATTGGTAGAGAAGACGCTTTCTCTACAGCAGCTTGCTGCCTCCGACATATTTTGTTGTCGTGTTGGCGTCCTATCGTGATAAACGCATCTGTGTAACATTTTTTATATTCAACACGATAATAATTTTTTTTTTTGTTTTTAAGATAACACTATTCTCTTGGAGAGAATAGATCCTATTCGAAAGCGTACACTTTGAATAATATATCGTAGACCTACTTTTTTGGATAGTCAACCAAATTGTCCCGAATTCATATTGATTGGTCTACTTTTAAACATCAAATATCTACCGTTCAAGAAATAATTATTTGTTAAGTATCAAGTAAAATTAATTTTATGTAAGTAGTACTTTTATTTATTAGTAACTTTATTTTTATTGTATATTTGGTAAGCATATTATAGGTGATTATAAATATGAAGAAATTTTTTTTTCATTCACAAATAAATAATAGTATATTATGTTTGGCTTAATATTCTCTACCAAGATTTGTAGTATATTTATTTTATTTTTTACACATTTATTCAAATATACTATAGATATTTAGTTTTTATTTATTATTTCTCTGTATGAATGATTCATTATTAAACAGATCCAAACGTATGTTTTCATTTAAAATTATGGTTAGGTATAAGTATAAGTACTAAGTAGGTTAAATTCATAATACTTAAAATTGTTAAATTAGTTTCTTAGAATAGAACAATAGGCAATTTTATAAATAAAACTTAGTTATTCAACAATGAAAGACAAACATATTATTTGTACTTATTTTTTAATGAGTTTTAAAAGAATGAATGGAGTCTAATGAAATAAACATAAAGTATTGTTTTATATATTTATTTAAAATATTTGGATACTAAATAAAATTATGTGCAAATTATTTAATGTTGTTAGTTTTAATAATACTTGATTTAATATATTTTTTTTAATTTATAAAAATTGTTTAGCAGACATAGCTACCTATTATTTTCATAATGTTTAGATAGATATTTAAAGAGTGCATTTAATGTGCATGTCTTCTTTTACATTTAATGCAAATATTAATTCTATTTCTAAATTATCTCATAAATATGTATCATAGTGTTCTGTTATGGCGATTCTGTATTTATTTTGGTTTCTTTGACACTACTCTACTGTTGACACAAATAACAATTATACGTTATTACGACAATACTGAACACTGCATATGGCCTATGATAGTTGTATAAAAAACATGTTTGTAAATACAAAAATACTGGAAACTCAAACTAATTGCTTTAATTTATTCATACATTTATACTGAATGACTATATGAGTACTCATTGTCATTATTCATAAGTTGGGCTGGGATTTTAATGTCCTAAAAAATCTTAAAAAATGCAAAAATGACTTAAAAAAATCAAAAAATGCTCTATAGAAATGCATTTAAATTATATTTATTATAGCTTAAAAATTGGGAAAAAAATTTTACATATTATTTTTTATTTTTATAGTATTGTTATTGTAGTATTTATTACTAGTTTAGTTCTGAACATACTAATTGGTTACTAATTCAGTAATACTTATCAAGAACTAGTTATGATAAAATTGTTATCGATGATAACTTGTCGTGCTATATAATTTATAATTTGTACCATCTATAGTTTGCAGAAAGTTTCTTGTTAATCGCAACAATTTTCATTCATTTTATAAACAAAATTGTGAAAAATGCTCTATAAACTAAGAAAATGCACTAAAATCATCAGATAATGCAGAAAAACGATTACTTTTTAAATAACCAGTATTACCCAAAACACATTTTATACTTACAGAGCAATGTTTTAAAACACCAGAAAAATAAATGCCTTTGCATCAAAATCCCAGTCCTACTCATTAGCTAAACTCAGCAGACTTTAATGACATACCTAGTATAGCCATTATTATTATTGAAGATATTGAAATGTCTACAGCAAAACATGAAATAATATTTTTTTAAATTATAATAAACTATATCATAATCTAAGATAACTACCATAATCAAAACATAATTATAATATATTTTAAGATTAATAGTATAATTTGAATACATTTTGAATACAAATCTCGTAAGTCTTTGAATAAATAGTAATGACTTAAAAATATATGATATAGTGATGAGCATTCTGTTAGAAGCAAAATATAAATATTTTTAAATTTAGTTTAACTGTAAAAGCATTATTCTAAAATTCTAAAAAAAAACAAATTTTCTTTTTTCTAATTCAGATTATGTAGATAATCATCTAATACATTTTGTCTTTGCATTATATACTAAATTTAAAATATTGAAGTGTTAATATGCCTATCACAATATTAAAATAGTTGTATTATTTTAAAATCACATTTGGATTTATTTTTTGCAGTTTTTCATATGAATTAAAACATTTATTTATTCATAATAGTTTATTTATATAATTATTTAAATGTTACTTATAACTTTTCTAAGGTAATTTTTTCACATTTTACCTAATTTATATCAAGATCTGTGAAGTTGAATATTTTGATATTTTATAAGTAATGAAGTATTTGTTTTTTTATTATAATACCTAACAATATCACTTTTATAAGTTAATTTAAGTAGTCTTATATTTCTATGAACATAAATTAGATAAATAAATAATAATTGCAATGCCTTTTTGTTGCAAATAAAATTTAGAAAAATTTGAGAATCAGATTTATCAATTATGTATTGTCGGTATTGTTATCAGCAAAATGTGTTTATTCTTGGCATTTTGTAAATTTTTCTAGCCATTTTTAAAGATTTATAGATACACATAAACTACATAGTGCTCCATATGATTTAATTTTTACATTTTACTTGCATGTGTCTATTAATACTCAATTGCTTGTGTTTAAGCACATATATAGATTTATAAAATCCTTCTGTGCTTAACAGTTTGGTAAAAAATTTGTGATTTTTTTAAGTGCTGCAGTGCTGCATGGACTTTTCATTCAGCTGAATTAATTGTTGTTCATGGTTCTATTTCTCAAATTATTATTGATAATAATGTTTCTCAATCTAATTTATTGATTATAAAAATAAATTTCAAAACTATCTTCCTCTCAACCAGCACGTGCTAAACACACAATGTCCTTAAACTTGATGCCCTAATCTTGATTAGTATTGTAGGCAGTTGTGATTTTTTTCGTTTGAACTACCTATTTTGAATTATTGATGGTTATACTATCAGTATCATTATCAATGAAAGAATTGCAATCTATAAGACATAGTCTTCCTTTGTTGTACTTGCTTTTTCTAAAAAAAAGATTTGTTCATTTGTATTATTTCATATCTATTTTTCCTCAATTTATAAACTATTCTGCTAAAGGGTTCAATTAGCGCAACTTTAAATTTATTTATCCAATTCAAAAGAAGTTCAATTATTTCACATAAACTCAATCCACTTTTATTTTTTCTATTTTTATCCATTTATGTAAACAATGGATTTTAGCTAGTATTTATTGCCATAATTTAAAACACTAAAATGGCTTAATTATAACTAATTATTATCACATTAAACTTTTAAGAACAAAAATATGCTATGTGTTATAATATAAATATAATATAATATGTGCCATATTTATATAGATAGTATCTAAAAAGTTGTTTGACTAATTCAAATATGTGGTTTATCGAAGAGTAATTTTATGGAGAATTAATTTAAAATATGAAAATTGTAAAACCTATAATGCATAGTAAAGCAAGTTATGGTAAATTGAATTAATTTAAAATAACTGTTTATTGTTTATTTTAACAATTTTTTTTAAAATGCTGTTATTTAAGAAATATATATTAAACTGTTTTAAAATTAAAACATTATTTAAGTTTCGACTTTAAAGAGATCAATTTACTTTTTATTTGGTTTTAGGTTAATTAAAAAATAATATATTTTTATTTATTAATCATTTATTTTGTGTTTTAAATTTCAGATTTTATATTTCATAATTGAATTATGTTTGCCCGTGTCACATTTTATCCCACACTTTTATATAATGTATTTATGGAAAAAGTAACACAGCGCAACTGGTATGATCGAATTGATGAAAATGTTATATTGGGTGCACTTCCTTTTAGGAATATAAGTCAAAAAGTATGTATTTAATTTATCATTCATCATGTTATTATAAAAATATGCTTTATACCTATTATTAATTAATGATTAAATAATTAATATTGAATAAAGAATTTCAATTTATTATTTTTTTATTTACTAATTTTATTCATATGAATAATGCTTATTTGTTGATTTCACATCAAATTGTTGTCATCAATATTTTTATCAATTATAGATACATGTAAATTCCTAGTTTTCTTCTAATTAAATTATTGTATATTGTTAAACCAAATTTTTTTTTATAGTTAATTGATGAAGAAAATGTCAGATGTGTAATATCAATGAATGAATCATACGAATTAGAACATTTTACACCTCAACCAGATGTAAGTTTAATTATATACTATAAAGTATCATTCAAAAATTCGGTCAAATAATATTCCAAACATAATATATATAATTTATTAAATAATTTTAAAACATATATTATTTGCTTTTTCTTTTTTAAAAACTTAATTATTAAATGTAATAGTTCAATTATTGTGTGAATAATTAATGAGTTGTTACTTGTTAATTCTCATAATTATATCACTTTTACTGTATAACTCATTAAAAGCAATAATTTAAAAATTGAGTATGATACTTAATAATAATAGGAATTATATCTAAAAACATAGTAAATAAGTTATAACACAATAGGAATATCATTTTATATTTTGCAATATAGTAATGGTAGTATATGTAATATGTGTAATGTATTTTTTTTTACGTAAAACTAATTTGTTATGTTACATACTTAAATTTAAGTTTTAATTTTTATATGGTTATTATTTTAATTGTCAATAGTAAATAGGTACTTATTATCTTAAAATGTATTTATGTCTTTTTCTTTTAATATATATTTGAGATTTGAACAGAACAATATTATGAATATAGGTAGGTATATTAAGTTATAGATAAATTATATTTTTACGATTTTTACCTTTATTATTTTTAAGATTTTTTTGTTAATTTTAAAGATAACTTATATATTTTTTTTTATATTTCTTTTCTAAACTGGATATTTTTGTGTGAATTTTTAGTATTTAATCTTTAAATAGATTTTTATGTTTTTATTTATAGCTTATAAAATAAGTAGTGAATTGAGTAGTGAACCAATATTTTGTGGAGTAACCTTATTTTATTCCACTGTATTTATAAAACCTTTAATTTCTTATTTTTGGTAACAATTTCAAATCATGTACAATTAATATTTTAATTTAACATGTTATTTTTTATTTTTTTTTGTTTTAAGGGTGTTGATTTAAAATAATTTCTTATTTTAGTATATCTATATAATTATAGTTAAGAGTACTTTTAAGTTTGAACTTGCATTTGTTGTCCCTGTCTAATAAGAGCAGTGCATTTATCAAGTATTTAACTTAAAAGTTACATGTAAATTGTCAAAGGTTTTTTTTATATTGAAACATGTTATATGTATTTTTAAATTTTTATATTTTTTCTTTTATAACATGGTTTAAAATTAATATATCTAAAATAGAAACCCTCAAACAGCTATTATATAGTATACGGTCTACCGGCGAATGCGTTCTAGTTATAGGATACCTATAGCTGGTCGGATTTTTCAGGCTTAAGATTATTTTTAATAGATACAGTATAATCATTTTCTTTGGTGAATACTATCTTTATGACTTTATACTTAATGACTTTTGATAACAAATACTTAAACATTTTGAAAAATGGTGGACTCAAATGCTCAGTGTCACACTTATTGCACAGCATTACAAATTATACACTGTCATACCCAGTATGTTGGCAAAACATTTTGTTTAATTATAAGTAGTTGTTGACATATTTTGTAATCAACCATACATTTTTTAATTATCATTATTAATTTGGAAAATAATGACAATGAAGGGCAAGAAAAGGAGAATTTGTGGAAGTGTATGTACTTTGAGCAGTTGCTACTCCAAATGAACTTAAAACAACCCAATATTCCATATTTTTGATTACAATTTAGACACAATTAATAAACATTATAATTTATTACCAATATATACTATATTTTATTATAATTTTTTTTGTGGAATAATAAACTATATGATATAATTTTTAATTTTTAATTTATTCATTTGTAGTAGATTGCATACTTTTTTTGTAAATCTCCAGTAGACCGCATACTATATTTGTGAATTCACCAGTAAACCGCAGACTATAATATAATAGCCCCTCAAGCATTCAAAAAATGTTATTATCTTTACGATTAACATTTTTGGTAAATTCAGTTTAATGCTTAGACTAATAATCTAAACAAGAATTGTTGATCATAAATTTGATATAGGTATTATACATTTATAAAAATAAAATATATTATGAGGGCGAGTTGTTTTTTTAAAGCTATAGATAAACATAAAAAATCAGTTTTTAAATCTAAATATTTATAACAAAATATTATGTACTGAATTTTTATAAATTTTGATTATATATGTGAATTTGTTAGTTACGTATTTTAAACTGTATTATGTAGGAAAAATATATTTTTTTATTTTAAATATCATAATATAATATAATATTAATTATATTACTTTTCTTGGTTAACCTAATTTTTATTTAAATCTCATATGGATACAAACTATTAGATAACATCTATAATAGATTCTCTGAACAATAATTTTAGTCTTTACTCCATCACATTAAAATATGAAAAATGTAATTAAAATAAATTTTGATTTATTTATAATGTATATTATGATAATTAAATAACATCATGTATTTATAATTTATTATTAATTTATATATCTATCATTTCAATCTATTGTTTTTTAAAGTTGTATACTGTTTTTTTTTTTTTTAATATTTTGTGATATTCTTTAGATAAACTTAATATATTAATAGTATATTTAACATAATAACTTTATTTTTAATTAGTATTTAATTAGTATAAATCTTTAATTTATAATTCTTATGTCCCATTACGTATACTATGTAATTTCAATAAATTTTCTCATAAATTATTTTGTTCATGAGTTTAATTCCCAATCCAAACAAATGATTTATGAAAACTAATTTTGTACAAAATCTTTATAATGTGATACTAGTTTATTCAATCTAATAAATCCTTGTTTTATATTTGTATAATAAAATAACTTTAAGGTTTTGTAATTTTTATTTGTAAGAAAATATTATTATTTAAGTATTATTTTGAACTTAAAACTATTGATTTTAACTTATAAAGCATTAAAGTTTAAATATTTAAATATTAATATTTTTTACTTTAAATATTATTTAAAAGAACATGCGCTAATATTAAATTGTATAATATAATAAGTAGTATTATTAATATTAAATTACTACATTTAAAAGTGTTACTAGAAAGGATTGTTGGTTATATATTTAAATTTTAGTACATTTAGCACTAATAAATTAAAGGAATTAATATATAATTAAATATTTGCATTCATAAATTAGGGCAAACATGCAATAAATAATAGAAATAAAATATTATGAAGTTTAGTCTTGATTTCAGAAATCAATATTAAATAGTTTTATTTTGATTTCAGGAATGGAAAAAAATGGGAGTAGAACATTGTCAGCTGAGTACAAAAGACATTTTTGAAACTCCGTCTCATGAGAAATTAATTCAAGGCGTTTCAGTGATGGAAGCAGTTTCAAAAGATGGTAATACTGTATATGTACATTGCAAGGCAGGTCGTACTCGTAGTGCAACTCTTGTGGGCTGTTATTTGATGTCTGTATGTATAAAATATACTTATTAGTATTATCTTATTTTTTATACTACCTATTGTGAAATTTTTAGTTTATCATTGCTGTAATTTTTATTATTTGTGTCTTTAGAAACATAATTGGACTCCTGAACAAGCAATTGAAAATATTGTATCCAAGCGACCTCATATTTGGTTACGTAATCAACAATTAGAGAGTCTCAAAAAGTATTATGATGGTAATTAAAATAAAATTACGTAATAAATGATTTTATTAAAAATACATTCTTTTTATTTAGTATTTGAATAATTTTTATTATTTTCCTTAGCTGTGGTAAAAGAAAAATTTAATGCTTTCAAAACGGATATTAATTAAAACATCTACTATTCTACTCGCTATGACCAATAACAATCAATATACTCGTTTTAGAATATTATTAACATTTCGAGTAATTAACAACATATCTTCATAACCACGGACATCACTAACATTAGATATTATAAGAGAGTACTATATAATTTTAAGGAGTTCAGGATTCAACTAGTAGTTATAATTTGAAACCTACTGTGTATTTCATTGCGTTGCTCAATCCTTTATTACTTCTCTTGTTTTCCAAAGGCTCTAACATTATTTTTAGTAACTATTATTATTATTATTATTATTACTACTATAATTATTATTAATTTATATAATTCCTTTAAAGGTGAAGTGTTTATGTTTTGAATAGTCTGTGATAATTTTGCTATTTTTTTTTTGTGCGTGTTTACTGTTTGGTTACATTTTTTCTTAAAAATTTTATTTGACATTCATTTTAATGAATTAGATTATGTTGATTATAAATCTCATTACTAATATCGTACGTTATTTACTTTGTTAATTATTTTAGAGAAATCAATATGGCGTATAGGGTAGAATAAATTAGTTGGACAAAGTAATATTTTAATGATGTGTACAATTTTAGAATCTGAGTAAATGATAAACATTATTGTTTGTTGTTATATCTATTTTCTTTTTTGTTCATTTTAATGAATATTCATCATAGATTTGATTTTAAATTGTATTATTACTACCTAGAAGACTTATAATATATCCAATGACAATAATTTTTTATATATAGAATTAATTTTTATATAAGATATAACAATATCATAAAAACTGTGTAATAATATTTGATTTTTAATTCTAAGATGATTTTATATATTGTTGATAATTTCAAAACATTTTTCTTTTCAAATATTAATTTTTACTTAGTGATTATCGATTCATAGAAAAATATATATTATTTGTGTATAATTGTGTTCATACTTCAATTAAAAGATTATGAAATTATTTCCCTGATTATAAATTGTAAAATGTTTTGTTGCAATACTGGAGTACATAACAATATAAAATTTTATTGATTTTCGTTTATTTTTATAATTAAATTATTTTGTTTTTGTGTAAACAATTTACCTTAAAAATGTTTACCATTTACAAGCTGACTAAATTTTTACAATGTACCTACTTGAAAGATTTTGATTTAGAATAATTTAATTGGGTGTTAGTTAAATTTTTTAAGTAGAAATATTTTACTTTTAAACAACAATTTTTGTATTTTATAAGAAAAATATTTAGTTTTTATTGTGAAATAACAGTATTTAAGATCCAATTAGTAAACTTAGTATATTCATTATTGAGTATATATTATCATAATTGATACTATATTTTGAGAATACCTAAAATGTATTTAATATATTTTATTTATCTTATTTCATTTAGTTTATTAATAGTATATTAATTTTAAGTTAAACGTACAAATATGTTAATGTTAATTATTCAAATGGGTGAGAGAAATTTATATTATAGAAAATTTAAATACCAAAAAATGTTCTAGGTATGTATAGTTGTTGAAAATATTCAACTAGACAATAATCTTGTACCTTATGTTTAACTATCATAATTATCTATCATTATTGCAAACATTATGTTGTCTTTATTTTTTAATTTAATTATTGATTATTGTTTGAAAATAATTGTATGCTAAAGATTTAAGTATTTATGGAGTTCTTTAAATTATAGTTTATTGTCAATGTTACTTACTTCTAAAAGGATAAAAGTAGAATTATAAGCGGAATGTGCAATTAATGAAATTTTATTTTTATTAAGGAATCTTATTGTTTAAATAGCTTAAAGTAAAAGGTATAAGATTGTATAAGGTTCTTATTAAAAACAATTTTGCTTGATATTAATATTGGTGTAAGAAGTATGTAATAAACTTAATAAGTTATTGAATCTAGTAACTTAATGTTGTACTAACTGCATGTATATCTAAAATCTACATTATAAACAATAAACAAAAATGTGCATTTCCAAATCCCCGAGGTGAAATATAAAAATTGAATTATAAAATTCTATAAATACATCACAATTATTATTAATTAGATGAGAAAGAATAATAAGCAATAACAAATAGTAATGATTGAATAGAAATAGAAATATTGATTTACTCAGTGTGGATACCTATTTTGTGTTTGTATTATGAATTAGCTGTTTTGAATAAATAAAAACTTTGATATTTAATAACATTAAAATAATATACTGAAATTGTTTAATAGTTTATTATGTTTTTCTATAAACTTTTGTACGTTGGACCCGTTTGTGTTGTCTCTATCTTACACACAAACAACATAGTGAATGTTTGTTCACCAGTATTAATACTGCAGTACATGTGCTATTACTTTTGATATTAGAGTGAATTGACCTATTATAAAATTTAAAAGTAAGATTATTTTCTAGGATCTCATACAGCCTCTTATTGATATTATTTTTATGTAAGTTTTGTTCCTTTTAAAATGTATAGTTTCAACAAGATCTTAACTTACTTAAAAATAATATTATCAATTAAAGAATACATGGGGCCCTAGATAATAATCTTACCTTTAAATTGTATAATAGGTGATTTGCTATATTATACGTGTGTAAGACAGAAATAACACATTCGAGTACGACGTCCTCTTAAGAATTGATCTTTTGTCGTGTATATTAAAATAAGTTATGTGTACTATGATTGTACTTAGTTGAACGTAAGTGGCAGGTAATTGGTAGGTATGTAAATGTTTAATTGAGCGACAGAAATTTTCACTTTGTGATCAATTTATTTATATAAATTACCTACTATGATCTCTATAATACAAATCTATAGAATAATAAATACCTATACATTATTTATAAAATTAACAAACTTAGAAAATAGTTTATAATATATTAATATGCAACATTCGATATATTTTCTAGACCTTAGAACAAGTTGTTAGTTTGTCAAACCGAAATCTTCTTACAAAATGTTCATTATACATGTGGTTGTTAAATACTTAATAATATTTAATAATAATTAGATACAAATTATTAAATGTACCTAGGTAGTATCCAAACCTGTAGTGTTATTTTTTATTGAACTACACTATAGGTACTAAGCAAAATATCCAATTATTGTTACCTACTTTAGTTTCTAAATGACGGTTTTCAGTGAATCACGATACTTATTTTTTAGTGGTTTTAATTAAATAATTTATTGAAATATAATATTCCGCGGTTTCCTATTTTATATTTATATTTATAGAGTTCTGCTGTTTTAATTACTACAACCATGGTTTTACATAGTTATAACTTTTCTCTTGTAATACCAGTATATAGTGAAAATAATATGACAAGTATCTAGCTTGACAGTTGGTACATATACCTAGAAATAAGGATTTGAATAGGACGAATAGGTAAATATTAAATAATTATTTAAAATTATTGATCTGATTATCATTTATAAAATAGGTACCTATTGGTCAGTGATAAAAATAATATTGTGTGACTTAATTTTTTGATTTTAATTGTTGGTAGAATGTTCAAATAGGAACACGATGAAATTCCAGTTAAAATATCGCTAAAATTAAATTTTAACATCAGCCATCAATTTACCTAATATTGGTTTATAATAAAAACAGACGACATTTGAATGCTGAATGGTCGAATATAATACACTGTTTTCTTTGAATTTATTTAAAACAGTATTTTTATAATTACATACTTAATTGACTATAATACTGACTTATTATAAAAATCTAGTACTGCGTCTATAAAAAATCACATATTCGTTTACTTTCCTAACTACTTATTCATAATGATAAATATGTTTTTATTTTCTGTTTAAAATGTAGCAAAGTTATGTAGTGAATTTAAACTAAACGCTTTTCAATTATCCGATGGAAAAAATATATAGATAGACGATCATGATAATGTGTAGGTTGAGACGTACGTAATATAGGTAGTAGGTACATCGTGAACACCAATAAACTAGTCATTGGAGAAATATTAATATTGTATGCACTATGATACTATTTAATATAGGTACTTACCCGTTTTTTATGCTGGAAAAGTGACAACAACTTAATTGTTAGTGAAATTAGAACATCTAAAAGTTGGACATCTTTCATAAATAAGAGTGTAATTTAATTTTGTTATTTAAAACAAACAATATTAATAATATTATATTTCACTTAAAACGTTCGATAAAATACTTAGGTACGTATATAACTCAATATTAATTAGAATAAATAATAGGCGCGCTATATAACTCTCCAATAAGCATAACGTTGTACAGAATATTTAATTTTTAATTTTAACCAAAAGAAAATTTGTACAGGTACCTAATCTAAATTGGTTGTAAATCGTAACAGTAGTGGTACATAGAACATGATGATATGTTGTTTTATGTCAGTGGATTTTAAATAACTATATGTATAGTATGTACGCGAAACGTGAAATGTGAATGTTTGTGTCAGTATGTGAAAATCGAAGGTACATAGATAGCCGATAGGTACCTACGCACGTAGACAATTTAACGTAGGTATGCTAAAATCGTAATTTAAAATAGAAAAACAAATTACTTCACCTAATATAATATTTATTAAAATAGTAGTTGATTAACAACGAAGGCAGAGACACGTTCGCGGGGTCAAGTAACCTATATATATTGAATTTAGATACCTAGGTCATTGGTTCTCTACATGTATAGATAATACAGATAATACGTACAGATAAGTAGGCCGTAAATACCTACGTACTCGCGTGCTGACATTTTCAAAATCACGTATTCTTGTTAAGTACATTGTAGGCACCTTATTCCTTACGGCTAGACACCAATTTACTTATAAAGTGATGGTTTTTGTTTTTAGATATTATCCACTGAACCGACACCATCAGAAGCCATTAAAAACTACTTTTTTTTTTTTTTTTTGTTATTGATTACGGCCGATTAAGAATATTAACAACGCTCGCACCTATATAGGTAATACAACAACCAACTAAATAATGATATTCCCAAGAAGATTAATCGCTTATAGACGCGAGCCCCGATATGCACAAGTCCGCTGCCGCGTCTCGTCATCGCATAAACCAGAAACCGCTCCTAAAAACAAAAAAAAAATAAAATGGAAATTCGGTACCAGCTATACCTAACTATCTGTACACAATACGAGTATAACATATAGGGGATTCGGAAGAGGAAACGAATCGAGTCTACGATTGGGACCAGATTTTCTTGTTTTTTTTTTGTATACTTTTTTACTTTTATATACTTGTTTTTTTTTTATTATTATATGCATTAGAAATGCTTATCTATGTGTGCAAGTCGACTGAAATAAGAAATATACAGCTGAACTATCTTTAATGAAAGTAACATTGTAGTTTGTGATCTATTGGTACCTTATATATTATATTACGTTATTTTATGTTCTCTTCGATCCACTCCTTTCAAAGTTCACATGTTTGTATAAGAAATACGTGTAATCTCTTATAAAAATTCCAGTTTTCCTTACTCGTTTTTGTTTAGTGTAAAAATCTAAAATGTTGATATGAGTTAGTTATACTAGTTAGTGTTAATTATTTTCAGCTATCATAAGTATTAATTATAATATTCTCAATTCCAAAATATAACACACATTAATTCGTGTACAAAAAAAAGTTATCATATTTACTAATTAGATAAGCAAACTTAATATTTAATGTGGAATTTTAAACCGCATGTGTTTAGTTTTTTATAAGGGGTTCTTTAGTAAATAACCACTTATGATCCTTTTAACTGTATTGGTTACAACGATATAGTCTCTGCACTTTTTACAAAATGAAAAACAAAACATATTTCTTCTTACATAATAATATTATACTTCACTAAAGTTGCATCAGTTGTGTTTTATGTACTCTACTTATTAAAATATAAAATATAGTTATTGTTTTCGAATTTCTAGTATTATAAATTATGATATCGATAAACCTACGTGTTATTTTTCTTAATATGATGATTGATGATTATTTTTATTACTATTCATTTTTTCATTACTTATAAATTATAAAATGCATCTTAGATACCTGTATTGTATTATACCTGTTTTTCTTTATTATACAAACTATTTTGAAATAATTTTTATATAATTGGTATGAACACCAATTTTAGTTCTTTTGTAAATTTTAAGACGGGTAGAAAGAGGCTTCTCATACACGTGACAAAGGTCAAAAGTTGTGAAAAATAAGAAAAGTATTTATTGAAACTGAGAAAATAAAAAACAAAAACTTAAAAGTATGTAAAAAAAAAATTTTAAAGAAACAACGATTAGGTAAAGAACTTAAAGAATAAATATATGTGCCTGCATTTTTAGATATCGATGATATGATAGAAAATATTTATTACTATAATGTTTCGTCTTTTAAAAATGAAAAGTGGAAATCTGAAAAAACTTGCTGACGCCACGAAATAGTTATATTATATTATATTATATTATATTATACGGAATGTGTTCAGAGAGAGAACTCTCTGAACACATTCCGTATCCACAAGAATTTAAAGATTTATTGAACGGCGATGGTGAAATTAATAAAATGCTTTGACAAAATATTATTTTATAATGATTTATTTATGCATTGTCAATTATTATATGTTTCATTTTCACAACGTAAAAGCTGTGGAGTAAGGCAATCAGGATTGAGTTCAAATTGAAAAAGAAATCAATTGAAAATATTATAATTGAATATTTGACAAGGTATATTGCATAACGTGTGTTTTATATTTTATTTAAAATTTTAATTTAAATATTAATAATTTATGATGTTTGTATTATTTTTTATTATTTGATTTATAAGCTTTTAGTTGGTAAAAAAGAGATCGAAGGCAAAGTAAAGCGAGCTGCAAGGGACAGAGCCCCCTAGTTTCAATATAAAATAATATAATTTATTTTCATTTATTGATAATAATTTTTTGCCCTTGTGTAGTATACGTTAATAGTTTAGGGAATCAAAAATGTGCCAAAGTAGGTTATAGGTTAGGTACTTATGCACAGTGTAATATATTTTTTGAATCATTATTTTTGCTCACAGCAATAGCTATTATTAAAATATTTTATAGTTGTTATAATATGAACCTATTGATTTGACGATAACGAGAATTAAACATGTAAGCATAAAAAAAAAACTCAAGTACTCAACTATACTTATTATTTTATTGGTATACCTACGATGTATCTACAGAAATATCTGAATTAACTGTTCAATTAAATTTAGATACCTAATAAGTAATAAGCACTTAATAAGTATCTATACACTCGTAATAAGTCATACAAGTACGTCTAACACAAATTAAATGAAACTATATTGGTCGCATTTCATGAATCATGACATATGCTATTATGCACTGTGCATGACTGTTCGATATAATTGTTGTGTGTAATTTGTTAGTTAACACGTGATATCGTATAATAGGTATTATATTTGTTTAGACAATTATTAAAGATGACAGACAGACAATATATAGACTATGGTTAATAGTTGCACAATCATTACCTATTAGTCACACTATGTATAATATAGTTAATATATTATACATGTTGGTACTATTATTACGACTAAACGAGTATTATAATAATACATCCATCGTATCGAGGTACTGCAATTAAAAAATTCGTTTGTAGTATGTATATTATAATTTATTCGAATATCATAAGCTTAGGATTCAAAGTATATTCCTGTCTATCTGTATTTTTTTTGGAAAACACTGCAGTAAAAACAGTTCTTGCACCATCATTTTCGGTTCTGAACGGGGGGAAAAAATGGGTAATTTATATACTGTAGGGTGTATAGCCTACTTCAATGCCGATTTGGAAACTAGGTCAAGTAGACGAATTGCTATAATAAATCTAATAAAACTGTAAATTATTAATTATCAAAAAAAATATTGAATATATATCTACGAAATAAAATTATTATATACGTATGAAAAACTGTTAGGAACGATCTTGTTTGTGTTGCAAATATAGTTACAATAATAATGATGTAGTCGGTGTGTTTAAAACTGTTGGTCCCATCGATAACATATCAATAATAATTGACGATATATATTATATCGAAATACCTATCAACCTGTGTGCACAGGACGTTGATCTTGTAAAATCTGTAGGGAATAGTTATTTGGTAAATGGTAGCAAACAGATCAGTGGAGTCCTTGTTCCTCGGCCCTATACAGGGCACATCGGTCTTACGGTTACAATATTTTGATCTGAACAGAATCAATTGTAGTTATCGAGTCGTATCTGCAGGACAAAATTAGTGGTACTTACTCGAGCTGTGTCCGATGAAAAAAGAGATAAACGTGTTAAGTAAAACGAGTAAAAAATACTATTATACAGTTTTAATACATTTGTATAATATTGTAATGGATGACTGGATGAGAATGGACAAATTTCTAGGTTTGTGTACGCGTCTACATTTTTTTCATCGGGACATAACTCGTGTAGGTATTCAAAAAACATTTACCAGACAAAAATTCATGTAAACCGGATAATTTCATCGGACACGACTATAGTGTAATCTGAAAAAAACTTAGAGACACAATTTCGTATTTGAAACACAACTCGTTTGCAGCCGAATAAATAATCTTCCGTAAGTGTCCTTTTCCCATCTATGTGGCTAGGCTATATAATATGGTATTTTATGCATAATATTATATTATAGGTAGTCTCACTATTTTGAGTTATATAATATCCATTATTCAATATGATTTATTTTTGTAAAGAGTAAGGTACTTTTGAGTATAATATGTAATCTGTTATGTGCAAAAATACAAAAATGACTATTATGTATTAATATAGGTAATAATTGTAATAATATTCTCAAATTAAACCAAATACTGAAATACAAATTGTCAAAGTGTGTGTTCAAGACGGTGGTATTACAATATTTTTCAATCGCGTCTCGAACTCGATGGTAAGGTTTGAATTTTCAATTTGTCTACTCGCTGCAAGGGCGTCTATGTGGGGGAGAGGGGGCTATCCTGTTTCAGAGTAGTTTTTGATGATAATAAAGATAGCTAAAAACACGCTAAGAAGTTCTTGTTTTTCTATTCAATCCGTTGAAAACGACTAATTATCTTTTAAATGTCGTCTGTAGTAAAAGCATACCGAGCAGAATCAAAATAAGCGTATAGCACTTTGACCGGATCGATAATTTTTTGTAGTACGGTAGGGAGGGTACGCGTCCCTGGTTTGGTTTCCCCATCGACGGACGCCCATAAATAAAATCGACCCAGTATACCGTAATACCTATAAACTTATTTTTATTATGGCCCGTTATAATTAATTTTTATCCACGTTTCCAATGATAGTTAATTTCGAAAATTATTAAACAATCAAAATCGACTGATTCGGTTATAAAGTTATTACACAAGTAACTTTTAAACTTAATTTTAACTTTCTAGCCATAGTCTGTGGACTGTGATCAGCTATACGCGCAGTTAAACTACCGACCAATACATTATTATTTATTACTTTATTTCCCAATATTAGTTCATAAAATACTAAATAGTACTTAATAAATAACAAAATGTCACTTCTTATTATAGTGTAGTTACTTAATTTTATTGAGCACGATACAGCCATTAATTGCACATTTTTATTCGCATTTAAGACCACGATCAAATGTTCGAAAACATGTTTTTAACAGAAATTTTTCATTAAAAAAAAAAAAAAACAGGTTTTTCTCTCAACTCCGGTCAATGCTTTTTATTCAATGATGACATAATCTGATCTGCCTTATCATTCATAAGATTAAAACGTCGGGTGCCTATTCTTATAAAATATATGCACACTACGCGTCTACGCACACTAATTTGTATAATAATAATAATAATAATAATAGTAGTTATGAATATTTATTTAATTAGTACACATCTAGATGATGAGTTCTTTTGAGTTAGGTACGTTGTTGAGAATTAATTGCCCGTGAACAATATATAAATGCAGTAGGTATACTATTGTGCGTGTATTAAAATATAATCATGTGCAATTATATAATAAACATGTCATATTGTTTGTTTTCGCATTATTGTTAATAAATATAATTTAATATAATTCAATGCCTTTAACGTACCTATAGGCGTTACAAGGCTGCCCAAACGAGTCTTTTATACGTATTATGATGTGCATTGATCATTAGCCCGCTAGGCATATAATACTATCATATGGTTGGCTATAAATCATAGATAATTTGTTTGGACAATATTATTTACTATAGACGTACTAGTTATTTTTAGTTCTTCGACGTTTATATCCTAATACAGTTGATTTGTGAGATATTAAAATCAAATACTTATTCCCCTACGGCAACTACAATATTACGTCGAATTTCCTCGGTTAACTGCATATTATAACCAGTGATCGACTATAAAAATTAGAAATATCTAAATGCGAACGCCACGACCAGTCTGCAGTTTTTAGGGTTCTTAACGTTTATAAGTATTGATATAAGCTCAGTTATCGCTAAAGTAAAGATCCTTACAAGGGACTTCACAGTTGAACTACTAGAAAACTAAATGATAATATGCTCAGATAGATTTTCAATGATCAGCTCGTAGTCTATTTCTGTAATGTATACATATATAAATGAACTTTCAAGAATTATCGATTTTGAAATTCAAACTAATGCCAACAACGCGTCCTTTTTTATCTCGCTATGTCTGTTTACCATTCGTTACCGACAAAACGTTCGACAATACCACGACAACTGTACACGGGGATCGATAAGTTTTCGCGCGGATCGTCACAATAATACATTGTTTTTCGTCGGAGAGTGCGCTGAAAATTAAATAAATGATATATTATTATGAAAAAATATCGTTGAAAACGATATAGTATTGCCGTATTGCCGTATTGGGCGTATTGGCACTCATCATCTGCAAACCGCCCACGGGCGCCTGCACGGTTTTGTTACCCTGCAAACGCATCGCTCTGTACGGTTTTTCTAAAAATCGCCTCAGGTGGGCATATAAATAATGCCGCGTTAACCCTTACGGCGAACGTTAATACCGCGTGCCCAGTGGCGTAAATTTATGATATAGATGACCGGGTGGGTGGGCATTGCATTTTTTTACGATCATCGTTATTAGATACGACAGTCGCAGTGGTTATTGCAGTTGGGTGCACAATTTTTTTTTTTATTTAATATCTGCACGCAAATGTGCGACTTAAAAACTCGTTGACCTCCATAATATCATATGCCGCCGGTCCGACTACTCGCTACGAATACCAGGGACTTTTGGGCGCATTGTACAGCGAGGTATAGATCGGTGTCACAACTCACTCACGACGACCCCGTGGCGTGAGATATCGCGGCAGCAAGTCGTCGTGCGGTCGATCCGAACACGTTTTATTGGCAGTAACCACGAGTACACAACACGCGTTATCGCGGAACCGTGCTCACGCGTTTAGGGAACGTAATAAGTGAGCCTCCCTAATCCGAGCCGCCTTTCGCGTGTGCCCGTCGCCGACGCTCAGGCGGTTTATTATACGGCGCTGAGTAATACTACCCGTGCGACACATCGCGCTATTGTGCTGCCGACAGCGACGGCCGCGGGCGACTGATGAATCTGGACCGAAATGTCACGGTAAACAAAACGTCCGATTCACGTCGGCCAAGACGACAGCGGCGGTGAAAAAAAAATCGTATCCATCAACCCGATAAGCGTTGGTGAACGGTGACACGACAGTTTGATGTTTTAAATACGAATACCGTCATAAAACACTATCATATATAGACACCTGTTAGGAGTTAATACGCGTTTGACGCGATGCAGAGTGCAATTCGTCGATGCCGGACACGACATGAAATATCGTTTAATTTAGATAAATTACGAAACGATGTATACGTTTAGAAAATGAGAAATGGACAGGCCGTCCCTATAAGAAGGGGTTAGCGTTCCCGGTATACCGATAGTGACCGTAGATGACCATATTATTCCGACTTCTTATATAGTTATTGTTTCGTGACGTTGCTGATGTCTGCAGACGTTCCGTTATTAAGTATATGAATCGACGACCTTTATTATATCGACTGATAAATGTAAATGTGTTATGGATTAAATGATGGATAATAACAGTGGTCAATGTTTGCGATTTTAAGTTTGAACACAATCAAGTCGGAGTTTACAAATATAAATTTTAAACGTATAATACAAATAAGTATGCGTGTAGCAGATAATGTCGTCGCCTGTCGCGTCCAATGTCAAGCTCGTCACAACTCTGGGAATTTTCCGGTAGATCATGGTTAGAGAATGATACCATGATTACCACGTCCAATCAGAATACGATAAGAGTCACATGACAGCTAGAAGACGTGTAACTGTAGACTTGGTTTAAGTGCGTATTCTTTGTAAAAGAAAAAATTACTTGTTCAATGTTCATAGTAAAAAAAAATAATGTATTACTTTGTAGTTTATCATTCGGCAACGCTCAAGAAGGCTAATTACTTATCCTTTCTATATTATTTATAAATCGTAATTATATTATCTACTGTGTTTTAAAATTTATCAAAAACGTACGTTAAGCCAACGAACAAACGGCCTAGACACGAAGCGACTGATATTTACGGATTTTACATTAAATCTACGATGCAAGTTATACAACGTACGACAGGTTTATTATACATTAGGAAAATAATGATATAATTACTATACATTTCTATTTATTATAACGCCATATAAATAATTATTAAAATGTTATTACTCTATTAATTCATGACTATAATATATAAATGATCGCGTGCGTTGCAGTCGACGTATGATAATTGTCGTTAAAAAAATAATT
Source organism: Aphis gossypii (assembly GCF_020184175.1). Taxonomy (NCBI): domain Eukaryota; kingdom Metazoa; phylum Arthropoda; class Insecta; order Hemiptera; family Aphididae; genus Aphis; species Aphis gossypii. The sequence continues at coordinate 55,776,731 of NC_065533.1, forward strand.
TCTTTTTTTTTAATTATTATTTTACACCAATCTCATTTACCTGGAAGTACATACTAAAGTATAGACGAGTAGACAACGTCACGTTATATACATTACTGTAGGTCGATTGGTACAGGTGTGTTTATTTTATAAGCAATCAGTATAAGTAAAAACTGAAAATTATACAAACATAATGTTGTATGCAAAATGTTTTATTTTGATTAAGTAACCAGCACGCTTTGCATTAGGTAAAGTACAATATTGATGTGTTACATACGCTTTGAATACATTTTCAATATTAAACGAAAAAATACTTTTAAATATCGTTAGAGAGAGCAAGTGAAAACGTTTTCAAATGTAGAAAATGTGTTATAAAGAAAAATAAAAGATACACAAATCCTAAAAAATATCGTCAGACGATCGCCCGATTTTCCGTTCTCATATACGTAATACATATATGTATATGGTGTACGGATATATATATATACAAACATTTATATAGAACGTAAATAATATATATGATACATCGTATACGTGGAAAACTATTGGACGTTTGTCGTCCCACCGTGACACGTCGCGTCGACCTATAATTTAAGCCCGTTAGACTTTCATCCCCCAACGGATCACCGGCTTTCGCCCTAGGACAGTAGGATCAATCGTATATATATATATATATATATAATAATGTTTTTATTGAATGTCACCAATTCAAGACGTCTAATAAAAACATCAAGAGCATAATATATTGCGGTTTGAGAATTGGTATACATACGGGTTATTCTGTCTCGGTACTGTCCACAATTTAAGATTAAATTACTACTTCCCAAAGCCTGTCGACAGACCTTTAAATCACAATGAAATCACATGCGTATTTACTCCTGAAATAACGTTCATAGTGTAATTTTTAAACGTCAATCCATGTGTAATCCAGGACGGAGAAAACTCAATACAATATACATATATTACACATTATTAGTTTTTTTCGAGACTGAATATTCTATGGTAATTTATATTAAGTTCGTATTTATATACACTGTTTGATCCCCATCGAAATCCGTAAACACAGGACATTCAATAGACAGGTGCTTTGCAGGCTGTCTACAATTTAGTATTTACAATAACGTATAAGTTTAGTAAAAGTATAGTTAATATAAAATATATTACATCATATTTATTTTAATGTTCGATAGTTCTGCTCGTGTTAGTTTCTTGCGGGTTGAACGACTTGAATATTACGATAAATAATTTATAAACAATGTATAAACAATTTGGCCGAACAGTGAACTTTCACACTCTGAACGGACCAAAATTACTAATTCAATTACAAACCACTGAAATGAATAATAAACCACGATGGTGTATACGTAGACAAGTTATTAAATAATTTTAATAATTTTTGTAAGATTTAAATTGTTTTCTATTAAAAATAATTTTACACTTGGGAAACGAAAAATTATGTTTTTTTTTTAATATATTTTAAAATATGACAAGTAGTATGCGAAATATTGTCTAAAACTCAAAATATGCTTTGCAAACATGTAAAATAATTTTTTCTATGAATTGTGTAATTCTATAAATTATACACATTTTTTATCACGTCGAGCTTCATAAACCCAATCAATATAATACTTAAAAAAATCGAAAATTCGCTCTCTACGATATATAGCATAACAATTTATAAATAATAATAATATAGATGTATAGATAAAAAATAAATACCCACTTACCTGCAGAGTTACATAAAATCGATCATGTCAACAGATACAGCCTGTCAAACGTTTTGTACTATAACAGATCAAGATAAATTGGACATGCATATCATCCTATTTGTTTTGTATAATAATTCCTTATGGGAAATAAAAAAACAAGACAAAAATACTACTTATATTTAATAATACTGTTGGTATAATGTATTATGTAAATATTTTATTCAAGACAGTAACTTCATACATCTTATACTCATCCTATATAAAATAATTTATTTTTCTATATATAAAGAGCTATTAAAGCTATTTATTTATTTATTATTTTATTACGTATAATAATATATTGTAGGTATGTGTCGTGTATGAGAAATGCACACTAAACAGTTTAATACTTTAATATACCTTTATGTATATAAGCAACTATGAGTTAACGTCGCTAAATGTGCCGAAAATAATTTTCACTAAGGAAATTTTAAAACCGTTTTCATTCTTTTAAATCGTATAATCTGTTTTGGAATTTGATGGGCGCTTTTTGTTTGTAGATGAATGGAGTTTTGACACGTTTTATTCGTTTGGCGTTTTTCAACTTGTCATGCGACCTCATCTCGATCAATAGCAAAAACCCTGATGAAAAAAAAGTCGATTAGTGTTTCATGTAAGTACACGAGACATACAGATATTATTTTTTATCGTGCGGAAATAGTAGTAAAATGTGTGATTACTGCGATTATTATACATATTATTAATTATTATAATATTACGATTAGGTGTCTATGGGTAACTATAATTATTGCACACCTGCCAAAATCGAACCGATCGCTAGTACGTAAAACGCTCCTTGTAAAGTTTTCATGGACATTGCTATTGTCAACTGTTTATCGTCGTCTTCTTGTCGAGGTTCTGATCCTTCCAGCACGGGCTCTATGACCACGGACGTCGCATCGAATTTTTCCGATCCCATCAGTTTGTCGTTGAGTTTCTGATATTCTTCCTCGGTAATTTTTGTTAAAATACCACCCTCAAATAATCGCATCAACCTAAATTATATTTGATATTATAATTGTGTCATATCCAAAGCGTATTTTATTCAAATATTTATTATCGGCACACGTTTTTTATCCGATTTATATTAAAGATATTATCTAACAAGGTATCTAAGTATACAGCTTTTGGGCATTATGTTATAAATTGGGTGTTCAATTTAACGTAAGGCATTTAATATTTTAGAAAACAGTAAAATATTTTTTAAAATATTTATTTTACATAATTTTAATAATTCGTTAAAAAACAACATTTTCTACTATTTTTTTTATCGTAATCACTTTTAAGTTTTTACTATTTTGAACCACTATTCAACATAGGTACAATTTTAATTTGATATTTCCAGGCAGAATATTATTAAAAACATTTGGATTTATTAAAATGAAATTCGGAAAAGTATTTTATTTCATAGTGTTCTAAGTATAACACTTATAACTTTAGATGTTAATTTTTGATTAGTGTAGCAGTAGTTCAACAATTTACTCTTTACCATTCCACGATATACAAGATTAATAATTCTATTTCGTTCATCTAAGATTCTAAACTTCGAATACTTTAACTTAAAAATTTGATTTTTATAAATAGAAGTACTTTAAAAAATATCATTTTTATAAACGTCAATAGTTTTGGAAATAATTGAGTATCTTGTTAAATGGATAACTTATACACATGTTGCTTTTATATATACACAAGACTGAGTCCACGAGAATAAAGTAATTGTTCTGATTATCCGTCACAGGTAAAACGTCAAAACTTCATTCACTCATACTGCAGTGTAATGCGGCATTGTGACTACGATAAATGAATTAATTTAATGAGTGTATTATACGAACGCGTTTAAAACGTATAAATGAAAAATGTTATTATTACACGTCGTCAAAATTATCTCTGTAAGGGCACGCTCGTTGAAAGGCAATAGCTGAATATCTCGTGTTTAGCTTTTCGCTCAGATGAAAATGTTGGGCACCTGCGTAAAAACAAAAACATATTATAGTTATGAATTTTATACGAGTAGTTACATGCATATACATCGTGTAATTTATACGTGTAAAAACGTCATGATATAGGTATAGGAATTTTAGGGAGAGCTCTTAAAAAATCCATTATTATGAGTTATGACCAAAAGTACAAAAAAATATTAAAGTACCTACCTATAGAACATAGGTTACAATAATATGTTTTTATTAAATGTAAATTATAAATTTACACTATAAACTATACACCGTACGTTATGTACTCGCAAAAAAGTATATTTGTGAGGAATTTTAAAAACAACTAATAAAATGGTAAATAAAAAAAAAATACGAAATTAAAATCAGTACTGAATTTATCATAAATTATTATAAATATAAAACGAGTAATAATAATTGTTTTTAAATTCATTATTTTTATGTGTTTAGACAATTTTTTTCATATTAACGATACACAAAAAAATAAAAGCTCCGTGACACAGAGAAGAGAGAGTCTTTTATATCGTATTTGGGTAAATTTGGTTTTTCGACTGTAACACTATGACTATGTAAGCCGGGTGTAATACGATTGAGGACGCTTTACCTTTTTCCCAACACGATTACGGACTGCCATTATGTGTTTTGTACCCTAAAAATCACATGATTGTGGCACAATTTAGTGTAACGTTATAAAGTTTGGCGACGCAATCTACCGAGACCATAGATTATCGACTTCATGATAGTTTTAACGTATGGATAAAGGATATCTCATGTAAGGACTAAGGAGTGACTATTCCACGGTTTAAGATATACGATATACCTACTGCAATCTACTAATCTACATGTTATGTATATTTTCAACCGTGAAGAACATAATATCAATGATAATAATAATTCTAATACAAATATAAACGATGATAAATGATTATTAATGTATAATAACATTGACGTCATGTTTCAACAAAGTCTAGAATTGATTGAAATGATTACAAAAAAAAAGTTTAATATCAAAAACTATAGTGTTAGAGATGTTGTACAAATTAAATTAGGAAGTGCTCAATATTATATACATTTAAATTTATATTTTTACCCTCTGTAATGATACCTAATTGTTTTTAAATATTGTATAACATGACTTTGTAATTTTTATAATTATTATTAATCATTTTATTAATGCTTATTTAATCAACTCGAAATTCTTACATTATCGAAGTATTATTTATAATTTAGGCACAATTTTTTCACCGTCGTGTCGTTTTCGTGCCATGGCCCGTTTTGCAATCTTGATTTAACACACAAGTTTGAATTCTTATTTTCAAATATTATTACGTGAATAGTTTTAAAAATATACGTTTAATGCTAGAGTATGGTTTTTCTATATATCATACGCGCAGTCACACAGACACGACTGTAGGTTATTTACGAATTACGTTTTACATTTTGTGCCGTTAGCGGAAATGGTTATGTGGTGATCATATAGTATAAATCTAACTGTAGACAATTCTGAAATATGATCATACAATATGGGCTATGTAGCATACTAGCATGTAACGATTAGTGTCTAGAGAATAGCTAACAAATAGGCTTTACTGAAATGTTTTAACTTTGATCAATCGCATTAACTATACCTATATCCTCATGTCTGCTTGTGAACGTACTTTTTCGTATGTGAAACGAATAAAAAATGTTTAAAAGCATTTTTCGGTAGATAATAATTCATCGAATTTGAGTGTTATATCAATAGAAAAAAGTGATGCTAAATTATTAGATATATAGATGAAGTTATTACGTCTATTATTGATACTTTTTAAAATTCCTTGGCAATCGTTGAATCATTTTAAAATAACCATTAATTGCTCAATTATGATGATTTAGTTATACAGTAGTGTAACATGAGTTATACAACTATTTTACTTTATAATAATTTACTAGTTATGGTTTGCTGTAATAAATCAATGTATTTTGAATTATTTAATTTGAAATAAATATGTGTTAAATTTATAATAATTATTAAATAAAGAAAAATATCAGTTTGCTATTTTATTTATTATTATTTTTTTTAATATGTATTTCATGGATAACTAACTTGACTGCAGCGTCCCGAAACTCCTGGTGTCCACACGTCCACTGAGTCTCGATGGTGCGATCAGGATTAAAGACCTCGAGATATTATAGATCATAGATTTGATTTTATTACAAAGGTATCGTACTCAGATACAGAGTGTCTCAAGTTAAAGGGGAGTTCAGACCTTGGACGACAGTATTGTGAATCCTTCCCCATTTGTGTCACTATCGTGTGACTGTGCCCGCCCTATATATGTTGGCTTCCTTTTATCCTGCCCTAGAAAAGACCTGGTGTCGCCACTGCGCTGTAATCGTCCGCAATCGTGTACTTAAAAAGGTCGACTCGATAAGAACACTAAGAATCGTCCGCAATCGTGTACCACAGCATCACTGACCGGTATGTAGGTATAATCGAGTGGTTGCGATTTTCGCGCGAAACGGTCGAGGGGCGCGTGGGGCGTCCTCTTAACGCAGCAGTGATCGCTTCATTATTAAACGTTAATCGTTATTGCACATCTACGCGTCGTGCTTAATTATGTCTGTAGCGGATTTAATACCTTCGTTAAACAGTGCAGTGAATAATAATATTCATTCGTCGCGTGTCACATATAATTGTTGGTGTCTTACCAAATCGTTTGATATCGTAGTAGAACGTCTCTCGACCTCCTATAACGGCGTAATTCTTGTTGTCCCTGACTAATTGCATTCCTTTCTCGGTAGACCCTATTAGATATTCTCGTTGACGCGTCACGAGCTGTGACAACTCTTCGTATACTCCAGTGCCGTTCTAAACGTTTCGCCCGGTTAAGTACGCAATTGATATAAATATGTATAATATTATGTGTGCACATGTGTGTCACCGTGTATACACATTTTAATTAATCGTTAGGTGGGCAACATATATAAGTATACACGATAATATATTTATATTGCAGTCGGGTATATGCATTTAAAGTGCGTACATATTATTTATAATATAAAATAATGCATATTCTTACTTCCAACATCGCTTGCGAAGCGCTTTGGACTTCGACCAACAGTTGAAGGCCGGAGTCACGCATAGCTTCCGACAGCTCGTTTAATGTATTGATAGGCGGTTCTGTCAACGACAAAAGTGATAAAAGGATTATTTGTAGACATTAAACATGACGTATTTCAGCTACAATACTGCGGGAGCGCATTTCGTTATTCTTTCGGATAAAATAATATTTATACATAATTATATTATTTTATAGTTTTATAATAATCATATTTTATACCTATATATTATTAAATAAAATATAAATTTACTTATTATACGGTAAATTTTTCAAATTCAAAACTATGGTCATAGTCATAAAAAAAGGAATTAAAAATACGAGTAATTACCTTTTGGTGGTCTTGCTAATATTGACGTTAGACTAGCTGAATACATGTCACCAATCACGTATGTAACCGATAACATTAATAAACCAGCCACAAATCGGATTTTATTATTTTCCGATGGAATAATTGCAGCTGTTAAGATGTTATCAATTAATCAATCAATAGTTAGACAATGTTATAAAAAATATTAAGAACGTTATGATAATGTGTTTCAGTAAAGCGAAAGGAAAGACTATCGAAAACCGCTGAAAATGTTTGATGAGGAAGTGGTTTTTAAATTTAAACTATTTAAAGTATTTGGGTATTTAGTTAAAAGCTCGCGGGTGTTTTTATTATTATCGAGTTAATAATTAGGTTAATTGCTATAGGTAAATATTGTTAAGTGATTAAATCATTTTTCTCAAAGTACCTCTTAGAAGTTAGAACTAAAGCCGCATTTATCATTTTAACGCACAAGGGCTAAATTAATTTTCCGTCCTCCTTCAACAAGGGTTTCAGCCATACATAACTATTGTCGTTAAGCAATTCGTAGATATTATAAATGTATATTCTATTAAAATATTCACGTATACGCTATACCAACAGCAAGTTCAAAGAGTGATTTCAATCTATGAATACTATTTTTAATTCAATCAATAAATAACTTTGCTTACCTTTGTTAATAAAGTTTTAGACTTATCACTTAAACAATATATACCTAGCTACCTATAATATATAATGCTTATAAAAAAAAAAAATATAACAATTAATTAATAACCTCTGTTAATGCGTTTCTATCATTGTCACTGCTCACTGGTATACATGTAGCGTAGCTAGACAAATATTTTTTATTTTTTTTTTCGGGGGAGGGGGGGATTAACGGGCTATAACCCTCGGGGCTATGACACTGCTGATAAAATAATAACAATTTATAATTATCATTCTATAATCATAATCATACGTATGATAATATAGACCAAAGTCCCAAGATATATGTTAATAGAACTCTTTTATTATACACTTATCTGTACACCGCAGAAAATATACCAGCAGATAAGAAGATAGGTCCAATGTCATCTTTTATATTATATACATAATTATGATTACATGACGATCAAAATCATTTAAACGTCATTCACATAATCAAATGTAAAAGTAATTTGTATAACTTATATATGTATATAGATAATGCAATGCAGTAAAATGAATAACTATCAAAATCTTATTTAAGTTTAAAAATAAATTTTCATCATTGATTTGTTTACATTTAATGAAAATATAATCATGCAGAGTAATTGGCTCTTTTGGACACCCCTAAATGTGCCACTGCTTAGTATTTATATTATATTTTATTCAAGCCATGATATGTATAGTCATAGACCAACCTGCAGAGGTAAACTGTTATTTAAAAACAATGAGGTATAGTGGGTAATCCGACAATTATTGTTGTTTTCTAAAATAAATTTCTATTGACATTTTAAACAGGCCCGCGGGGACGCTGTAAACCCTTCACTACACTATACACCGCACTAAACTATTGATATTTAAATCAGTTTGACAAGGATACGTAGTATTTATTAAATTACTATAATGTATACAATGTACATATAAATACATTATGTAGAGAATTACGTCAACGATTTGAAGATAATTTTTTTATATTTTTATTTTACGCTCAGGTTCAATTATTATAAGTTTTTTTTTTTTTTGTTAAAAAGAAAAAAGTTAGAAATTGTTGGCCGATCATACGCTGTCTACGATATTATTGTCAGAGAAACGTTTTCATTCGGAAAAGTGTATATTAAATGTTCCTTTCACGTGTTTAAAACGAAATACGATGACTGTAGGGCAATATGTATTATAATAGTTATTCTTTTGTGCCGCTTTATGTTCAAATTTTGCACTTCATTTTTATTACTTTCATTGAACGCTCACGTACGTATCAACCAAACACCTATATATAATGTGTATGTGTGTGTGTAACTGTCAACGTCAAGTAGACATCCACGCCGATAAGTGACAATAAGACGTTGAAACGGAATCGACTAATATATATCTATATGGAGACAGTTAGTATCTTTGACTGGTTTCTTAACCTCTCAGTAAATTATGTCTTTAAAAACTTTGACGGATACTTATATGTACTTTAATTTATTTAAAATTTAATAAATTATGTTTAAAAACGCCAGGTTTTATGTTGTACTGCACATTTTTTTAAAATTATTGTACACGAAAACAGCTAAAATATTATATTATTATGTATAATGCCATGCAGATTATTATAATATGATCGCTACAAAATATAATATAATATGATAATATAATGCCAATGATATGTATAAAATGATGGGCATACCGTTTTTGATCAAACCGAAAAGTTTATTATTTACTTTGTGTTATAGGTAGGTATATACTATATACGCTTAGAAAAGTATGAAAAATACAAATATTATGATATGTATATTATATTTGTTTAGCTCAAAAAAGGGTATGATTTTGGTCAAAAAGGATCTCGCTTACAAAATGATGTAATAAATTTATTTATGTTTATACAATATATGGGTTGTAAAAATGGTTATAGGTTTACCACCAAAGATTGACTTCTATTAAATGTAAGCATACAAATAAACTGACACGGTGATGAGTGCATAATAAATAAGGTAAAATATATAATTTCATAATAGTTAATGTAATACATTACCCTGTTGTAAAAACACCGTAACAGACCACCACACGCATTTCCAATATAACATAGATTTTCCTTGGGGATGGCCATCAGTCGTGTCGACCAATATGTAAAGTATTGGACCGGAAAAAATTACTGTGATCAATAACAATGGCCAGACCTAAACAATCCAAGTATATATATGAGTAGAATGTAGATACTATATGTATGTTATGATGGAAAAAATAAAAATTTTGTTCGTCTACATTATATACTATAGTTATGGGTAGTTGTGGATTCGTTTTACTAATCACCGATGTACAAAGCATGGTAAAAAATATGTTAACAACATTTTTCACTATAATGTGGTTCAGTGTTCATTGTATAAATATAATAAAATAAATCAATTTTATTAAGGCGTGGTACCAAGCCTAAAGTTTTCTGTGGTGTAGACAATTCGTTTCCTCTCCTTAAAGTTTGCTTTAGCCCCATCCTATTTTTTTGGTTAAAATAAACCTTAAAATATTATATTATAACCACATAGTAGTACACAACTAGTATAGTAATAAAATATAGCCATATATATAAATAAATAATAATATAATAATAATAATATTTATATAATATATAAATATATTCAATATTGTATTTATCTCATATTGTGTTTGTTTCAGAATATTCAGATAAAAAATTTCTAATATTTTGGTTATTTAAATTTTTATATAATATAAATTAATACAATACATTTTTCTGATAATTTCAATGTATCAAAATCAAGATTTGAAGGAGTAGTTTTTGAGTTATTTAATTTTGTGTAATAACAATAATAGGCTTATGATAATGGATTTAGAAGACATGGGGGCTATGATTACTTGAACATTTTTGTAATTAATATTAATCTATTACAATTTATAAAAACGTCACTGTATAATAAACACTAAATCCAATATTACTCTATTATATATTATTGTAAAATCATTTTTAAAGACAATTATCCTTACCATAAACATTTTAATAACTGAAATACTATTCCTTCGAATATTGAATTAGGCAGATAACATTTTTTTTTAAAAAACTAACTACTTAATAGTTAACAGTAAAAATGAGAGGGAAATTTCTCAAGTAGGACGAAATTTGAAAATATGATCTTTTAAGTTTTTATTTAAAAATTCTAATTATTACAATTTGAATAAATTTATTATTAAATTGAAAAAATTGGGTTAAATATGCTTGATGAATTATCCTGTATAATAGAAGAAATACAACTTGTATACTAACATTATATTTACCATATTATAATATGATGTATAACTTACCGACCAATGAAATGGTCTTATGAGTGAAAATGCTTCGTTTAAACGCCCAGGAGCGTGTGTCAAGAAAGCTTCATTGTCGACTAATGTAAGGAATGAAAAATCTACAACCAAGTTGCGCTCGTATGTTATAGATAAATCTCCGACGAACCAATCTGCTTCCTTTGGTATTCAATAATTTTATAATTATAATATTTTGTTGGATGTTAGATTATTAAGACTTAAGAGAACGTCACACAAATCATCTAGTTTGTTATCTTTGTCTTTCGCGTGGATAAGTAATATAACAAAAACTAAGCTTACATATTATAATCTTGATAAGACTGTGTTTTATAGTCAAAACGTAATATAGTGTACCTATGTATAACATCACGATTCACACATTACTGATGTAAGTATCTACTATACTGTTAAAAAATAATACTCCTATCAACACCGATATGAGAAATTAAAAACAGACTATAGGTAGTACTTGTCTGTTCCTGGGATATTCTATATTTGATACGCCGCTTGTTTTACAATTTTATTTTTATAAGCTATTTGAAATTATAAAATATAATATTTCAATATTTTTAAAATTAGTTTTTAATATCAATTAATAAGTTATTAATACTCTTTAAAATGTAAAATTTAGTTATAATTTATTTTGTCATAATTATCCACAGTCAAATTGTATTAACTTTGAACGACAAAAATAACAAACTTAAATTGTATGGTAGATATTTGGATCAAAGTATGAAACAACAATTTTCTTTTCTGGGAAAGTATATAATAGTTTTAATTATAAATAATTTATATATTATCTCTACTCTTATATGACATTAATAATTTAAAAAAAAATATATTTTATAATAACTATTTATTGTACATACCCTTTGCCATATTAAACCTAATACTCCTTGCATGGATGACCCTTGATCGAGTCCTGAACCTTGTGTACGATCGGGAGGATCGATATATTTGAATCTGTATATAAAATGACATCATAATAATTGTTAGTAAAATATATTATCGTATTATCAACGATTTTAATTATTGTAGAAAACGTTTGATTGAATATATACTGAAAATGTAGCTTGTCAGCCAATAGATTTATGAGTTTATCGTCTCGTCCACCCTCTACTCGGAAACTGTCGTTCAGATATTCGACGAAAGTCCACGGTGGCTTCTATGAATAAAACATAACTAATTAAAACAGTTTTTATATTATACAGGAATAAATTGAAAAACAGTGAGCAGACCGAGCAAATAATTGGGTAGCTGCAAATTTATACTTCGTATTTGTATGGAAAAAATCTATTTAAAATCAAAGTTGTTTATTAAAAGGAACGTGCAATTTGATTTGTTATTATTTCATGTATTAACAAATAATACCTACACAGCTACATGCAATGTGAACTGCAAATTACAAGTTAAAATGCAACATGAGTTAGGTATATAGTTTGAAATGTATAGCCTGCTTATTTATATTGCTTTATTTTTAAGTATTGAATATTTTACATTTTTAATTAATGAAACCTCTACACGTTTATAATATCGTGCTGTGATTTATCCTCTGTAGATCACGCAATAATCCTCAATGATCAATACAAGTTAAAAATTAAAAATTATCTATATGTACGTCGTTTAAATGTATAAGAACCGCGAAGAAATTACATATTTCTACTACATATTAATATACACACTCGTGATACTGTTATTAAGGTAGTACATTTGTAATGTCTTAGTGAATTTATATTCTAATAAATATTCTAATTTCTGTGTATGTCATGTGATGGCTTTTGTATAATTTTAGTTTATTTATAACTCGTACATGTAAAACTGGAACGTTAAAATATCTGCCTTCGAAGTTCTTGTACACTCGTTTGGGTGGCGGTAACAGCGGAAACCTCACCAACCCATCCATTGCTGACCACCAATTTACCATTTTCAGTGTCGATCCGTATCCGGGTCTGGCGCTGGCCTGACTGTAATAAATCTGGTAGCTAAATCGCATTAACAGAGATATTTATTGTAGATTAGTCTGCGACGAATCGAATGAATATCACGATACGTAGGTATGCGATTCAAGATATTATATTATGGTTAAAATTATATATCTATAGGTTTAAACCTACAGTGGCGTGGCGAAGAGCTATAGGGATAACCGAGAGGCGGTCGATTCTGGGTTTTTTATGGGTGGTGGGTGGGTGGATAATGGCCAACGAATAATGATTTAGTATTTATACTACTACGATATAGGTAGGTAGTTAAAAATATAACAGTAAATGCGTTTATATTAGGTTTTGAGTGGGTGGGTTGATGCACCTTGGTGAAATATTGGACTATATAGCTTCTGAAAAATTACAAGTTCGTCACGCCATTGCAGGTTTAATCCTAACACTATATTATATTATATTCGTACGAGATAAAATATTTAGGTGATTATATTATATACGAGCTATAGGTACTGCGTGCGTGAGAAAAACACGCCGATTTTCTATACTAACGAGCGTTTAAATTAAATTAACACTGTGCTGTACGCATATATACATGTAATATGTATATAATATGCCGTACGACGCGATTGCAGTGTCAGGGGACGAGATCCCTAAATTTATTTTTCAATTTTATTGCAATAACTCCGCTGCGCGCCGCCCATTAGATAATGTGCGTCTTGGGAAAAAGTTATGTCGTTGATATCTTTCTCCTTGGCATCGCCCGTCCGAACGGTCGGGGGTCTCTGCAGTTACCCGAAAGTCGGAGCGGTCGTAGGGTGCGGAAGAACTACTGGTGTAACGATATTGTTATTATTATTATTGATGAGAGGACTGCCACACTCACAATCCCGGTCTGGGGCTGGTGATGACGCACACGCGCATCGCTTCCAATATATCGGTCTTGAACGTTCGGCTGACGGGCGACCGTAACCATAAGAACACGTACACGACGTTCCGGGACATCAAGTTACTTCTCCGGATCTGTGTGAAAAACACGGAAAATTATCTGTCACGGTGTAAACGGCGACAAAATATTTGTATGTGTGTATTACTGCCGACAGCAAGTTTTCCATGAGCGAAGACGTCGATAGTACTATGTAAGACGTGTGATGTCCGTCGGTCACTGCACGGCGGATATCGATCAACAGCTATAGATTTTAAAACAATAAACTATTGTTTATATACGTTTTCAATTTATATTGTACGTATATTTTAAACACGAAACTAAGTGTAAGTATAAGTATATAACGCTATCGGGATTGATTAGAAAAAAAGACACAATGATAATAATATATATATATATGTAATTATACATTTAAAATGTAGTGTACTATATAATAACAAAGACATTTATCATTCTTATATTATTGTATATTATTACTTGCGGGCAATAATAACATAGAAGCATGTTTAATATCAATAATTAGCCATCCACTCAAGTATTGCGTTTATATAAGTATTTTAGTACGTATTATTATATTATATACGATGCACGCGGATAGCTTGTTGTTTGGAGGGCAATTATATTATATTGTTTTATTAAAGTGATGAATAACGATATAATACTTTGAATTGTAGGTACCACACTACCAAACATTTTAAACTGGGTCAATAGGATAATGAATATTCATTAATATAATAAAAAATATATGTATGTACATTGTATAGTGTATACGATATATAGATACGTCGAGTTATTTTAGTAACATTACGATAAAAACAAACACAATGGAAATCATTCATTATACTACAATAAACAATTTAATCTAATGAAAATACACATATATTTTATTGTATATATAATTTATTTTTTTTTTTGCACACTTGGCATGAATATAGGGTATGGTATATATATAGTATATAGGGTGATTCACCGAGCACAATCACTCACATTTTTTTTTTGTTTGATAACACATTTATATTTAAATTTCTGATTTTTAGAAGTTTTAAGTACAATGCTACACAATATTTTCAAATACTCTGCAGAATTTGTATACTTGTACCATTTAAAGGATTGTTTTATATCAATGTGAACGTCTGTTTACAAATCAAAATCATTATTTTTTTGTAAATCGTCAAGTAGATTTTTTTTCAAAAAAATACAGATTTATATTAATCGAAATTTGAACGAGGATTTTCTGATTTATTGAACCTAATGTATTTTAAGAATGATATAAAATACATGAGGTCTTTGAAAATTATAGTAATTAATATTAATATAATATGTATCAGAATTAGAGTATAACACTATAACTTAATTATTAAACTAAATATTATATATATTTTTGATTTGACATTTTATTGTTCTTAGAAGGTACATATAAAGTTTAGTAACTCGGAAATTACTCGTTTGAATTTCGATACATAGGTAAATCCAACAACAGTTTAAAAAATATACGTGCTAAATAGTTAACAGCAAAAAAACGTGGTTTTAACTTTTGAAAAAAAAGTATGTCTCATTAAAATATGTAAAAAATTTATCTAAAAATAAATTCTCAGTCTCAGACTCTTAGAATATAGGTACTTAATAATTTCAAAAATATTCATATAGCTATATAGTATAAATGTATTATTCTAGGATTCAAGTGGATGACCAAGACTGATGAATAACCTGTTTACATAATAAGAGTACTGTGTCTGTAACATTCATTTATATAAAAATCAGACATTATAAATATATACACTACAGAGTTTACTGACTTAAAATCAACACCACTTCTTTGAAATTGTTATGTATTATTAAAATAATACATAGCATTCATCATAAATACGAGCAAATTCAAAGAAACGTTTGATGACCATACTGTAAATCACTTAGTGAATTAATAATTAATTAAAATATACAAACGAATAAACGGTATTAGAATTTTAAACCTACACACTTGTCTCTCTGGTGATAATAATCTCTTGTAATAATGGGATAAAAGGAATATAAATCCTTCAATATGAATAACTAATATCCTAATTAGGACGGCGTACCATGTTACATATAATATTATTAGTATACCTATTACTTATTGTGGTGAAATCGGGCACGTTAGAGTAATTTTAGCAGGTGAATATTGTTGTAGTAGCAAGTTCATTTGGCATAGTATAAGATGTTTTGGCGCACTTATCTTAAGGGTAAATTAGGATGAAAAGTTTTTTAAAGTTTATTTTTCGACGAAAACAAACCGTTTATAAATGTGTATACTGTATATAGTACAAAAAAGTACTAATAGATTATTATAATCTAGTAGGTACTTAATATGTACTACTAGATAATACACATAATCGATAAGCTAAAATGATGCCCTTTTTCGTCTAGGCGGCATTCCCCATATAGTTTCTATTCACCCTATATGTGTATATATTATTTAGTGTACATAATATAATGTTACCGATTGTACGTGATCCTCGGTCAATAAAGCATGGTGAGTCGTCGTTACACCCCTTCCGTGTAGGGACTTAATTGTATTACTCAGGAAATCGGCAGCAGCATCTTTATGAATAAATATACAGTTTTATAAACACATAATATTAAAGAGATTAAAAGTTACTACATTATGCGAAAATAATATAATTATGTAATGCTGCTATCATACTAAAATTATTCGTTTATATAATATATTTTATAATTTAATGTCTCCGGTGATTATAATATTCATTGTTTTATAATGTTTATTCGTAGGAGTGTTTCTATATATTATAATATGTAATTAATATGAATATTGATAATTAATTAAATTAAACTTTAGGAATAGCGTCGCGAACATAAAAAATAAAACACTCGTATCGCCGAATTTTAATCCAATAGGGATTAAAAATATTATCATATTTTATAAGTCTGTTTACAACTTGTTTAAATAATAATAACATATCACCGAAAAATGAATAGGTATTATTATACAACCACTTATTAGTATCACCCTCTAAAACTACTTGTTTAACGTTATCGTAACAAAATAATGATGTTAAATATTATTACAAGGCGAGACTTGCGTGCGTCTGCATACAATTCGATCTTAATCACTTCGTAGGTCATAGGAGCCATACATATTTTAGAATACTTAATAATATCACTGTTTTACACCGCTTTACCACGGCATATATTATAATAAGTGATTTTAGATTGAATAAATCCTTGAATGTACATTACACAGCGTGATACGCCGAGCATGTTCACCTCTTTTGTTTTTTTCAATATTACAGTTATTCAAAATTTGATTTTTGAAATTTTTGAATATACCTACTTCGAGACAATATTTTCAGCATTCTCGCCATTTTTTACACTATTTATAAGGAGTATTGTTCGGAGAAGCAAAGTTTTTTTTTTCAAACGAAAACTACCTATTTTATTGAAAATTATGTAGCAGATCGATTTTTTGAAAATTTCAACGTATCAAATCAAATTTTTAACGAGTTGTTTTTGAATTATTTAACTTAGTACTAATAGGGATAATATGAGTAGATCCATGATAATATGGGTTTGGAAAATATGAAGGCCAAAGTTATTTAATATTTTGGTAATTAATATTAATTTATCAACATTTATAATTTGTACAAAAATGGCCCAATTATAATAAACAGTAACTTAAGGTATAAATATATAAAATTAAAATATAAGGGAGTTCTCATTAAAAAAAAAAAAAACAAAACAGAAGCTTGTATCGCTATAGGACACTATACTAAGTAGTACAAAAATCTCATGGATTCGAAAATATGGTATTTAAGTATATATTATTTTAAACGTTGAGAAAATCAGAATTCGAATAAATCCATTGTTAAATGAAAGGGGGTGTACATGCTTTTTGAATCAAACTGTGCAGTAGATTGTAAAATAATAAAATTATCTTTCAATAACAACTGCAGACAAACTTGAAAACAGTAGAATAAAGTTTTTGCGTTCCAAGATAATATTAATGTTTTTCTAAAGATGGGTATTTCTATATAATGCGGCGGGGAAAACACGAGGCGCCTAATGATTGGCGATATTTCGTGCTCATAATCCCGACGTCGATTATGAGAGGAAATAAATGTGGCACGTTCAAGTGTTCTGCAGCCCTGCAGGTAATGGATAAAAATAAAAACTTGAGCTATTATAGTCTTTAACACTAGATAATATATGATATTTAACGAAAAAATTAAATCGTGTTCTAAATAGTAAATCGAAATCGAAAAATAATGCCCTAAAAAGTAAACATTCGAAACACACGGACTGTATAAGATACGTATATAGACTATATAGATACGGTTAGCGTTAATGACTATACGTGGTGGAATGAATTACACGCTCGCTTAGCATAACATCACGTATATCGTAAAAAAGCACAATAACGTCGAAAAACACGAATTCGGGCTCTAAAACGAATTGCAGTTCATCATAATACAAAACGAATATTATATATAATCGCGGACAGCTGATGACTTCCATCATATAGTGTTAGATTATTATTGTACTGAACTTATCGTTACAAAGTTCGGTATGGTATAGAAACGTGGGTTGACAGTACACATAATATATATTTAGCGTACTCTCGACGCCCGAATGAACGGCCAAAGTGCAGTCGACCGTCATGGCCTCGACGATGTCGCGGATCGCGTTCGTCAAGTTCCCGTAATCGAGGTCGCGCCACCCGCCGCCGCCGCCGACGACGTCGCCGACGACCGTTCGCCGCCTTTGACGACGCCAAATGTTCGAGTGGTCGTGTCGTTCCGGAGTCGCCATCGTCGCTGCGGGCACGAGACGACATTTATTATTGTTTTACACATTAACCGACGACAACGGCACACCGAACACAGTACTCTGCACACACCGCGGTATACTTACCCAGCACGGCTACCGTTAAAACGAGCGAGCACCTCCACCGTCGTGCCGTGGTCATGTCTCCACCAAAAGTGAAGTGTGCGTGTGCGGTTTCTCTCTGTTCGCCGCCGCTCATCTTTTTCACTCGACGACGACGGGTGTTGTTGTAAACCGATGATCGACATCGCCGCCACCGCGCCGCGCAAGTCTACGCGGCCCTTAGCGCGAGGCACGTACATATTTCATTGCGACCCCTATTACCGTGTCACGGATACAAATATCATAAAAAACAATAACACTCGTGAAACGAGAGCGCCCACCCCGCCAAAAACGTATAAATAAATAAAATGTAAAGTCCGCGCGCGCGGAATATCATTGTGTTGCACACGTCCCGTACACACGCTGCGGTGCACATATATCGGCTATGTAGCTCGAGCGCACGCCACGTCTATAACACGACGTACACAGCAGACTAGTTAAATACCTGTCATTTATAATATAATAATGTTTGTGCGCGAGGTTAAATATCGCCTGCAGTCTGTCGGTATTATATTGTACGCGTTATTGATATTAAATATATATAATATGTATAATGGCCGTGAGTCCAGCGAGCCGTCGTCGTGTACACGCGTTGTTTCAATAACCGCGGTTTATACACACATAGGTATATACGGTTATTAATAATTATATATTTTCAGTTTTTCCTCGTTTGAAAACACCGTCGTACACGCGCGCGCGTGTATCGCATGTACATCGATAGACCACGTCAAAGTCGTCATTACGTATATGATGCGATAAACTGCAGAGTGCAGACCATATTGTTATAATATGACACGAAAAAGAATATTAAAAGCTCCCTCACATCATGTGCAGCAGGGTAACTTATATGATAATTCCGACCACTCGATAACGCGTAGGCGCTTCGTCTCATCGTCATTTCAGCAGCCGCGTGTTCCGATCGTGTTCACGTCTCCGAACTTTTTTCGCGTTTTCATTTCGAAAAAGCGACGGCGCTCGCATTTCGGCGGCGTCTCTCGGCGAGTATATATCCGTGCACATGATAATTACGTAAATGGGTACCTATATACATATATATACAGTAGTAAAATAGTATACGCGGTGTATATATATTTTGAATAAATATATATTATTAAAATATAAACTCTGGCTTTTAGGCGTGGTCACGATTTCGTGATCCGAAGCGACGTTGTGCGATTTCATTCTCTTTTCTTTTTTTCCCAGCACATCGGTCCGCGTATTCCTATTACACACGTATACGCAGGCGTATGTACACATCATTATTATTATACGCGTATATATTATATATATGTAAAAAGTATCTCGACGCACACAGAAATGCCACACGAAAATTACCGTATCAACCTATACATATATGCATGTACGCCAATGCGAGTGTGCGTATATATAATAAGTAATAACAATGTATAACACAATAGTATAGAGAGAAATATGTGTAACACGACACGAATTCGTCGTACGCCGAGTGCGTTTGTGTGAGTGCGAGTACGATATATATATACATATTGTATGCCACGAGCACAGAAAAAAAAGCGTTGGCGGTGATATAACTTTGGTCGCTGCAATGCGACGGGGTAGGTGTGAGGGAGGTGACGGTGGGGAAGTGTGCGTGTGTGTGTGTGCGGTATAGGGGAGGGGTGAGAGGCAATAATCTCGTGATTTGTTATATTTCGTGGTTTTCGCGCGCGTGTAAGGGGATGGTTTTTTTTGTGCGAGCACGCACGTCCCTTCTATTTCAGTTCTATATATACCACCACACCTCAACGTCTGTACGTGTACATATACAATGCAACGCTATTCTATATATATATTATAATAGTGAGATTTCCCGCAGTCATATTATTATTATTATTATTACTATTATTACTATTACAGTATAGAAACTCGCCCTTCGTCTGATGACGTAGGTGTATATATATAGTACTTAGGTATATATACCTATCTACCGATATATATATATACAGTACAAAGTAGTCGGTCACCCACCGCCCTCGCCGAGGTGCGCGTGTTTCACGCAAACGAATAGTAATAATAATAATAGTAATAATAATCATGTTATAGGTAGGTACTGTTAATATAATATATATATAATATATAGTAATATCCCATCCACCGTCGTAGTCGTCGTCGCCGCACAGACTGCTGCTGCTGCTGCTGCTGCCGATACTAATGAGTTTTCCCTCTCCGTCATTTTCCACGTTTCGCGCACGCGTACTGTTGCAAAAACGCGTGACAAAATTAATATGAACACAGGTATACAATAATATGTATATGCGCATTATTATTATGTAATAGCCGTGTAAGAATTATTGCGTTGCCTACAAACAGGCCCACCCGCCCACTCGTCACTAGTCCATCAGACCGCAGACCACTCGGGCTCAGGTTTTTTTTTCTTTTTTTTACCCCTCGAACAATATACAATAATATATAATGGTCTATGAGCGTATATTGCGTAGGATATACGTTTATATGTTTATTCGTTCATCGACACTTTGTTTTCTCTCTATATACGCATATAATAATATAGGCACAATGTATAGGTATTATAATACGCGCACATTATCAAGAGATCGAGTGGGCTCGATAAGTCGCCCAACGTTTTTTCGATGAAACATAATATACACAACAAGCACACATACTATTATGTATACCTACACCTAGCTATATAGGAAGTATCCTGCATATTATACTTACGAATAATTTGTAGCCGCGGTTTTCGCCCACCTCCCTTCCCACCGCGACTGGATTCAAATCGATGTCATTAAAATGTATTCACAGTATTATATTTATACGCCAGACCCGATTATAAAATATGTATATAATATTATAATACGAGTATACGTATGGGTATACGGATGAGACGAGAGACGACGGAATCGTATAATAATATGTTAGATTATACAATAGTTGTCTAGTAAGGAAAAAAATTAGCATCTTATCCTTTACACAATGTAATGTATGTTGTATACATTATATATATATTATTGCAGCAGGTACGAAGCACACAAAAGCGTGTGTATAATTATACTATTTTCACTGCGGGTAGTTGTCGGGAAATTTTCTTTTCCATCGCCGAGGAGGTCGTTTCGAATTATTACCATTTCAACTTTAATTATACCGCAGAAATACGCAGTACCTACGTACCTATACATATACATATATATATATATATATATATACGAGCACGTGCATATTATAATAATTGAACGACGTCTGCCATCACAGCGGCGGCGGTGCAACTATACAGTTTTCTTCGATTGCACCGCTCATAAATTATGTACAATATATGTACGTATATACATAAATGCATGTAACATGGTGGCCACTCTCGTACGACGTATACCTATGTGCATTCGTGTATAATATATAATATGTGTGTAGTGTACGATTATTAATCGTATACCGCACATATGGTACGAGCAGTGTGTTATAGTAAAATGGCTTCTGAAACTGTTATAACGTATTATTCACAGATAGGTACAGCGTCATAATACACTAATTGCTGGGTGCAGCATCTGAATACGATTTTCTCGTACACCTATATGTATAATAAGCGATGCGGTCTCTCGCAGCATCCACCACCACCACCACCTTTAATCTATGTACGTATATTTATATATATACGTGAAAAAAAAATCTAATGAGAATAACAACAATAATAATAATAAAACAACGCGCGGTAAAACGTTTCAGCGACCGAGTGCGTACCTATATAGTTGTGCGCATGTACACGGACTGCGTATAGTGATGTATATAATATTATGTAATTACTAATTAGGAGACAGACCGCCGAATGGTCGTAGGGAATATTATACGATGTACATACGGCGGCGGGATTAAAAACCGATTAAAATGATTGCCGGTTGCTGCGCGTCACATATTTATACATACCTACACACAGACACACATAATATAACGTTACAAGTGCTGGCCGAGAGGTCTGCAGCGCTGATGGGTTATGGATGGCCGAATGGTATAGGTAGATAGGTACGTCCCACGGATGTGTAATTATATTACACTGCACAGCACTCACTCGGAGAGAGAATAAAAACAAAGAAATAAAAAAAAAAATTAAACAAAAATAAATATAGTTTGATTTCTAAGTGTGTGTGTGTGTGTGTGTGTGTGTGCGAGGAAAAAAACAGTCGATGGCGATGCGGTCGTTTTGGGGTTTGTCGATTAAAGTGGTGTTTTTTTTTTACCTTAACTCTACTAATCGGGGTTTGGGCGTGGCTGCAGGTTTTCTGCGCGATAATTATTACCGTGAACAGAAATGAACGCCGCGCGGCTGACGCAACGTAATAATAATTATAATAATATCGTAGCTAGCCATAGGAGTTTCACTATGGAGGTACACCGGCTATATATATACGAAACCGACGAATAGATAGATATGCCGTACGTACGCACACATGCATATGGCCAGTTATCGTTTTGTTTCAATAATATATTTATATGTGTTGTACCTAACCTATAGAGAGGTACGTGGAATGTTTTTTTTTCCACACAGAGTTTAGAGACGCGATAAACATAATAAAGGCTATAAAAAATATTTAGAAAAAAAAAACTTTTTCTCCATACCACAGTCGATGCCGCGGGCGTACGATTTATAATTAAAACGAAGGGAAATAACGATAATGACGATTGTATCGAACGAACGCGCGTGCCCTCTACAACAGACCACAATAATATAGGTATATCGTATATAATATATTATGTGTGTGTGTGTGTGTGTGTGTGTGTGTGTTTATAATGTATTATATAGAATAGTATTATGGTTCGACAACGTATATACATATTAAATTTTCATGCATTATACGATTTAATATTATGTATACATCAATACATGCGCCTAGTGTACATATTATAATATATACAGATACGTCCGACGTCCGTATCTGCCAAATCAATTCACTCTTGTCGGCATTATATATAAACGACCACACGATATATGCATATTATATAGACTATACAAATTATTATAATAAAGGATATCATTAAAATATATTATAATATAAAATAATGATTTTGAATTTCGAATCGAACATTTATTATGTACGCCCGTTCAAAAATATAGAAACACAAAACGACTAATTTATCGATAGAAATAATATTATTAGAATGTGGATATGGTAAGAACTTGCGATGTTTATCTTGCAACTTCCGATTCGCCTGCTGCAATATAATATAATTGCTCGACTGGCAATATTGATGAATATCATTGTTTAGACCAGTGCAGGTTGGCGAACCGATTGCTCTATCTAAAATTACAATTGAAGTTAATATTTTTAGCAGCTGTTTCCTTAAATATACACATTTTATACATCTTTAAAATAATAATTTAACAATTAAATTGTATTTTATTTATTGCGTATCGGTCTTATATGTTAAGTAAATAGATACGATTTTTAGGAGAAAAGGGAGAATATATACGCTTTCATGGTTAAAAATGAAGTTTGGATTTCCAAACTGGCGGTTTTTATTGAAGTATGTGAATGGACTTGTTAATATAAGACTATATAAAGTAAACGTACAAGGTAAAAGTCAATTTATTCCTGATACGTGGTCTCATATTAAGTCTTTTGAAGTAAAACTGAAACTTTTACGGTTTCATCTAAAAAAAACGAATTAACACATTTTCTTGCTTGTAAGAATCTTTTTTAAATGTCAAAATTTTAATTTACATCAGTTAAATTTGTTCAATCTTTTTCAACACTTCAACACCAATTTAATAATCGTTTTCAAGATTTTAAACGACGTTTACAATATTTTCAATTACTCGCTAATCCGTTTTATATTGATGTTGACGTTGTTCTTGTTAAGCTTCAAATGGAAATAATAGATTTTCAGTCCTAAGATGTTTTTAAAAACACATTCAAACAATCTCATATTTTACTTTATTATTCTGAATTTACTCAATCGTTTTCAAAAATTAAAAATATAACTGAACAATATGATTGTTTGTTAGGATCTACATACGTGTGTGAACAAGCCTTTTCTCATATTAAAAATATTAAGTACCAATACTAATATCGCTAAACATATGACAATACCACTTCCAACATGTACTTAGAGCGAGTATAAGTAATTTTGATGTGAAAATCCAAAAATTAGTAAACAATAACCAAGAGAAAAAATCACATTAAGTGTGTTCATAAAATATTCAAATATATGCAAAAAATAATTGAAAACATTTATAAATATACAATATTGTAACATTTTTACATAATAATTAAACATTTTTGATTTTTGTTCGACAGGGTCCGTAAAAGATTTTTGATTTTTGAATGTGGCTCCAGAATCTAAAAAGGTTGTCAACCACTGCCTTAGACTGATATTCGGTCTTTTAGTTTTCAATTTTGATAGATAAGTATATACTTCTATTAGTATTTACGTATATATATATATATTTGGAAACTAATACCTACCTGCATGTATAATGTTATAGAAACGAGTAATGTGAAAACTTTTCAAATTAATCATTAAATGTAATCTATTTTGTGTAAGTTTTATACCTAAATAGCCTCTTTATTAATTACTATAAGTGGTTTAGAACCTAAACCTATTTAGGTACTTAACTAAACTTTAAGTAAGTACCTACTTATTCATATAATATATATCATAGCTCAATAAATGTACACAACAAAAGCTGTTGTTGTTGTCTTTAAGTTAGAAAAGTTAAAATAAAAGGTATTGTGAATTGAGTTATAAGCTAAGTTATTTTAAATAAAAAATAAAAAATAAATGTAGGTATTTAATTATTGTATAAATAATGTAGTTATAATATTACGAGTACGATAAGTTCGATAATTTATTGAATATATTAAGAAAAAAATTATTTTATCTATAGAAAAAGTAGTAGATATTTATACAAAGAACAATTTCACTTTTATTAAATTATTGTTTTAGTTATTAGATGTATCATATTTTACATGTATAATTAAACAAAATAAAATAATATCTATAAGACTTATAGTTAAAATAATACAAATTTCTATTTAAAACTCAAAATGTTAGTTCAACACATGAAATTTTTTAATTTTTAAAATTTTTAATTCTTAAAATGCGTTTTGTACGAATAACATATTTTCTGAAATAATCAATGGAACATAACAGTTTAGTGCATTGCCCTGTATAATATTTATTGCCACGAGAGTGGGGGTACTGTTTTTAAAGAAAACAATACATAGGGGATGAAATATGCCAATGAAAATAAATGATCCCTCTCTACTTCGCCAATGCAGTTAATAATAGTAAAACAAAATGTCCGAATAGAAAACAGTGAACTCGGTTTTAGATAAATTGTACAAACTTAAAAATTGATTTTAATAATCGTAACTAAAATATTTCATTAATCACCCAGAATTTTTTTTTACTTTAAGTCTTATATATGTTTTATTTATATAAATCATGTGCTTGAGTTTAAAACGGTACAAACATTTATATACTATTGTTCGCGTAATTTACCAAAATAAAAAATACAATATTTTTTACTCTTCACGTCAGTCGTTATAAGTGTGAAATGCGAATAAATGTCGTAGTCCAATCGTCCAGGTAAAAACTTCAAATATCTATAATAATATATTGCTACGTTTCGGAGTATACGGTCGTGAAAATAAAATCGAAAGCACTCAACTGCATAGTATGATTTAATTTCGTATAGTGATGTGACATCGTATTTATATTAGGTATATAATATACTATGATAATACAATATGCATATCGAACAAACTATTCATACTATATAGTCCATATCGCTATAACGTCAAATAGTGTTTTATAGTGTGGTATCCTATTAATGACCAATGCGATAAGTACCTAACCTATAGTACCTACACAATAATACTCGTGTAATATATTGAAACGCAATGGTTTTTCTCGGGGGAATGAACAAAAGTAATCAGTAACTGTCAATAAGTCAGGGACAACATACGTGTACAAGGGCAACTGTTTGGTGGATATATATTTGAGCAAGAGTGCCCACTCGAGAAATCCCGGTTTCCCGGCGGCCCTATATCTATAGATTCCACCCCAATACTCGTGGATTACATTATGTTATATGGGTTCGATTATATTATTATATAACAATATATATATTATTAAATGTTATATAATCCACATAATTAAACGAAACGACGAGGTTTGCTTTCTGTGATAAATGCGTTACAATGTATTTCGTTGGAAAAATATTACGTCAATTGATTTTTATATATATATTATAGCTGTTACCATACTTATATGGAATACTTTTGAAACGGCAAAAAATATGCAAATAAATAACAATAACGTTTCGAAAAAATTATAAAACGCACAAAGGTTAAAATTACAGTATTATACTTAATGTATACAACAGACCAACTTCGCCTTTTTACAAGGAAAAAAAATGTAATCGCGTGTGTTTTGTGTGTTAGGCAATGTACTGATGTCTGATAAGTTGGGCGTTGGGCGTATTGTAATTTTGTAGTTAATCGCAATTTGAAAAATCCCGGTTAAGCTTTAAAAATAGTTTGATTTAAGTAAATTAATTTTCAATATCAATTTAATCGGGTTGTTATTGTTACAGCTTTTTTAGAAGATAATCTGCGCGATTAAAAAATTATTAAAAGTTGGTAACTCACGTAAAATCAAAAAGCCGGGAAATTCGCTCTGGTATGCAATAATGTCAGTATATATACCTCGTCGCTGAGCGTAGATCACTATATTATTCAATGATAAATCATTGTATATGAAATGACAAATAATTGTAAGCGGAAACGGTCTGTTATGCATTATAGCTTATATTTCTAAGAATATATGTTATTATATTATATTTTTATATTAGTATTTAGGTATGTTGGTATGTGAACTAATTTTACCAAAAACAAATTGAACCGATAAGTATATTATTATACTATTATAATATTACTATAATTTTCTTTCAAATAATATTACTCGTTGTTAAAATAAGCTGTGAACTAATACTGTCATTAAGTCAACACCTACATATGTATAGAAAGGCATGAATAGATTCATACAATAGATAAAATATAAATATTTTGAATAAAATGTCATTAATTAAAACAAAATTCAAATATTTTTAAGTTCTCGTGATTTGTATGAATAGTATTTTTTGAAGTTCACCAAAAATTGTATTAGTTTTAATATTCTTTATTGTACAGATTTGAACTTAGAATGTTGTACAAACAATTTTTTGTATAATATGACATATTATATAAAAAATGAAAAACTACATATAGAAGGTATTACATTTTCAAGCAATATTGAAAATTGGTATTTTTTAGAAATTTTAAAGTTTAACGACGAAATCAATAAATGTTTATAAAAATTATACTTTGTCTCAGGGTCAACACAGTGTACACTGCTTACATCATATTACATGAATATAATCATTACTAAGAATTAGTTTTTAAATTAACTCACTTTACTATAAGAATATTTGGGCATAATTGTTGCTTTTATGTTGTTCACATACAAATCTACGGATAATGTTAAATAAAATATATTATGAAGAGTGAAGACGCAGTAGACGTAATAGGAAATCAACTATCAAACATAACATTTAACTATATAAAATAGCAGCAAAATACTAATTAAAAATATATATAAATGTGGTTAACTATAGTTATATTTTAAAATTCAATAATCAACAATGAACATTGTTATTCTCAAACAAACACCATATTATAATAAACTAGACTCATATTTCATATATTTAGTGAAGTATTAATTATAAACAATTTTTTTTTCAAGTTTGGAACTAGGTACTACGTCTTGAAAATGAATTAGGTACTTGTATTTTTACAAAGCTTCCTCCACATTATACATTATACATCGTTTATTTAAATAATCAAAATTATATTAGGTTTAGGTATGGTACACACGAAGTACAAGAGATTACCTTTCTTATTGGAAGCTAGTATACATTTACACAAACTTCAAAGCTCCCGATAAGCATACCAAGTGTTATCTATTCTCACGTTATTTATTGGTTTTACGATAGTAAGGTGTGCTAAGCTGTGCTCAAGGCGCGGAGCAATGCACGATGAAGCTATAGTTTTGAAGGCAGTCATGGCCTATGAAGACTATAGGGACCATATGGTATATAAGTGAGAGGAATCTTCGGAAGAGTCCTACTAGCCCACCGGGTGACATGGGGTAGCAAGCGTTTGGTTCATGAGGCTTTCGGAGAAAACCTCCACCTTGTTTGCCATTAAACCCGGTTCTCTTTCTCGCTCAGTCAGTTTAATTTTAGTCGGCCAGGTTGGAGGGATGCCGTCCGAAACCCTTTGGGCGATCTTTCTTTTGATCCCAATTTCTTTCAGTGAGATTTTTAATAGCTTAGGGCAGTTTTTATGACTGTTATATGTATAAAATATCATCTTAATCTACAAAGGGCTGTTAATTATGAAAATGTTTTGTCTAAAATTCTAACATATTTTAAATTTTTTTTTAAATATTTAATAACAGCTAGATTGATTTTTTGGGAATGTTAATATACAATACAATATTATAACTGCTCAACGTTGTTAAAAGCTATTGCTTACAATGTAAACCTTACGTAATATTACATGGAAATAGGGTTTAAATGACTAAATGACTATAAAATATTACACCATGCTGTTGCTTATCATAAATAAAATTAATATTTCCGAAATGTTAGAAAACATGAAATTGTTGTAATTTCTATGATTAATATTTTTTAAACTATAAAAACTAACATAAATAATTTGGTTGAAAATTCATCAAAATTAGGTACGCTTAGTAAACAATTTGTTTAGATTCATACAAACTCAACATGTTGAACTTGATATTATATTCTCAATTGTTTTGATCAAGTTTAAACATCTTTATTAACATGTATGGCAATATTTTAAAAAAAAATCTGAATAATAAACTATGAATAAATATCTTAGATATCTGTATGAATAACTAAAAAAAACCATAATACTTATTCGATTGATATGCTATAGGTCTGGAAAGTACTAATACAAATGTTTATCGAAAATCTGTGTTGTGAAAATATTTCATTTTGTTCGTGATTTTATTCTCGGTTTTCTCGGTTATTATGGAAAATAAGTGGAATGCTTGACTTTGTCCAAGTACCAACTAAATGTAATTAGTTACTAGAGACATTCCTTAAAGTTGAAGATTAAAATAGTTTTCATCCTCGAAGCGTCTACAAATGCACAAAACAACACACACACACACACACACGTCTTTGTAAAGTCAATACATTTATCGCTTCACTTAAGTCTAAAAAACCAGCATAAACCAGTGTAATAACTTATTTTAGAAAAACAATTTTCACAAAAATAGCGACCATTTAAATTCTTAAGCAAATAGATGTAATTGGAGTATTATTATATAATTTAACGAATATTATAAATTTTACGACAAAAACACTAATTTTTAGTAACTCCGAAAGATAATCACAAATCGCATTAGTTATGCATATTATATATTATACCGCTGAAATATTATTATGTAAACTCGAGTTCTGACACACTGCGCTGGTCGGAAAATACGTATAATATATGTATGTTTGAGGCATAAATGTATTATATAATATACATATATATATATATATATACGAGTATATTGTATATACATACAACGCGAGCGGTTATAAAACGATATTAAAGTTTTTAATCAAACAGTTTCGTGTTAAATCAATTATGATATATTATGCATGTAGATATTTTACGCCTGCACATTGCAGTGGTTGGTGTTTATATACACAGGGGAAAAAATGATAGTAATAATAATAATAATAATAGTAATAATATTAATAAAACGAAACTCGACGTTTGTTTTGGTTTTCGCGCACACCCACGCACATACACATTGTAAATGTACGCTCGCGTTTAAATATACGGGGTGTGTGTGTTGTTTACAAGAAGAAGGGGGTGGATTGTTAAAATACAATATAAAAGCTCGGCGACCCTATCCCCTTAATTTTACCACATGGGTGCTTCGTCGCATCGTTGCAGACAATTGAATATTTCCGCGAGCGATTGTTATTATTTTTTTATACCGCGCGACAGACGCGGTCAGACGAACAACACGAAATCTCCGACTCGTGTATTATTCATCAAAATTATTTTAATATCGCGCTTCCGGACTTTGGGAGTCTAGCGTGGTGGTGTACATCTTATTATATATGTATATACATGAACGACCCGCGGTTTGTCGATTTATCGAATTGAATTGATAATTTTTTATTACATTATTATTATTATTTAAAACTTACAGCATATAATATATTCGTTTTTTTCGTTCTCGCGGCGATGACGCGATCGCCGCCGCCACTCCGTCGCACCAGACGAACGACTCGGTGGCGTAATTCGGAATTTGTTCTGGGGTGGGATTGGGGTATAAGTTCTATAATGAGGCTCAGCCCCCTATACCCCCCTAGACCATTAAATCTCACAGATCGCAATATTATACTCGTTTATTATTAAAAATTAAATTAAACGTATTTTTCATAAATATTATAATATCGAGTCAATTGCCTTTTGGTTTTTTCTCAAAAAAAAAAAAAGCGTCTGGGGGGATATATCCCCCCCCCCATAATTACGCCACTGGAACGACTATTCACGTATAATTACGCGAATAATAATAATATCGTCGTAATATATATATATTA
Organism: Aphis gossypii; assembly: GCF_020184175.1. Classification (NCBI taxonomy): domain Eukaryota; kingdom Metazoa; phylum Arthropoda; class Insecta; order Hemiptera; family Aphididae; genus Aphis; species Aphis gossypii. The sequence continues at coordinate 55,808,242 of NC_065533.1, forward strand.
TGTAGTATTATCATTGTTACAGTTATTATATAGCTGCGTGGCGACGCGACTTGCGGCTAGCGTTTTAGCGGCACGGCGTCGGCACCACAGGAAATGTTCGATCCGCCACGCTACGGTACGCGCGCGTATCACAATAACACAGCAATAATAATAACAATAATGTCCCCGGCGTCTTTTATACACACACAAACACGCTCGCGTAGTATCATAATAATATAATATAAATAAATATATATATATACGTACAGAGTATATTATACGCATATTGTTGTCGTCGTACAAATTATATCAGTGTCTGCGTGTTTGGCGCAATTACGCGCGCTGAACACGCTGAGCGCGTCACCGGCGATTATATTGTATTATTATATTATTATTATTATTATTATTATTGCTCGTACTTTATATCGTATTCAATGTGATATTATATGAATTATATGAGAATGTGTGTGTGTGTGTGCGAATGGGAATTATTATCATCGTATATATATGTTTAAATAATTGTCGTAATTATTATATTATATATTATTGTCCGGTCTGCAACGACAAATGCTCTCCTACATAAATAATTTTATATATATTACAATAAAAATAGAAAGGTAACCTACCTATTATATTAATCGTCGTACGTGCAAGAGCAATTTTATTTTTACTGGACGCGAATATATAATAATAATTGCGCAAATAGGAATATATATATATAATATACGATAATAATTCCAAGTTCACTCGTGTACTGTACACAATATCACGTTAACTCGGCGCATGTATATCCTTCACGCGGTATGCACATCGTGCACGATGCTTATGGGCATTATAATAATATGTACACGAAAACCCAACGTCTCTTGTATGAAATCGCGGTATTATATTATATACGTATATCTAATACGACCCGGGCAAGTGTGTGTCCCGGTCGATATTTTTGTGTTTTCGACATTCGTGTCGGTCGACAATGTAGGTACTTTGTGTATTGTTTATTCCGTTCGCTCGACTTTTAGAAAAATGTTTGTATTACAGCTTTTCCTATCAGTAATGGAACGACTATAATAATGTGTGATAGGCGCAGGACACGTACAATAGTACAATAATATGGTAGGTAAAAACATATTAAACATAAAAAATTAACTAAATACTAATAAATAATTAATGTTATTAATAATAATATGTAACTCGCATGGTTTTCTTTGTATATACGAACGACATAATTGTATACCCAATAATACATTAAGCCGCTAAAAAGTAGCCAACTATTTTAAACATTAAATTATGTTTTGAACATAAATATAAATTTTTTTGAATAGGTCGTATTATTTATAATGAAAGAAATACATATAAATTAAGTTTTGACTGTTTTGAGTGGTAAATGCTAAACTGTTATTTTTTCGTCGGCTAATATAATTGAAACAGGTGCTCGCGATTGGAGCAACCGGAATAGTGGTCCGAGGATTTTATTTTATGCGATTTGTTAACGCCGCCTGGGCTCTTGTGTGGGTCAGTCCGAGCTGAAAAGATATTTATTATTTTTTCATTAGGTCCGAACTATACAAAAAGTATAAATAATTTTATTTCTTTTATCATCCGGCCCTGTTCTAAAATAATAGAGTCGGACCAAACCTCTACCGAACACATATACGTATGTGTATACTGTATATCCATTATGCGTGCTACCACGAAGTACCAGTAATAATAATATAAATATTATTATTACTCTATATTATTATTATTATATAAAGGATATAAGTAGGCTTAACCGTGTATATAATATATATATATATTGCACCGTTATATATCCGGTCGTCATTTCAGTTAATATATTATTATTATTATATGCATAATATAGCAAGGACGGAAATCCAATTGAATCCCAGGAGTGAAGGGGGGTATGACGTTTTAAGTACACCGAACAAACCGCGAGGGGCTTTGAGACCTCCCCCTCACTCACCGGGTTACATGTCAATATTATACAATAATTTAAAAACTGTACACCACTCTAATCGCCACTGCAGTGATACGCGTGGCAAGATATAATATAAATAATAACAATAACATACAACGGTATAATAATGGTAATATAATTTAATGTCATAATATACAGTTCAAAAGAGTTAAGTTTTTTTGCTGACACTGTGCTGTGGTATTTTAATAAGCTAAATAGCTGGTACCTATATTGTATATGTTTATCAACTAAACTATGTGTAAAACCTTTAATTTGTTTTTACTGTTAAGGTTAACGTGTTCAGTCATTTCATACTATTCAGCATAGATTGGTTGGAAAATCGGTAGACATTATATTTGAGGTTCACACACTTTGGGTCAGTAAAAGTAAACCAACCGAGAAAATCAAATTAATCCACAAAATATATTATAAGAACTCGAGGCTCATGCACATATTTTAGTAATTCTGAAGGTATATCCCCCATTTGCATAATCATGGATAATATATTTATATATAATATAGTCTCAATAGTGTAGATTCAATTTTATATTTTTTCCGCGTATCAGTAAGTGTCAAAATACATTATCTATCGTTTTCGATTTCAATAATACAAATAAAAATAATAAAAATAAAACTTAACATTTTTTCAATAAAGCGATTTTTGAGATCAAAACTTTGAATATATATATGTTTGAGTTATAAATACCATCTATTTATCCCCTAATACAACTTTTTATTAAAAACTATTATGCAAATCGAGATATTTTATTTCGAGTTATAAAGTTTTTAATACAAAATGCGCGGTTGAATCGTCAGGAAATGAGTTTCGTTTGGAATAGTTTTCAAAAAGAATGATTCATCGTCGTTTTAAAAATTAAAATAATAATATAATATACAGCTCTACCCGAGTGGCTGTGAGTTTACGTGCCAAAGTATGGCTGGTGTCCCGTTTCATTTATTTTTATTATTTCGAGCTACTTGAAAGTGGACTTTAATGTATTCAATTTATTATATATGCATATACATAATATATTTAGACATGTGCACCTGACAGATGACAATACAAATAATTTCAAGACGAATTTTATGATGATTACTGCAAAACACATCAATATTTTCAGACGTGCAGGCATTATTTTAAACGGCAATCGTTTTGATAAGTATCTTACACCAAATTATGCTTATAATAGATTTTAATCTTAATAAATTATATTTCCGACCGGCAAAGTCGAAATAATTGAAATTAGTTTTTAAAATATATTTCCGTGACGAATCAACATAGCGCACTTACTCAAATTCAACCGACGACTGACAACTGAACATAATAGGTATATATATGAAAATTCGGCTCGTCAATGCGATTTTTCAAACACGAAATTCGTGAGTGAAATAATTAACCCATACCTAACTGGCGGCGGTTAAATCATTTATTGATTCTGGCCTTTATATTATTATATAGGTATAGTTAAACAAGTCTGTTGGATTAAAATTACTTGGACCCCCACAGAGTCAGTCCAAGTTTTTTACATTTTTCAATACAGGTTCCTTTCGAAACAATAATCCCAGACGTATATAATAATTGTATGTATATATATATATATTATAAAGGTTAAATAATGTTATTATAATTAAAATGTACGTTGAAACGCTAGCGGGACACCTGAAATGTAAATCGAACCTCTCATATATATATTATATACCTAAGGTATAATATATAGGTAATAGCTGGTATATGAGCGGTATACATGTATATTACAAGTTATGATATTGTAGTGTGATATACACTAAAGCGTTTTATCATGTATGAAATCGTATGCGATGAAAAGTTTTAATATAATTGCGAACTGTCACAGTATAACAATATACGCATAAATACGTTCATTGAGTCTATAATATCTGCGACCTTTATAAATATCATTAATCATTATTATATCACATACATTATAATACACTATTTTTTTTTTTTTATTCCTAGAAAGAAAATCGAATAATTAAGGCGTTGCATACGCATTATGCGCGAAGCTCGGTCTGTATATATAGTATGAATGTAATGTAGTATTATGGTACGTATATAGTAACTATATAGTAACAATATTATAATATACTCTGAAAAATCTATACAGTACATTGGATATTGCGTAATAACAATAATTATTATTCACGTATATATACACGATATAATATTAAACAATATATACCGTACGCGCAGTAATATATTATTCACACTTGAATTAATATTTAAACATTAAAAAAATACTTATTCTCTCGACGTTTCACGTTGGAAAAAAATCGTATATAAAAGACCACTTCACCGCCGCGGAACAACACTATATTATAATATAATATATACTATATACACATTATTGTGTTCGCCGCCGCACTGTATACACATACACTATACACATAAACAATTGGTAATGCGCGTTGGCTGTGTTTATTTTTGATGATAAATAATATAATATATCGGTGTACACTTATCGACGACCGACAACTGGGTCAAAAAAGAACCGACACGTCGTATCCACGGTACAGAGTACCTATGTACGATCATTATTATAATACTGTGTAATAATCATATAATAGAGTCGCGCATTAGCGAAACGAGTTTGTGCGAGACGAAATTTAGGTCAACCGAAGCTGCACACACAATGTAGTGCGATTATATATACGCGATGAGATAGAATCATCGTTTTTCACCAGCCAGCATCGCATAGAAAAGCTGTCGCACGGGACAATAAAAAAATATATGTGCGGTCGATGCGGTTTAGCGTTGTTTCAGATTAAATTTTTATTTCGCATACGTACGAATACAATATATTATATTATAATACACACATATATGCACGCGAGTTTTCGTGTGGACGCATATATTATATTATGCTTTATAATATATTATTATTATGTGCCCGCCAAATGTTTAGGTGTACGAAAAACCCGTGGACTTTCGTCGGTATTCTTATAATTCTATGTTATTAAAATAATACGATATTACGATACTGCAGTATTTCTCGCAGAATGCGAAACAGCGTTTAGTCCGTCGCCGTTATCGATACATATAGGTATATATATATTTTATTAAAGAGTCCATATAATTAAGGCTTCAACGGCGTATCAAGGTCGTACAATTATACGTTCGCATTGACATTTTAATAACGATTATTTGCTTAACTACTAACTTCGTATAGGTATACGAATAACCACGGTATTTGCGACGTCGGATCCATATATAGTCATAAAATATATTTTATTTTTATTTTTTGATTAGGTCGTTTACACGCGGGTAGGATATCATCGTCTTATTGAATTTCGGTGTCGATACCGATGGACGTGTGAAAAAAAATTGTAAATTAAGTAGATGTTGTGTTCCTCGAGTATTTCTCCTTTACATATATAGTTAAAGGTCGGTCGGAATGTTTTATTTCTTTTTACATAAAGTACATTTACGCGATGTCGATTCGTCTCTAAAGTGACACGAAAAAATGCACAGCACAAACGTCGGATGCATATTATCATAATGTAAATATATAATAGTATATCGTTGTACGCGTCGCGGACTGTTGCAGCGCGCGTTGTTGTATCAATATAAAGCGATATTACACTGTGTAAACATATCGTCAATGTTTTCGCAGTGTATATTCGTGCACGGACGCAATGGCGCCGATTTCTTTTCTTTTTTTTTCTTCTTTTCTTCAGCTATATAGTAGTAGTACATTCGTATATACTATAGGGCGCAAACCAAACTTTGAGGTATCCGCCACATCCACCCTTATAAATTATTCGTTAAAATGTTTTGTATCCCCAATATGACCGAATACACTTTATTTCCGCAGATATCTAAAACTTTCAGTCGAGTTCGATCGAAAACCATATAGCGTATCCCTGTGTGTATTTACCCACACACACACACACACACATATACACACATAGTGTATACATTATATACCATCAGTATATCCGATTCTTAATACAACTCCGTATTATTGCATACGGTGACGTTATAACTGATCGTCAGTCGGTCGTCGATTGCGGTGTGTGTATATATAACGGAAAGGAATATTACAATATAGGTATAGGTATTGAAATATTATAAAATTATTTACAATATAAACGGATTGGAGAAAAGTTTTTCGTCGAACAATATACAACCGTATTAAAAAATATTTTTCGTATTATTCAAAACAGAACAATTAAAATGTGTACCTGTTGTATATATATATGTATAATATACGGTAACGTTTTCAGCTGTTATTACTGGCTTATATTTTCCTTTGTTTGTACGGCACAGCGGTAATAACTATATAAATATATATATATATACGTACGCTATACCTATTACCTATATACATTTACATCAATTATTAATTTCAATAAAAATGTCAGGTAGCTTGAATTCTTGTTTGTAATCAAAATCAATAATAATTTTCGTATACGGTCTACAGTAATTGGTCACAGCGAGCTGAAAATAATTTATATAACAATATAATTTAAAAAATTATACAGAATTCGCGGTGGTATATGGGTTATGCAATATCATTGTTATAAATAATTCAAAACACTGGCTCATATTATAATCTACTATATAGATGGTTTCAATATGTACGTTGGCGTTATAGTCGTTATACTTATATATATATATATAACTAGGTAATTTAAATAACTATACTATATTATATATAGGACATTGGTAAGTATAATAAAACTAACTCAGCCACTATGTGGTCACGAATTTATAACTTATTGCCTCAGATCAATGAGTCTGAATCATCCAGCAAGCACCTACATGAATCCGATGAAACTGTATAATGTCAACTGTGGAGAACCATTTTAATTGTATTGTATGCGAATATAAATTTTTCAGTATGACTTGACGATTGACATTAGTGAACATATTATATAGGTTAATATAACATATAAAAATATACTTAAGATATAAGCATACAAACGAATGCATTTGTTTACTTTAATATTTGCCTATAATACAACTATAAAAAAAAAAAAAGAAAAATTTAAAACCATTATTTTATTTTCAACTTCTTAAAATTATTTTTATCAACTTAACTTATTGTAGAAAAAATATATAAGTATAGTTTTTCTGATTTGCATATAGCTATAATTCTTTAGTGAATGTTATAATGTTTTTATGGAGGTCTGTGTTTGAGTAAAAACATAAAAAGCCGATCAATCACCATACTAATAATGAAAAATATTATTTTTATAGGTATTAGAAAATATGTTTTAGATAATTTAGAATATTATATGTGTAATCATGGTTATTTACATAGATAACCGTGGTACTAATACAATTTATCATACGTACCTATTTGATTATGTTCTACTTTGGATTTTTCATAAATAAAATAAAATTATACTTAATGCCCAAAATTTTTTTACTATTAAAATCAGTAATATTGGACCATATAGCTACTGTCTTTCAGGTGTGTTTATATACTTTCGTTTAGAAATAGATATTTTCATAGCTATAATAGGTATATTATAAGTAGGCACCTGAAGTAGGTACTAATTTATACACCGGTACTCGTGTTTTAAACTAAAATATTTTCTATAATTTGTTATCTGTAAATTATTATTATATAATATATATTATGCATAAATGTAAAATGAATAATATGATAAGAAAGATTCGAATTAGGACGGGTTTTTTGAATAATTATTGATATAGCATAATTGAATACATATTTTAAGAGATAGGTACGAAATATTTTTAACCTTCCGAGTTTAAGTATTAATTGTTGAGCATAGTTTAAATGTTTTAATGGAGTATATAAAGATAATAATTAAATTTTTTATTAGATCCTATTATAGTGTTTTAAACTTTTAAAAACCTGTATTAATCCGATCTTTATTTATATATAATGTAGGTGCATGGCAAATGTGGCAAATGTGGCAATAAGGGTGTTCCTGCTGTTTTTGCTACAGCCATAATTGAATAATTCCACGAATTAATCAATTTATGTCACAGTTTAAATCACGAGAGTTTTAGCAATCAAATCCTGGGATAATAATCCCCAATGATAGGCACTACCCGATCTCCTATATACCACAGTGAAGTGTGCATTTTAACGAATTATGAATAAAATTGATATTCATGTCGAATATCATTAACGCGTGTATAATATTAATATTCAGTACCTATACAGCATTATTAAACGAATCTAAGGTGTAAATATATAATATACATATATAGTGGGCAAGGATCGAAAAATCTTATGTTAATAACGTATGACCTAATATTTGTCGATACCCACGATTTCGTGATTAATTATTATACACTACGATAAAAGTGATTATAATATGATAATTATCAAAATATCAGATATAGAATGATGGATGACAAGTGAATGATGACGGGTAAAATATTACAGAGTGGACAAAGCATAATCATCATGATAAAAATAAATACTGTTCTATAAGTTGTAAGCTTACAAGTTCTGATGTTCAAATATATAGATTTTTTTGTTTCATATATAGAAAGAAAATATAACACTGCGGGTATTACAGTGATATTAGAATTTTATTTTGAACTTGTTCTCAACAACAAACATATTCTGCGTGTTGAATACAATTTTGATACATATTCTTAAAAAAAAAATTATTTTTATAATATTATTATTAGTATACGCAATCCCGTTGATTTTCAAATAATCTAAATTGACGCTGTAGTGTAATATTTTTAATTTATTTTCACCCGTCACTTTTTCATTTCAAATAGTTTTTCGGTATAGTTGGATACAATTATTTCCTTTTGTCTCCTTTTTTTTTCTAACAAAAGATTGTAACCAATAATGAAAATTCCTCTTTACATTGCATTTTTGTTAAGAGTTAGACAACAAATGCCAACAATTCTCTGCAATGCTCTTTAGTAATAAATTATTATTTCATCCGTTTTAAGATAAAAAAAAAAAGTTTTAAAAATTAAATAAGATTAAAAATAAAACGTATTTTCGCAATATAAAGAGATAACGTTTCTTTATCCTATTATATCCCGGGTCGTAACAACCCGTATAAGTTTTCAAATGATATATATGTAAATATATACATGTAATATTGTCAGAAAAATAACAAATTTATTGTAATTTTAACCGTAATGCAGATTATCTGGACAGGGATTTTCGAAGAGTTTTTGTTGTCTATCTTCTTGATCCGTTCACGATTCCTGGATGTAATGATACTGTCCAAAGCTTATGTAAATTTCATGTTAGGCCCGTATACGTTGATTTTATATTCCTTATTGATTTCCGGGCTTTCATATAATATGTTGTGGCCAACAAACTCGCTTAATCGATCGTTTCGTCCTTGGATAATGTTATGTATATATAATATATTTGGTTTGTTCAGCGAGAAATGTCCTTCGCTATTCAAACTGCAGTACCTTAAGATTAGATACCTATTATAATATTATGCATTGCCATGCCGATTTATAAACATTTAATATCCATTGTAGACGAACGCATAAGTGATGATATAACATATTAAAGTATAATATATAATAATAATAGTTAGGTATAGTTAATAAGTATTATTACACGTTTATACAATTATATTTTACACTCGACGTTGTACTAATTAAATAAGTGAATGTGTTTGTACTTTATGTTTCCGTGTATGTATAGTAGGTATATATAATTGTTAAATATTTATTTTGAGAAAATTTGTTTCTTCGCGAGTTTAATAAAAAAAAATTAAATACGAAAATAATCAATCAAATACTGAGCAACAATTTACTGATAGCAGCATTGTCAAATTTTAAATTTGATCAAATAAATGAATGAAACAAGTAGTTAGTTTTAAATTTTGATAGATACAATCAATGTATATCTAAAAAATATGCCTGTGGTTTTATTCAATGAAAATTAGATTTCCTAGCAATTAGATTAATTTGAAATACAAAGCCTAACTCAATTTAAGCATAGAACTTTTCAATAAGATTAAAAAGATGATTAGATCTATAATTTGATTAGTTTTCGATTATTTTTGCTAGTGATTATAATATTTGTATAGAATGGCTGCCTACTTTATCCATAAAACATTAGCTGGTTTTATAAATATGAAACGATAAGTATAATAGTTACATTTACTACTTCGACTACAACAATATATTATAGTATATATTAATATGTTATATTATTACTTAGGTATATTCTGTATTTTAATTTAACATTAAATTATAATATCATACACACGAATAATAAAGAATTAAAGTGACTTTACAAGATAGATATCTCGATTATACGATCGATAAAACAGGAACTCAATTATCAATCATATATTCTTAAATTTTTTTATACTTTCCATATGTATAATAGATACAAAGTAATAAAACATTATAATAACGTTTATATTATTATTATTATTATTATTAATATAAAGTGATTGCAATCGCGCATCGACTTTTTAGTTTGACAATTTAATATTACCATAGATGAACGTGTAGTTAAATTGATGTCTTATAATATTACACAATATATTATTACGATTATATTATATTATAATAAATATATAATGCGTATTACATAATAGTCGTTCGCGATGTTATTTTCTTGATTAGGCATATACGCGTGTAATTTTCAAATGTAGTTAAATTAAAAAATTTCTGTCACGAGCCACACACACGCGCATAATTTATGGGCCTATAATACATGGCGTGTAATGCGTTTTGTGTTTTCCAAATTTAATTTAATAAAAATAATTTGAAATTGAATTGCGTAGTAACATTTTTCACTATTGTAGTACCCCTTTATCCTTTGAACATTATTATATATATAGATGGACCAAAAGTTAAAATATATAACGAAATGCGGACACATACTAAATGTTGATATGTACTCTAATTATAATATATAACTAAAATAAAATTATTATTATTTCTCGTGTATATATAGTAACAACAATACAACATATATATATATATTTATTATACTTTCCGTTAAAACAAACTTATATGTTTAAATATTGTAACGTTGTCGTCAAATGTTATGTGCAACTGCAGTGCACAACTTTAGTTACCGTTTCATGTATATAAATATACCTACCTTATGTAATATATTATTATGGTTTTATATTTTAAATATGTATAGATAATATAAAGTTCGTATTATAAAATAAAAAATCGCAAATAACATTTGAAAGCGATATCAATTATAAGTGTGCACAATATAATATATACTCGCGTATATCTAGCTACTTCGTTTATGGGTGTCGTTTTAATGGAAAAAATTGTACCTACACACGCGTTATCGTATTATGGGTAATGCATTATTCGTATAAATATTTTAATGAACATAAACCGTAAAATAATGAGTTAAAAATGTTAAATAGACGATAAAAACGCGCATCAAGCAAACTCGATCGTATATAAACCTATGCACACTATTATAGATATATAGAGGTATGTACGTCATATAATAATATAAATATCGTATGACATAACGTGCGGTTTCATAGATTTAGTATTTAGATCGTGATGAAAAAAAAAAAAAATACCAAAATCAACCGAACAAGAAGAAATACCCACCGCGGTAATTTTTATGTATTTTTTTTTTCTTCCCGAATTTTGTGCACCGTCTTATATTCTATATACGGACGAACGCACTTAAACGACGTGACATATTTTTCACTCGGACGTTAAACGGTTAAAATCGTACGTATAAATATGAAGATTATTTTTTTTTTTTTTTTTTTTCATTTATTTATTTTATACGTATACAATATAATATATAATATGTTTTACGATCGCCGCGTGTTTCTCTTTCGGTAATAAATCGTATACGCGAGCCCAACCCGTTTATTTGTTGCCCGTGCCGCGCGAGGCGGCAGAGGGAAACTAACTACACACACACACACACACACACACATATATAGCGCCTATACATACTGATTTGCATTTTAATTAATCCTCCTATTCTTTGTATTTTATTTATTTTTTATTTTATTTTTTTTTCAACTACTAAAAATTCTCGCCAATCGTTATATGTACGTTCTGTTGGTTGCTCCCGTTCAGCCCCCTCTAAACGCCGCCGCCGCCGCTGCACCATCGCAGCACGCTAACCGTTTACAACTTTTTTTTTTTTTTTATTATTACTACTATACTACTATTATTATTACTACTACTACTACTATTATTATTATTATTATTTCACTAGGTCTCCTCCCCTCTGCCACAGCGGCTACCACCACCCCGGTCATCTCCTCTTCCTCTTCCTACCCCCGGCATCACCTTTTCGGATGGGCACTTAGGGGCAACACGTACATACAATGGCCGTCGCCATCGCGTTACCTTCGGTTTAATAACACAGCACGCGCGTGTGTTACGCGTAGCCGTTGCCCCTCCCGTTAAATATATAATACCTCGCCAGTATATATATATATATATCGTAAAACATAATAATAATATATAAAATATATATTACACACATATATAACACGTTAGGTTGCTGCCTAGTGCTGTGTTACCTAGCGCGTTGCCCCTCTCGTTTCCCCGCACCGTCGCCGACTATGTGCGGCCATATTAAATAATTATATATGTACAGGTACATTTTACAATTAGATCATCGTAGGTATAGTTATTAAAATAATAATAATGTGCTGGAAAACACCATACATTTTTATAACTATCCGCGCCACCTTACGTGCGCAGCGTTTTCAGTTCATATTATTTATACCTATATACGATGGGTATAGAACGGGTATATAATAATAATAATATATAGGTACCTTTATACGTACGCCTAACCACCAACGCAAGCATTGATTTGCTCTCTTAGGAGAACTGCGCCCACACCCACATTTTATAAAGGGTTTGGCGTATTGGCCATTTTAACATCACGAGTTCGGAAAAAATCAAAATCGGAAGTCTCAAATAAATATATTTACTACTATAATTTAAAATAACATTTTACGAGTTATACAATAGCTGCAGTGATCCAATGTCAGCCGTGTACCTACCGTTATTGCTTGTCGCGTGATTACGAGATTATAATATGGAAAAACGGTTTGGTGCAAAATACGAATAATCATTTTGGATAGCCTCCTATATATACCGTTGCGATTTAAGTCGGTGCCCTACCTAAGGATTAACGTATATTCGTTGTCGATGAACGGCAATCGCCGTTACTAGTCCGGGTTAAGATGTAAAATGTATATGTAGGTAGTAGGTCCACAATATAAAGAAGATTATATTATATTTTTCTGTGTCGTAGCGTTTTAATTTTTTCATATCATTCATACGAAAAAAGTTATTACTGTTAGTCACATAATTTTTTATGTATTTTCAGACATAAATACTTACTTAACATTAAAATGATACGAAAAATGTATGTGTATAAGATGACGACGCTGCATAAATATTATGTATTCTTTGTATATATCGTGTACTTATAAATTTGATTACTCGACTATGGTTGCGTACGGCCCGGGTAGTTATTTTTCATGCTAAACGCTTTTCACAAACAATTTTTGAGGCGTGGCAAGCGTACTATCAACGCGTAAATACTTCCAGACGATATACCTATTCGTTTTAACTTTTGTAACGTTTCGTATAACATAAAAAATCAAATACGACCGAGGCGATTGGATGTACGATGATTCGGAAATTCGCACGTCTAAGCTACCCATATAATGTGTCATTATTATTTACCTATACACAACGTATTATCATATATATATATACTATATAGGCTATATTTTAATGATATAGACCAATCAAGCGTCGCGTTTCCAGACTAAAACCGACGACAATCGGATCGAAACGTTTATATATACATCATATACATATAAACTACATGTAGAAAAAAATCCTACGTAAAAAAAAATATCAAAATGTGGCAGGGATTATCGCCGTGTATGGAACCGCGCGTATATTATATTATATGTACTGATGCAGCAGTGACGGTATGGACCGCGTGCCTGGAGAAACACGATAACGCCTCCACGGTTGCCGAGCAATAATATACGTGGGCGGATGAGAAGTTATAATATATTTTAAAACGAGCTTCCTCTCCCCATATACGCAGCAGCAGCAGCAGCAGCAGCTTAGGCGAAAGAAAAAAAAAGTCGTGATGGTTATGGCGATGGTTATACCGCCGCACGACAATATTATATAATAGATAATAACGAGTAAAATAGAATCGCGATCGGCCGTGTCGTTATATACCATATAACATCGCTACTACGTATACCTACCTACTTATTCGATAATTATTTGCATCATGATGAGATTATTATAATATTATATAATAATAATATTATTATATACATACTATATACGCGTTATAAGCTATTGTATATACGATGATGCTATGTGCAGTACAACTCGCTATGGAATATTTTCCCGCAGGCCGCATGCCACTTTCTGAATTGGTAAAACGTCCAGCCATTATAATAAACTTTGGCACTTTGCAATTTGCACTTAGAGCTGCCATGCCGCCGCGTTCAATAAGTGTATAGGTCATATTTTAGATTTGAAAACGATTTTTACTGCGCATCTCAGCAAAAGTCACTTTAAAGTTAAAAGTACTTAACAAACCATCATATTTTGTTTTAAACGTTTGATATTATATTATATTTGTAACTATATTTAATATTGTAGGTATTTGAATATTTTTATACATACCAACCGTAAGCCCGCAAAGAGCAGAGTTCTTTATTTAGTATAGCACCTGCGTCTCTATAGTTTATATAACCGAAAGTTTAATATATAAAAATATTTTTGTTTGTTGTATTTGAAGGTCTATATATGAAGAGTCGTTGAACTGTTATTTTTGATTCAAACTGAATCGTACTTTGTACGCATATAGCAACAAAATAAACCCAAACAAAGGGAAATCAAAAACACAATATATACAAACATCAGACAAAACTTGAATTATTATATGAAAAAGAAAATCTTTACTGAATTTAAACTAAGGTTCAAACTCAAGGTTTTCTATAGTGGCAAAAGAATATCTAACAAATCCGTACGTAACCTGTGGAGTAACCCTGCCAGTCAATCTCACACTGACAGTATGTCACAACTCACAAGTTTATGGAAGAACTCAAAAAATGTAAAATACCTAACACCTTAGATAATATGATTGTCCAAAATCCAAAATACACCCAACAAAATTTAATATTCTTAAAAAAAATATATATCTTAAAAAAAAATATATAACCATTGTAAAAACTTATAACCTATGAAACCAAAGTTAAAAAGTTAAATAAATATAAGCGTATATATTATATATTATCACTGAATTGAAATGATACTGTCATTTTAAAGATATTTTAATTGTTAGTTTTTGTTTAGTCTAGGAAGTTTAAATAAAAATAAAAATTATATATGCATCTACAAGTTCATAACAAACCTAGTAATTGTTACTAAACAAATTATAAATTGAGTGTATTAAATTTATGGGTATTTTTTTAAAATTATACTTAGAATATTTAGAGTACAATACACATAACTTTATATATAAAAAAAAATGAATACTATATACTTATTAAAATTATATTATAACACACTATATTTATGTAGTATGTATAGTGATCAATTATTTTTTAGGATAATTATAAATTATGGATAAAACATAGTTAAGAGAAAATATATTTATGTTATTCAATAAATATTAATTATTATATAGTTTTTTACCTACTAAATGTAATATGTTAATACATAATACTTCTATCGGGCTATATTACTGAAAGACTGCTGCAGGTGTATAAAATTACTGAAATAATACTATATATAGGTTCGAGTGTTCAGTCATTTATCTCGTTTTCTATCTAATATCTACATATATGTGTGTAACATGACGATACTGATGCTGTGTGTGCGGACATTCCATGTTAATAAATAAAAATTAAAGATGAGTGATAGATGAAAGTGAAATCGATAATTTATTTTGACATAATAATTAATGCTTACGGAGTATAATTAATTAACAATATAAGAAGAACTAATAAAGTCTAACATTTAAATTTTTCTTAATAATTTTTGTAATTAATTTTTATAAATTTGATTAGTTAAATTTAAAATTTGTGTAAGACAGCATTTTATAAGTGTAGTACATGGGGGTGGATCTATCCCCTATATAAACTGTAATTATACGCCCCTGCATGGTGGTACCTTTATTGACTATTTGTTAGAAATAATACGTACTACACTTATAGAATGTAATCGGTAATAATTGATTAAACGAGTTATTGTTCTTATTTTCCCGTTCAGTTTACTTAATGTTACGGATTAAAAAATTTTATTCACCTGCAAATTAATTGTCCTCCATATGAATCACGTCTTCAATAGTAAAACTTTTATACATGGGTTTTTTTCAACATTTTAAAGTAATTTAATTTTTGGTTCATGCTTATGAATACATTTTTCAAGTTTTTATAGTTTAAAATTTGGCAACACAAAATATTCTCATGAGAAATGTTAAATTTAATAAAATGCACAAAATTCAATAAATATAAATTAATTTAGCGAAAAATTTAACATTGGTTTTATACATTTTTGTTTGTTTAGAATGAACAATACGACTCCGAGATGATATTGATTTCTGATTAAAACTATTTTCAGTTTTTTATTATTCATTTTCTAATCTTAAAATTATCAAGCTCCTTTATAAATTAAAACATGTATTAAGTTATTTGGTAATTTTAGATGGCATTATAACAGTAAAAAGCCATAATTTTAGAACATTTTCGATATTTTCGAAATCGCATTTATTGATACTTTTCAGAGCGTCGTATTATCAACTAGTTTTAATGATAAACGAAAAAGATTTTGGAATGTTGTATACGGCATATTTAATTTTGATAGAAATCGCATTGCTTCACGAAAATCCGTAAAAAATAATAAGGATTTTTCTGTAGTTTTGGGAAAATTCTTTAGGTACTTTTTTTACGAAAATCATACCAATCTACAAATGATATGAAAAAAATGATGTTTCTAAAATATTATCAATGTCTACTTTTCAGAGATTATAGAGGGTCAATATACGTTATAGGTATGAAACTTTTACCACCCCAAAAAATGGTGGCTAGTAAAAAAAACATAGCAGCGTCCCGTGGGGAATTTTTACGGCGTCCCGAGTACAGTCGGCGAAATCCTTGTCCCTGACCGCGTCTGTAACTAATCGTCTGTAAACGTTAATAGACCTTTTGTGTTTTGCTGTTTTGCGCCAATAAGCATATCACAGATTTATGGATATCATTATCAAACGTAGTTTCTCGTTTTCGATTATTATTATATTAAACATTTATGATACAATATTTTGCGCAATACCTATGCGGTATAATTGTGTTCTCGGCGTAAAATACGTATGTTATAGATAATATTCATACAAGACGTGTTCAGGATATAGATAGTCCTGTACAGTGTTCACTGATTCTGTAAAGTTTTTTTTTATTCTGTATCTGCGTATGTATTATTTCATCGAGACAACTTTTCTCAATTTGATGATAATTTTTTGCATGAAAATTTATAATATTATTCATACCTACTTATCTTTTTATTATTATTATTTTTAATATTTGAATATTTTTATTATTTTTGTCTATACGACCATCAATCGCGGTGGGCAATAACATTATTAAATGCATTGAGTATTTGCCCTAGAATAATGAGATGTCTGGAATCTGGACACGCCTATGCTTCATTGTAAGTACAGGTAAAAAGTAGTAAGTAGTCGGTATTATACAATTTATAATAGATTCGTTGAAATGGATTTTAATTATTTTTTGAATACCTTACCTACCTAGTTGAAAAACGTTTATTACGTTTTAAAATTATAATTCGACCAATAAATACGACATGTTATTTAACACAATATGTTAAAATAATATTGCTATGTATAAATCAACGACATTAATATTTCATGTAATCGTATAACCAATGCACGGATTTATTTATGCAATAAAAAGTACCGAAATATGCCATAAAACATTATGCAGTAAAAAAAAAAAGAAATATGCAACAAATATGCACTAAAATAAATGTATATAATACGTATGTCCGTTCATATACCTTTAAACTTTTTATTTCATATAGGTCACTATATATATATGCGTATATACTGTATATTATATGTACATAATATTATTTATTGTTTAAGTATAAACAAATTAAAAATAAAACCACTTATTCCCACCGCATTTCGATTTTATATTCATATTCTTAACGGCACGATAAATCGTCAGTTACAAATCGTTTATTATATATATAGGTACCTATATGGTATACATAATATGTATGCGTGTTCATTTGTCGGTATTATTATTTGTTTACTATTTCAGGATCATCTCTATTGTCGTGACTCGTGGCTATTTTATATTGTTGCCTGCAATGGGAATAATATAATTTAAGAGTTACGTTGAAAAAAATGAATGTTTTTATAACAATATATAATATGCATAGGTACTACAATAAATTTTAAGTTAAATATAATAATAATATTTTTTTTTTTTGTATTGATCAAAAAAAAAAAAAAAACTTCGAGACTGCTTCATTGGCCGTCGGGTTTTTACAATTTTAACTATTTTACATTATTTTTTTTCATAGATTACGACGGTCAATTTTTTTTTTTTTTTAATCATATTAAAATGTTCAGGTTATTTTTTGGATCCAGTCCCATGGTCACATCCAAGGTGATAGGTATTTTACATTTTTTTCCAGTTCCTTCGTGTACTTACGACATTCTGTCTGTATTTAGTACAGGTTTCACGTCATATTGGTGGATCTTCTTTCACCATCAGTAAATCGTATATGATATTGTGGTGTTCTGATTTTTAGACTATTCAAAGTACCTATGTATTGTATTTTCTATATTCTTTTCAGCATAAGATTTTTCTATTAATTTATTGTGTTTTTGATTATCCTTAGTTTAGATTTATTTTTTCCCCATTAAATTTGATATTAACTTTAACTTTGTTTTGTATACAATGTTTTATGTCTGTATATAAGTTGTTATCTGTATATAAGAGTGGTGTATTTATTAGTTCTGCAGTTGCCCTTTTAGCGTCATAGTTCTCTTTTTCGTTCCCTTCTACTGAAGGCCCGGTTTCTAAATAGATGTTATGTGTACTTCTATGTTTGGAGTTTGTATTGTTTTTACTTTTATTGGGTTTAGTAACGTCTGTACAGTGTTAGTAGTATTTTTTTTTAACTTTCCAGTGTTGTATATACCCTGTGAGTTCGTGATATTGAAGTTTTTTTTGTAATTATTTCTATATTTGTTTATTGTTTTGTGAATTGCCGTGACTTTCTCAGGCTTTCGTGAACAATTTCAATTCTTACACTTCTTTTTAATTACAGGACCCATCCACGAACGCCGTACATATATTATTATTTTTTCACGATTAAAGTATTTCTTATAAGCATTCGGTTTTTAAAAATATAATTGGAACTGTATTTATTTATTATTCTTATTTTTTATATTTCGTTAGCTCAAAACGTATATGAAATGTTGTACTCTATATAGGGAGAAATTATATTATAGTTGTAGGTACTTTTTGTACTTTTATGATGTAGTTAAAAAAATCTCCTTTTTAATTTTGATTTTTGTCTATGTGTTCATTTTCTGGGTTATATTTATTTCTAATGGTTCTTGGTTTCTTACGACGTACAAGAATGAAAATTATTTTTAAGATTTTCTTTGTTCGAGAAGAGTTTATAATTTATATTATTGCTACCTAACTGCTAAGTTTTATATCCTTTAATTGAGGCTATAGATCGAAATCCTGCAATTGTAAGTCTCGTGATGGTGTTATTCATATAGTTTCTCTATAATAATGATATTTATGTATTATCTCATTTTATAATGAAAAATTATTTAATGCTAATTTTTATTACAGAGCTTAACTTTTCAAGTTCAGTTTTTATTCTGTTTTAAATTGTACAAATCAATTAAACAATGTTTCATATTCATCAATCTTTCTTTGGCATTCGCCTACCTAAATTTCAGTTTAACCTTTAAGACTTTTTGATCCACCTCTATAAAATTCTATGAACTATATATAGTTTTTAAATAAATAAAGAACAACAAAATTGCATTAAATTGATCAAAACGTATACATTACGCAATTGCAAATCGCATATGCTTACTCCAGGTATTTTATTTCTTTCTTTTATAAAATGTATAAAAAAAAAATTCATATATTATATTGATACTTGTTGGCATAATATACAATCATTCAATATTGTATTGGCTCTGAATACTCAATTCATGTGTGACAGCGATCACACTTTATTTTAAGGGTTTAGCGTGTGTTTACTATGAAATTTACTGTACTTTATTGTGGATAATAGTATTACTAGAATATGAAATTATAATTGCTATTCAAGTTTGAAAATAGGTACTTTAAAAATTACGTATTAATATTTAATTGATAAATCGACAAGTATAATATGATAATATGTGAACGCATTAACAGCTTTTATTGTTGACCTGTTTTTAGAATTTCGGGCACATGCATATTATACGTTTATAATAAATATGTAAATAATTTTGAAAAGGTGGCTAAAGGCTAAACAATATTTTTTGTAAGTGTCCGTAACCTATACATTCATAATATTTGAACATGTGCAATGGTAATTGGTATAGTATATTTACATACATTTCATAAAATATAATATTATTCGCATTTTTCAGTGATTTTAATATTCAATAAGTACACTTTACTGAAAATCAATCTATATAAATAAAAACGGTGAAGCTTGTGTGAATAAATTAATATTAAGATGAATGTGAAAATATTATAAAATCATATAATAATTAGGTTATAACATTAGAATTTTGTATTGTTATGTATTAAAATATTGATTGATTAATTTTTAATTTATGAAATATTGTTTAGGTATATTTTGTGCAACTTTCTCGCTTTTCCGTATTCAATCTATTATACATGCATTTGTCTGAAACAGTTAAGACTTCTACCAATTTCCATTATGACGTCAACCCGAATAACAAGTAACAACCGAGGGTTACTGAATTCAAAATCATTAGTTTCAAGAAAGGGTTCGGGTTCATACATTATTATCTATATATAGAACGGGTTCTGATTATTTTATTACTGACTTGTGAGTGGGAATATACAAACACATTTAATTATAAAGGAACTTTCACATTTGCATTTTACCAACGTTTATGTATAGCTTCTATATTATAATTTATATATAAATATATATATATATATATACACACTTATATATATAATATATATACATCGAACGAACTTAATATTTCAACCAGCTGTAAATATAAAAATACGATAGCGTCCTATAAGATAAACCGAGTATATATACCTATAAGACTGTATAACCTAAACTATAAATAAAATTAATCTTTTAAGATTCCAAGAAATAAATGCAGGATCGCTGGGGTCTTTCAGAAAATTAAATCCCAACTAGAATCGTTCGAGGCCTCAGACGAATAAACACCATTATTTATTTTATTTATGAACATGTAAATGTCTTTGTCAAGTAACGAGGATGTGCTTCGATATCGGACTGTAGTCGAGACGCTTTTCTGATGGATTCCCTCATTACATTTATCGTACTTGTTCCACACTTAGGTACCTACTCTTAACATAGGAATGATGCACCATATTGTAAAGCTATAAATTATGGTAAAATCAATCTCTCTTATATAGCACACATAGAACGTTACAAACGAATATTATAATAAATCAAACGCGATTGGTGTTTATTATATATATATTTATCTTAAGTCTAAATTTAATAAATCGCTATTTTCCGGTCCAAGTGCGCGGTATATAACAAAATCACTAATCGAATGCGTATTATTATGTGTTATGCAATTATTCCTTGTGTCTTTTTGATGTCCGCGAATAAAAAAAAAAAAAAAAATACGAATTTACATATTATCATTAATTCTATAAATAACAATATAATAATAATAAAACCGTCTGATATGAGAAGGGGGGGACGATGATCGGGTTAGAACCTGCAGTCCTGAAAATCCCTCGATTTCCGGCGCACGGAAAACCCATGTCGACAGTGTTCTGGTTACACATGCCTAAAAAATATATTTGTATAATGTTTAATATATATATATATATATGCTGAAAAAATATCGCAAAAAACGTGAACGATTTAGAGTGAACATTACACTGCACGCACACGTATATAATATATATATATACATTATACAGCCCGAGATTTTTTCAATTAAATAATTCTCGCGCGCGCGCGGGTGAGCTATGCTGGTTATATCGTGTATAATGTATATACATATATAGTATATACTACATGTATACATGTAATATATCATACGCCCTCGTACAAGCTGCAAGCTCGTGCTTACGATCGTTTTCTCCGTCAAATTGTGCGTATATATATATACGTTCACCCTCGTCCTCGCACCCCCCATACATATGAGCCACACTCGTGCGTTATATTATTATTACACACATACATGTGCGTACTCAAAATCTCGACCCAAATTGTTATTCGACTACCACGCGGGTGTGCAGCTGGACGTCACATGACTACATATATATAGTATATATCAATGCGATATGCAAAATATCGTGTGCGTATATATATGACATATATTATTATAAATAGTATTGCAGACAGGTCGGCTGGTTTGGTCGGGCAGACGAGACATATGACTGCTGCAGGCCGAAGGACTGTAAATTATAAGTTGGGGCGTTTATATTTTAGCCGATTTCATTAAAATATAGGTAGTTTACATCCGAGATTAGAATATATCCGAGTTTCTATACTCGGCGGCATTTGCAGGTTCTTATTTTCGAGAAACTGTCAAAGTTCAGATCCATCATCGCCAATACGCTTCTAAACGCATATTATGATATTAATACGTAGGTATACGTGTTTACTGTTTATATTATAATACTATAAGCACCGTCTTTCGGATGTTGATTGGAACATAATTATTAACCGTTCGATACGATTAGTTTAATTGCATTCACAGTGTACCTCTAATCGTAGTTATGTATCGCTCGAGTAACTTTACAATTGTCCTAACCGACACTGCATATTTGAACGGAGCGTTATTCAGTGCGGTTTTCGAGATTTTACGATGGAAGAGGATAGTAAAAAACTCATTGCAAAGTTAGCCATAGGGTCTTATAGTCCTACCCCCCTCATAATAACAATAAAAAGCACATTAAACCTCTATAAATATTATTTTTAGTATGCCGCCTCGTATATTTAAAAACAATTGTTATTATCATTTATAAAAGTATAAAAACATTTCTTGGATATTAAGCCATATACGCGCGTGACATCAAGAACTCCATTGGGGGAAATAACCACTTGTCCATGGATCATCGACAATATAGTAAGACTTTTTTTTACAAAATTACAATAGTCAATGTTTGACATAAGCTTATTACGCTTGTTTAAACTATCGTCGTGCTTCTATCTACGTATAAGTTTTCAGTATTCACAAACATTGAAATATTCTCTCTGCACGAGTCGACGAAGATATTGTTATGGTACTGGTATGATATTAATTTAAATATTTATAGGAAGTATTAAATGACTGCATACACAGTATACGACATCTTCTAAATGGTTATTGCGATAGGAAATTTATACTATTATCTTATTTTTCGCCTAATATTTATTCGTAGTTCAGCAATATAAATATAGGTACATAGTTTGTATGTCTGAATTGAGATAATTATAATTATATAATTATATTATGTAATACTCGTTTATAAATTATTAATTAATAATCGATATAGGCACAATAGACAATATAAATATAGATTATGGACAATGATGACAAATTAAAAACGATTTATTAATTATTGCAAACCATATATATATATATATATATATCTAATATATACTACAGTGTTATACACATAAACGAAAAACACATGAAACCTAGGTATACTTACTGTTATTTGAAGTTATTAAAAAAAAAAAAAAGCCACGGTGAGATATATAGCTCTATCCGCTTCGCGAAAACGCCCATGATACTTACTGTTGTCTGTGTTGTCCGTGTAATATATTAGTATATTACACAATACTAGCAATATTTTACTGCAATAGCAAGACAAAAAATATGAACCTATATAATGTCGTATAAAATAATATCATATATTGTATCAAGTAATTTTTAAAATTGAAGAACGTATAAAACGTAAAATTTATTGTAATTCGTGTTGGTAGGTAACTGTTATTAGAGATATATGAGTTTTACGCATTTTTATAAATTAACTATATAATTTATTATAATCAATGAGAACGGTATTTTTGATAATCGTAATATATATAAATATACAGTGTGTTTCCTTTTAAGACATACCTACTAACTGCACAGGTTAAAATTGAGTTTTCGGTGTGTTTATAAGAGTATTAAAGAATCGGGAAATACACTATACACTGCTGTTTTGTAAATTTTCAATAAGTCAAAGTTTCTATGTAAATGACTTGCAAATTATTATTGACCTCACTTCAACTCGATGTAAACACCATGTAACTAAGTCAATATTTGGTTTTACATAGGCCCACTACGGTTGAAAGGTCAAAACTACGACTTAGGAAAATTCGGTCCGTCCAAATCCGGCGTGTTGTAAATATACGCGCGGCGCGTGTTGCCGTTTGAAAATATGCAAATCATAAAATCACGCGCGCGCGTAATGAAAGGGTTAAAGTTCGAAAATCGTCAAAACGACTACACTTCGAATGGCATTGGACGGAAAAATTTCGTGCAAATAGTTTCATTTTTCAAAAGATTACATACGTACTGCGCAGATTCCGCTCAGACACGTATAATATCTAAGGGTTCGGCCTCTGCAGTATTGCCCCTTTCGTATTCCTTCCTAGCTCGACCGCATATATATATATAGGTTAGACTTTATTATATATACGTCACATAAATCCTCGTACAGCGATAACCGTATGTCGTTTTTAAATCCCGTCGTACTGATTACCGCGGTAGGTACATAATATATTATATATAATATACTCGTATGTACTCAACGCGTGTTCTGCAGTGTGTATAAATATTATAACGTAGGTATCTTACGTCCTGGTGTACGTGTATTATTATAATGCGGTTGCTGCGAGGCCAATTTAATTACAATATATATCGCGTGCGTGTTCCGCCGTATCTCCTGCAGAACAGCTCTCTGCAGCCAAAAACCGTCCGACTACCGTGGCAGATAATGTCGAGCCTGCAGAAAGTTCGGTGTATATAGGTGTATATACTGCTGTAATAACTAAAACGTATATAAATGTATAATATTATTAATGTATATATACTCTCGCCCGAGTACGGTAAAATTTAATAAACACGCGTGCATATAATTATAAATTACATATTATATTATGTGTATTATATACCCATTATACCCGTAAACTCGGATACATCATCCGATTTTTCAACACATAATATTATTCGTAGTTCCTTGAGGCGCGTACACATTGCTATAAAGGTAACAAAACAGTGAACACGTAACACTTCAAAGTTTGACAAAACGTTAAGAATTTTTCGCGTTGAAAGTGTGCACGCAGTTAACTTTTAATTTCGTTAGATTTTTCGTCGAACGCGATTCGTTTAACTTAACCAATTTATTAAAATTCCATTCGTTTATGCAAAACGCGATTCTGTAAGCGTTGTCACTTTTTTTTCCTTACCGAGTAAATTTAATTTAAATTATACTTACGAAAAAAAAATCGATCGACTCGCGCCAGACTACGTGTTATATATACATATATACACCTATAATAATATCTATATATATTTATTATATTTATAATGATGAGGAAAATGCCTTTGTAGTAAAAATATACCGCGATTAAGTATCGTCGAGTAATATTCTAATATATCAAACAACACTTATCATTTCAAAAACTTTGAGAGCTTTTATAATATTTTACATAATCTTATGTTAAAGAACAAAACAATGTACTTTTTTTAAATTTATATTTTCTATTATTTTTTATCGTATATATTTAAGTTATTTTTTTGTTTATTGATAACATACATTCTTATAGTTTCTTATTCCAAAGCAGAATATTTTTCGTATAATACCGCAATTCACATAAATCGAATTTTGGACATGTATATAGCTTATGAGTTATAATTTATATATATTTCAATTTAAATGTGCCACTGCAGGCACATCATGGGTATTTCGTAAAATGTTGATCCATTACTCCGCTCATCTAAAATTTAAACACTTCTGAACTATAACTAATTAATTCTTATTCTTGGGCTATACTTAAAGCGATTAAAGTCCATCGCCTCAATAATATTTGAAACA
Organism: Aphis gossypii; assembly: GCF_020184175.1. Taxonomy (NCBI): domain Eukaryota; kingdom Metazoa; phylum Arthropoda; class Insecta; order Hemiptera; family Aphididae; genus Aphis; species Aphis gossypii. The sequence goes on from NC_065533.1 coordinate 55,834,436, forward strand.
ATATATTCTGCAGAACATCTCTCAACTTATCCCTGTCCGCTAATATTTTAGTACTTACGTTCTTCACATCTCAATCATACTGAGATATTTTATATTTTTATTCTATCTGACCAACGTCGACTGGGTTGTCCGTCTTCTATACGTCATTTCGATTCTGATCTCTATCCTACTACTCTTAGAGACTTCTATAACACTGACTTCTTCGTTTAAATTTGGCAAGTCCTCATTTGTTCTAATTTTAAATTCACCTTCTTCGTTCATCATGGGTTCAAAAACTTTCTTCTAACAAGTAAATTATTCGTCGGAAATTTAATTTTTATGTACGTCGTCGAAATACTTCGAATAATATTGAGAATATTTGATTATAATAGAGTATACTTACGTTGTCATTTAAAAAAAAGATATAACGATAAAATAATATACATTCAAAATTGTCGATAACTTTTGAAATAACGAGTGTTATAGGTACCCTTAAACAAAGCACTATATTTTAATTATTTTCTAGCGTTGGCAAAACGGCGTTGTATAAATTATTACTCGAGTGTTCTATACATTAAATTTACACTTCACAGCGAGAGCTCTTCAAAAGTCGCGCTGTTTTTGTTTTGATCGCCGTCACTGTTACACCTAACCTATTCAATTATTAATGTGCGTCTTTGCACACCTTGCAATAAATACGGTGGCACTTAAATTCGATGTCCGCTTTCATTTTTTAATTATCCCCAGTGCGTATTCTATATACATATATATATATATATATAGGTATACGTCATTACCGGAAATGTATTTCGTGAATGTTATATCCACCCGGATGTACTTCGCACCTTCGCTGTGTACAGTGTATAATATAATGTAAACCGTGAGGTAAGTGTGTGTAGGTATATACTATATATAGGTGGTACACAGCGGCACTACAAAGGTCGTTTTGTTGGTTTTAGGCACGTCCGGCGTCAAATTGACGCACGTCGGCGGCTAGACGTTTTTCCTCGAGTCACGCGCGACGTCAAAAATAACGTACCTATATACATCGTCGTTTTTATCGACTACCGTTTACGTGCCCGCGTTATTTCCGCGATATATATTCACAATCATATAATGTATCTTCGACGATTGCGGTTGCACACATCGATTCGTAGGCAAAAGCATCGCGAACGATCGTACAGTAACGTGGTTATAAGACTATAATATTATGTTCAACACACATTTTCTATACATCGTCCCTGACAATAATTATATTGTGTCTTTGTATATTATATTATATAAACGTTTTTCTACACGCTCGTACAATAGGTACCTACCTAATATCTAAACGTTTGAAGTATAACAATATACTATTCGAGTTGCCCGACTCGTAGCTATGACGATTTTTCGATTATATGTATATTGTAGGATACACGAGTTGATTTAAAAAACGGTACCGAACGACGACAGGGTCGTGTTTGCAATATTGATTTAAAAGCAATGGAGTGAGTATGGTCCTAAAATAAAGTATATTTACTGCCATCGTGAGATGATTTACTCACACCATAGGATATTACTAAAAAGTAGTGACATATATATATTACATAAATACATAACACACTATTTCCTCACTAATTCCACTCACACTATTCCTCTTATGCACACGGTTAATGACGTATTATATTAAAATTAACTGTAGTAAATGACAACGTGGTCTGAAAATAGTCAAAAATGCATCCCCGTTTCAAAAAAGCTAATCGCGCCACTGATCGACGATCCGTACAACTATAATTCACCTATAAGATCTGTGTCCATAAAATTGCAGTGCATAGCTCCTCTTACTTTTCGTTCCGAGAAAATAATAGTTATACCTTTAGGCGATCGTCGTATATTATATTCGATAGAGCTTCGCATTCGTTATCGTTATCGTTGCTGCAGTTTTCGAGCGTGTCGTCGATTACGTCGGGATATCAATACTATCCGTTTGGGATTATGTATAGACAGCATCTCGTTGCAATGTTCGCTATAAATAAATTGACTTTAACGAATATTTACAGAGATTTTTATGTCGATACGCGTAGATGACGGTAGCCGGTATATATATTATTAATAATATGATGCTATACGAAAACAGCGTTGGAGCAAGATTGAAAACGAATTCGTATGCGATTACTTTATTTCCGCAACTGCCCACCGCCCTTCCATCGCAGAGCCACGGCATACCTATATATTATATATAAGTCAACTGCAATTTCCTACTATACCCGAATTGACCGTTTCGGTCCGTCTATATATCTTATATCCGTGTGTCTGTATATGCGCGTTAAAATAGGGCCCGGATTATACGCGGTATATATGATGTAATATTTATATATAGATACCTCTAAATAATACTATATACTAACGACGTTTTGCAGCTACGACTACGAGACTCGTGTGCACGTGGTATCAGTGGGGTGGCGTAAAAAAAAAATTAAAAAATACAACCCGAGCATTGCAGAAATGGTAAATATATACCGCATTATATGCATACCATATATACATAGTAGGTAAATATTATACATATATTATGTATATATAGTGCACGTGCTATGCGTTTATACGTATATACACACACACACACGAATAAACAAACAAACATATACATACATACTAACTCGTGTGTGGTGTAGGTATATATATAGTGGCCTTAGCGCAAACGATATATATATATATATATATAGTAAGCCGCCGAGTTCCCGGGACCCGGATGTGTGCGGGAGCGCCGGCAGTGGCGGCGGCAGAACGGAAATTATGTCCAACGCCGGGTTTCCGGGACTCGGACCTTCGGTCGTCGCGCCGCTCGCGCTCGTGTGCTTAGCGTGTGCGTCTGTACGCCCTTGCGCGTGCGCGAGTGTGTGTTTGTGTGTGTCGATAAACATTTCAAGGGGTCTTCTCCGCAGCACCCTCGCCGACCCGATGGCCGCTCAAGTTTGTCTGTATATATATATGTGTATATACGAACGCCTATTCCGACGGCCGAGTCCTCTCAGCGTATAATATATGGTCTTTGAAATCCGGTTCGCCGGTCCGAGTGTTGCAGCAGTCCGAAGTCCCCGAGTTTCAGAGTCCTGTCGCCGCCGTACACACACCCCCCTCGCCGTTTTCGTTTGCGGGACGGTTTCGCCTCGTCGTTCCTTTCGCTCGCGAGCGACCCCCTTACAACGCGTCAAGCGAGGCGCCCGACTTTGCGACGCGGGGTCAAAACGTGTCGATCCACATTGTTTTCCTTCTCCTCGGTATATAATATATTTATACACGTTATTATTATACGTATACCGTACTTGCTCACGTGACAAAATATCTTTTGTCTGCAGTATATAGTGTAAAAAAAAAGTTTTTTATATTGTATATTTTCCACGAAATATAATATAATATTCCTCTAATTGCTATGGCGACCGAGAAATAAATATATAAATATAAATATTGTATTATTATATAATTAAACAATTTTCATGGAAGCGAAGTAACCGTACAGTGGGTCGACGTGAGCTGATGGGTGGTCATGACCCCCTCAAATAAGAGGGTGGTTTTGCGAAGCGAGCAAGGGCAAAGCCCGCTAGTCATGTATAATATTATACATTATTCTGCTCACAAAGCTCTCCGTCCCCGTCGCCGGCACGTCTGTGCACGCTCGCAGAGTGTATATTCACGGAAAATAATTATTGGTTTTATCAGTTAACAAATGACTGTTTTGACGACCAGAAAACTAAAATAATGTCATGCAAAAGCTTCTTTAATCTTTGGTCACTTTATTGAATTCCACTATCGCAAATTTCCATATAGCTGCAATAGTAGGTAAAAGCATTAATTATAATAATCAATGGTTTGAGTGATGAAATCAAAATAACAATTCCCTAAACTGACGATTTGAGTTAAAAATCACTATATGTTATACAGTATTGTACACATTACACATCATTATAGAAATCTCATTTAATAACGAGTTTACCTGTTTATTTAAATCGACTATTACTGACGTGTCATCTGATAAACGCAAGAAAGATTACCGTTTCTCTTGAAAGTCTACAATGTCGACATTAATTCAATATTTGTGTATTACTTGGACGTTTGATTGATCGAACCACACTATTCTCATACTGTTGACAAATACGTTTTTTGGTAGTTACACGAAATTCGGTCAGATTCGTTTGGAGGGTAAGTGTTTTTTGCACTTTATTAATTTGTATACCGACTACGAAATCTACATTATTTGATTGTTTTAAATTATTATTTGCAGGTTCGATCAAAAAACACCACCTATACACTATAGGTACTCTGGTTTTATGTAACGATGACTCGACACATTGACGACGGTCATTACTCCGATTTTGTGCGTGATAACAACTATTATCTTCTCGTCGCCACTACACAGCCGCAAGCAATGCGACGATTTTATAAAAATCCGTGTAATCGTTTATTTTTTTTTTTCGTATCGGTGTATACACCACCGCCGTCACGCGGACGCTTCATTTCGATATTATCGTATTCGCATTTCATACACGACTGAACTATGAGCGCGGTATAACGTTCAAAAAGTTTAGAATCTAAACTCGCGTTTAGAGAACTGTTTACTACACGACGCGTAGTATAGAGCAATAACGATTATGACGATTATAGAAACGCGAGAAAGTCACCACAACCGCTGCGAAGATCGCGAGGTCGTCGATGTCCGCGCGCGGTCACCGCACATCGTTACATCCTAATCATATTATATATCATACGGAGCAGTATATACCTAATCGGTCGATTAACTCGCTCGGCACACGATATATTAAATATTAAAACGTATCACGTTCTGCTGTTCGTCTCATGTGTCGTGTGTACAGCTGCAGGTATACATATAGGGGAGGCGGTCGTGAAAAAGCGGCGAAAAAAAGTAAACCCCTCTCGGAAAACACCAATTCTTACACGCCGGTTATATTATATCGTCGTCGTCGTATACGTATTATATATGTGTCGTGTACGTACGCTTACACACGCACATCATAATAATATTATAAGCGCGAGCGCGCGTGTCTGTCTAATAAAATATGTATATACCTCTCTTCTACCTATACGTAGGTACGCCGCTGCACACCGACAATAAATACACACACACACACATGGGGTATTATAAAATATATTATGCACGTGTTGTGTACTACGATATTAATGTAAAAAAAAAAAAAAAAAAACCAAAAAAAACCAAAAAGGAAGAAGGAACGACGGGCGGGAGAGAGAAAACAAAACGCGCGTAGGTTAATAATATAATATTATCGGAGGGAGCACACCTGTCCGGGGCGCCGCCGCCGTAGGGGTTAGTTCGAGCACACCAGCAGGCGGTGGCGGATAACGTGTCATCGTCCAAGTCGTCGTCGTCGTCGTCGGGCCAAAGTCGTGTGCGAGCGCATTATAAATAATTATTATTATTGGTGCGGCACGTCGACGGTCTGTCTGTCGGTCGATTGACGCGGTCTGCCGCGGCGGCGGTCGCGTCATCATTATATTATATTATAATATATATTATTTTGATCGGTAATCGCGAATAATGATGATTGTTATTATTGACCCACCCGAACGGAGCGGCGTCGTCGTCCTGGCTCTCCCCGGCGCACTGTATTATGACCGATGCACACGAATATTATATATATGTTATTGTGATGCCGCCGCGTGCTTCGGTCTATATACGTAATAATAATAATATGTGCAATAATATCTCTCATATTGTGTGTGAGTGTGTGTGTGCGGACGACGTTCGTTAAAACTGTTTGGCGCGTGTCTAATTTTTTTCTCTCTCGTTTTTTTATATACATAATATATAATATACGTGTGAATGCGGCGGTGCACCATTTATCGACGTGTCGCCGCCGCCGCCCGCCGCGGTTCGTCCCACCGCGCCGTCGGTCGCCACCGCCAACCCTCCGCACACCGACCCTCTGCAGCAGCAGCTACAACGTCGAGCCGACCGTTCAGTTTTTCCTATATACGTACATTATTATTATTATATCGCGTACGATTTTCCGCCGTCCTCTATACGCAGCAGCAGCAGCAGTACCTATCGCTCTGCGAGCGTTCTCTCGCCGCCTATTTTTCGAAAACGTTCTCGTCGAGTAGCGCGACGAGCAGCTCGTAAGCTGTAAACTATACACACGTGTGTGCGTGTGTAGAAAGAGAGAGAGACACGCATATATCGCGAAATACATTTTTCTCCATTAACTTTTGCCTTACACACGCGCGCGAGTCGTGCGGAGACTATACGTCGTATATATATGTGCAAGTATATATAATGCGCGCGCAAGCTCCTCCGACGCGTAGACCCCCTTCTCAACCCTTGCGCCGCCGTCGGTTTGCCCGGACTCGATGGGGTACGCGGCTGGGGAATACACCCTGCACCTATACATGTATATATATATATATGCGAACGAGCGTGGGGGGGTGCGGAAAAGAGTGCGCCGCCGCCGCTGAAGCGATGCGAAATTTCTTTGTGAGCTGCAAGACAAATGAGAGTTTCGGGGGCCGTGTATATATATATACACGCGAAACGGGCGGGGGGGTGACGGCCGTACAGTTTTCGGCGATATATATATATGTACATCGTACGCTCACGAATCGCGGGCGCACACCCACACACCCACTATACGCGTATATATAAACGAAGCGCACGAACTTTTATTTTACCACTTTTAGTCTGTGTGTGTCTGTTGCCATTTTATGCGAACTCCGCACACACACCGTAAAACGGGTGGTGGATGAATGGTAACAGCGGCGGCGGCGGCGTCGAGCTGTATATATATATATATTATGTATGTGTGTGTGTGCGTGCGTGCGCCCGCGCGCTCGCGTACTGCAGTCGACGGCGGAGCGGGGCGGAGGGGTCGGCGAGGGGGAGGGGGGGATTTCACGGCGCCAGGACGCGGCGCGCTCGGGCGAGGCGGCGGCGGCGGGCGGACGACGGCTCCGGCTCAGGACGTCCATCATTTGTCAACGTCCACGACACGGGTACACGCCCCGTGCCGCCCGGCCGCGTCGCCATGGATACGCGCGGCGGCGGCGGCGGCGGCGGTCGTCTGTACACCACGTCGATTCCACTCCGTCACGCCGCCAACGCGCGCGCACACACACACGACCGACGACCGACCGAGCAGTGCGCGCGCGCTCACGTTTTTCGCTTTGTGCGTGGCGGCTATACCGCCCCTAAACGTCGTCGTCGCCGTCGTCGTCGTATATCGCGACGGCGCGGCGGCGGCGGCGGAAAGGTCGCTCTCGGCCGAGGAGAGGTCGAAGACGGAGCGAATTTCTACGGTTTTTTTTTTCCACGTCTCCTCTGCACAGCCCCAAACACGATTTTTCTCTTTCCTCGTCGCGGCATTACATCCGCGGACGTTTTTTTTTTTTCAATAAACGATAATATTATAATCGTCGTCAAGACCGCATAATACGAGTATATAATATTATTATTATATGAGTAAACGAACTCGGTTTTCGTGCGCGCGACATCGCGTGTAACCGGTTCAGGACGATTACGACGTTATAAGACTCGAGCGGCGGCGACGTGTGATATGTGTGACTACGACGACGTCGCGTTACGTGCTGTCACGGGCGCGAACGACACACCACGTACGCGCGGCACGCCGGATCGCGTCCGGAATTAGGAATAACGTCGCCGCCGCCGCCGCTGATGTATGCGATATCCGTTATTGTGTTAGGTTAGGATTCGTACGCGTATACCGCGGTATATAACCGTGTACGGGTACCATATACGTGCTGCAGGTGTATAAGACGTGTGTATACGCTAATGAGCCGCGGCGAGCTGATGGGATTGCAGGTTATACAATATGATGTGTATATATAAATAAATTGAATTGCATAAAACATATTTTATTTGCATATGTATATATATAGCGATTTTGTACAGATTCCTTATAAGATATACCTATATTATAATAATATGTAATACAGATACATATACATATATCATATATATATATAAGAAAGAAAATACTAAACGTTTTTCTCGTATAATTATTATTATATAATTAATATATATATATATTATATTTATAATTATTATTATTATTATATTATTAATCATTAATTATTATACGTTTACGATGTGATGATTACATATATATATTTTACATTAATTATATATAATACAATCATCATCATATTATTAATATTATTAATTATTATTTAATTATCATTATTATATATTATATCACATTGTAAAAATTATACACAACTATAAACGTTACGATCTATATGTACAAGTTGCTGCTGCACGCATTTTTTCTTCCATCAAACATGTAAATCTTAACCAACTATATATATTATGTAAAGAACATACAAAAAAAAAAAAAAAAAGAACATATATTATACAACATGCATATATATATATATATAGATATACATATACGAACTCACATACACATATAATATGTATATATACACATACATACATGTATATATACCGCTGTAAGTATATCAGACGATGACTATATATATATATACCTACTGCACTATGTACATAAATGTTTCTTCTTAATCGTATAATTATGTATATATAGCTAAAATAGTAAAAGACATTTATTACAATATTTACATTTTATAGGTACGTAATAATTATACTTATATAGATAAAAAACATCAAGTGTATTATACTGGCACAAAAAAAGCAATGTCTAGCACGTATTTATATAATAATATATATAAGAGAACAAAAAAAAAAAAAAATTGTAATTCAGACATCATCGAATTATTTTGTCGTTGATGTGCGTAGACCGCGTTATTATATTGACGATGTTGATTTTCATAAACATAATAAAAAAAATTTTCCTATTACACTACGTCGTAAATATAACAATAAAACATTATCGCGATAATAAAAAGTATTAAAAGTAAAAAAAAAAAAATAGGTGAAATGTGATCTCATATTATATGAATCGAGATGGGACGTAATATAGAAAATAACGAATAACAATAATAATATTTCATATGTGAAAACAAAACAACAACTTATTATTTTGTATACATAATACACTGCAGCGTTTCTCTGTATATATATATATATATAAATTATATATAATATATATACATAAATTTTTTTCAAATCAAAATGAAAATCCACCAATATTCGTATATACTGGCTGGAACGTTTAATTTTTAAGTTGTTTTGTCCGCGAGAACGATGTTCGGAAATATAATTCACCATAAAAATTTTTGGTAACTAAAAAAAACGTGTAAACAATAACAAACGAAATAAATTTCAACTTTTTCTAGACATTGTATGGATTAATATCGAAATAATCGTGAAATCATACGCTAGGTAATAAATATTTTTTTCTCGGATTCATAGTTTTTATACAAGTCAATATTAGATATCGTTACGAAACTATTATAAGAATAATCGTAATTATCATTTTAATATTTATATGGTAATATAAAATATAAAACATGACTAGTAGTTATAGAGTACGCGAAATATAATATTTCTTTTTTTTTGAAAAAAAAAAAGTTCCGAGATTGTACAATACACATACTCAACATGTGTTATTTTGTCATTTTGTGACGACGGCAAATTTATAGGTTTTAAAACGTCCGACATATTACATTGCTCTCTTATTACGTTTTACGTAGTAGCAAAGTCAAAAATGGAACAGCTAAATATAAATTATACTGTGTATCAACGACGGGCTTCCGAGAAAGGCTGCGTAGGACGCAAAGGACTAGCCGAAAACGGTCAAATCTCGTATAACGGTCGCCAAGAAACGAATAATGCAATGATAAAACAAAGAAATTTGACGATACGATAAAGGCAATACTCTTCGACTATATACACACGCATAACGTCATATAGCTCGTTTAGCTGGCGTGCTATGTACATTTTTGTATTGTACCTAAAGCTGCTGATTACAATTGGAAATGACGCCCGAATTATCTCTCGTGATTTATAAAGAATAAAAATGCCGTTTATAAAAAATATCGTATTTCGAGTTGACGGGTTATAATGCACGCATTAAGCGCGCACATATACATAATATTGGATAGCCATTGTAATGCTTGGTATCTCTATATACACATAACACGCGTACATTTAACATAATTGTCCTACGCGGACACATTATTACATTGTTGTTATAAATGTATATATTATAATACTTACGTACTAACGTGTTTACGTCGACTAAACAATAATAATAATCAAAAAAAAAAAAAAAAAATAGGTCTAAATTACAGCTATAGGCAATAACCGCCTTACATCGTAATGAATAATATATATTATTATTACGATGCGTGCGTACACATATTATTATGTTGCATTATCTTGTAAGTACTAACATAATACATAACGCGAAACAGATCGGTAGCGACGCAGCACGGAATAATAATATTATGATTTTGTTTAAATCGAATGTTTTTGTGTTTGTATGTTATTATTACATTGACAATAATGTTGTAATTACGACACCAGCAAATTAGTTAATATTAAAAAGGAAAAAAAACAATCCGTATAGTCATATTTAAAACATAATTAAAAAAAAAAAAAAAAATAGTAATAATAATAATAATAATAATAATAAATAAAATAAAATAATAATAGCGACCAGTGAAAAAAATATACATCAGTCAACCAGATTGTTATCAATCATTGTAATGAAACACGAGTACTAGAATTTAGATTGTAATTTACGGTACTACAAATGACCATAGTATTGGGCCGGGTAATGATGATATTCGTTGTGATAGGCCGGGTCGCCTGGGGGTCTGTGACCTGCCGCTGCGAGCATCTGAGACTGTCCGTCCATCATGTATCCGAGACCGGCTGCCTCGGGGCTGTACGCTCCGCTGGGGCCGGCATGCGGTGAGAATACTAGAAAAAAAAATAATAATAATAATATTAACAACGATGTCCATTTACGAATAAGTCACGAATCGATTTTTATAGGTATTTTGTTGTTTACACATATAAACATACTATCATATTATCATAATGTATATATATTATACTATGTATAGTGCGCGATATGATGTCGAAGATATGCCGAAGAAACTGTCGCCGCGATCGTTTCACACGAAAACGACTTTGGACCGACGAAATAGTAATTTATAGCCGCTTAAAGGAAACACTACCACTACGACCATTACTATTACAACTATTACTATACTGCGGGCGGTGGAAGAGGTGAAAACTTGGTCTGTCCCAGAGCGAGCACTTTTTTTTCTTATCAGATACTGCTAGGGATTGACGGATTGCAGTCGCACAGACCCTTCGGGGTCGAGGTCCATTTTTCTTGTCCCCAAACACGAGAAGGGACCTCTAGCGACAAGATATATTGTTGTGCAGTCCCTATACATATATACATATATATTCCTTGTCCACGCCATTACTGTTCTTCCCAATTCCCGCGTATATATATATATACTTATATATGTGTACAAATAATGTGTGGTGGAGTCGGTCGTTCGCCTCACTAGAGAAATTCACTTGTAAATCGCTATTGCAGCAGCAGCAGCAGCAGCAGAATATGTTTAATATAGAATTGCATAATGTATACAAATACGCGCGTATTACAGGTATATATGCACGACAATCACTACTGCTTCGGCTGTAGTTCTTTATACAGTCGTTGTTAAAAACGTCAATTTAAAAGGCAGATATATTTATTTATACCTAAAAGCGTATATACGACGTCATGTTAACAACGCTAAACGAAACGAAATACAGCAGACCGGGAATATATTATTAATAATAAAATACAGCGTTGCGCCGAGGACGAAACACTAAAAGCTTTTGTTTCATCTCTCCTCCGTTTTGTCCACTGTACAATAATAATAAAAATAATAATAATAAATAATATATATTTCACGAGACGTTAAACACATAGTACTGCAATAGCATCATATATATATCCAGACAAAAACCAGAAAGCGACATGTACACAACACAACGTTTCACACACGAGAGCATCGCGCCGGCGACGCCGCCACTGCCGAGTGACGGGGCGCGAAATACTCTCGGGAATAGAAATGATTAGGACCTCGACGGCAGAAAAGTGGAAAGCCGTGTAATCCCCCGGCGACTGATTTTTTTGAATTGCAATTTAATTGGCCCGCTATATATACGTCGACGACCGAGCACGAAATCAGCGTCGGTGCACTGCCATCATAATAATGAAGATAATATAGTAATAGTAATAATAATAATAGTAATAATAATAATAATAATAATAACGGAGATGATGACGATATAATCAGTATAGAAGTCAGTATTATATAATAATGTCGTTTTCCTCCGTGATGGCTTTGCGTATCGCATCACCGAGATGCGGTGGTCGTGTGCACTGTGCAGGCGACGGCCCCGACGACGCGGAAATATCGTCGCCTGCAAAACAAACGGTTCTAAATAGTCGTCGCAGTTATAAACCAGCGACTAAAAGTTTCCCCTTCGCTTTTACGAAGCACCCCGTGCGCAAACACGGTAATGGATATTAACAGAGATTACTCTTAACACCACCCCTGCACAGCAGCCAGCAGATATATCCAAGATGTCCTTGCACGCCCGCGCTATATCACAGAAATGTCCCTCAATCCTCGCTACCCCTTATGAACTATTATAGATATCGCCGTCTAATATTCTTTTCGACTTCTAACCGTATATTATATACGATTACTCCTATTACCGCTACTGCTGCTGCTACTATACCCTCAGTCACGCTCAGATTATATTCACTTTCATATAATACTAGATCGTATATCGTAAAATTATTATGTACCAAATGATGCGTACGTTCGGTACTCGGTTAAAGCTTTCGAAAAGTTTCGAGAACGGTTTTTTTTCGCGAGATGTGGTGGTGCGACCGACAAAAAATGTTCTATATATATATATATTATGATGATGATGATGCGTCCAAATTACGCGAAAAGAGTTTGTGAGCTATGTACCGAAATAAAAGGGGTCGAAGCATTTTCAAAACGTCCGAGGAAATGTTATCGTGTCGGGAGTGAACGACTATATATACGCTGGCTGCAGAGTTGATGAGGCGGAACAGCACTGTTTGGTGGTTTTTATATCCGGTACGCATTTATTTCTTTTCTTCGTAAAATGTATAAAATAATGTCGGTCGTAATATATATATATTATATATGAGGGGTGGAAAAACTTGGACGGGAGGTCGGACCAACGAGACTTGTCTTGTTAAAGCTTTCGGGAGATTTCTTTTTCGAATACTACCGGAAATATAGAATCGAGTCCCTTTTATACAGAGTGCCGTTAAGGGGTCAGAGTATATTATAATTTTCATATTATATGATCGACTTCAACTAACACTATATCCTATACAAGTTACACGCATTATATATATTATAATATGTATATGTAAGTGTACGAGTTTTTTTTTATTCTTATTTACAATTTATTCCACACACATCGAGAAACTTTCGAAATCCATTCGTAGGCAAAAGTAAAAAAAAAAACACGTATACGGGACGATGCGTATCCAATATATTATACATAATAATACCTAGTTATGTATGTATATAAAACTGTACCAAATAAGGTCTCACGATGACATTCGTTTCTATATATATGTATACAAAATACGTGTAGCGGAGCGACCCTTTCTATGCCGCGATTTAACGTCAATGATTTTGGATTAAAACTGATATAATATATGGCACTATAGTATAATAACGGCCGAGTGAGTGGTTGGTTTATAGTTAGTTTGACCGTAACTGTTTCCCGGTGGTTGCGCGTTGCACATTCAAGTATACATACACACACACACACAGGGACGGAGACCGCTGAGTGCAACTATACGGGGGCAAATAAAAACAAAAGTGTCGTATAAAGGCAATTTGCTGCTAATAAAATTAAAACGATCGTGTGCGCCGTGGTGAGAGGAGACGACAATCATCAAAAAAAGGGTCTAGATGACTTGCAGTAAAAATAAAATTTCCATTAAACGGGAATAAAACGGTAACCGGCTCGGCGCGCGAGAGAGGGTGCACGAAAATCAAGCATGTCGTAACAAGTTTATCGCGCCATAAAACCCCTCGAAATTGCCAGTCAAAAGTTGTGTGCCACCGTCTCGGAATAGCCGTAAAAACCCGCGGAAAATGGGGGTATAAAGCTGGGGGGAGGAGAGAAAGTGCGTTTGAGAGAGAGGAAAAACCTGGGCTGGAAAATTCGCGTAATTGGACCTGAGGTGCATCGCGGAAAACATTACAATTTGCCGCCACCGCCGCGCGTTTACGACCCCCCGCGAATAGTCGTTCTGCTTTACGACGATGACGGTCCTACTATATATATATGTAAGTATAATATACATTGTATATACATATACACGGCTTCGCCACCACCTGATTCAAACGATTTACCGCGTATCTTGTGAACAACAACGACGACGACTCTACGACTATATCGCGACGGGGGAAAAAAAAAGTACCGAACCAAAACTTTTGCGGGATAACAATTACGACGTTTTCGCGCCGTGCCGCAAACGACATTATTATATCATTGTATACATACACTATGATAATAATATTATAATACATGGATATTACATAAAAATAAGGTACAACTATCGTGATAACATGTATATAGGTATACCTATAATATAGTATATATTATATTGTTATTTTGAGACTTACCAGCACGGTTAGACTGATCAATCATAGGTTGCACTATTCTCCGTCGAGCGTTTATAAACCTGCGGAAACAAACAAACAATCATATTAGGAACATAATTTATATAAATATAATAATTGTGTTGATTATATTGTATCAGAGATTGGTACTTTTCAAAGCTAATAAGAATTACATCTCATCGATATCAATACGGATATGTTAATCGTATACGTATAGACGTACTTATATATATTTTAAATTGTATACGAAAATCTTTTGTAGACTTCAAATATTGACAACCGTCAAAACACCCAACGGCGACGGCGTAATTTAATACACGAATAATATTGTGTACGTTTATAGCTCACTCGACAACTCGTCATTTGTCTCGAGTTACGCGCGTACACATAATATATGAATGCGCATATTATTACTCTGACCCAATGAATTGGTTTTTATGTAATATTTGAGTGCCGGTTATTAAATTTGGAAAACGCGAGCCTGTGTGCATCTCATACCTACGCTACACAGCCGTCTCCGAGGAAGGAAACCCGAATATAAGGGTCGAAATAATATGCGTTAAATGTATTTTTGCCGATTAGAGACGTTGTAAATAGTGTTGTGAGGGTGGGAAAAGGGTGGGGGTGTGCACCAGTAGGAGAAGTCGTTACAAACACCCGGTGCACATAACTCGATAGTTCTGACCTAACAACCCCGACCTGACATATGACCCGACCCCCATCAACGCGCCTGTAACAGCTGTTCGCTTGACGCCTAATTTTCCGGCCCTTTTTATTTCTTTAATATTTCGATTCGCGTTTATAATATATATATTATAGACTATATATGGTATATTATAATCACAAAAACAAAAATCACTCGAGGGCTTCGCTGCGCACAAAACTGCTTACAGCAGACAGCGAGCGACCGGCATGCACTCCTCTACACGTCTATATAGGCAAGTATGAGAGTCTTAATAATATATTAAAACAATTGGTGAGGGCGACTATGGAGTTGAAGTCATGCGACGATCTCCTCGTCGTTATTCAGAGCGTGAGCTTAAGCAAGGAAACGCACATAAATCTCCGGGACGCGAATTCTATACCGGTGTTGGGTAAGCGAGAGAAATCCGATCGTCCTCTTATCGTGTTAATTCGTCGGACAAGTCGATGTCTTTTTAATCCTCGCCCGCGACGACTACGTCTCTGCAGGAGCACAAGCTAAATTCGTTCTCCTGTCTCATAATATATATAGTATCGCATTAAGGGTGTTGAAAAAAAAAAAACTTAGTCATTAGCAGGGCAAAAGTATTCGTCCAACTCCATTATCACGCGTTTTGCATTAATTGCAAAATCAATAGTCTCCCCTCCCTCTTATTTGGTTCTCTTATCAGATTAAAAAAAATATATAAATAAAATAAAATAATCTTGGAAGTGCAAGCCTATTCCTCACGAAATGCGTGAATAAGCACAGAAAGCCTTTGCGGTTTTTTGATTATAAAAGTATTTATAAATATACCAACATCATTATAACTTATAATGTTGTCTACTTGAATATTATTTATTTAAAATGCACAAAAATTGTATTTTAAGACAGAACGATGTATAATTGTTTAATTGTGCATATATATTAGTAATAAAATAAACAATGATTTATAAATCGTATTATAGTATGAAACTTCTCTCGAAAGTTTATTTTCTCGCAGAGGCGCTAAATTAATTCTACGCATTTTTACACTAAATATATATGTTTTTTTTTTTTTTTTGTTGAATAAGTTATTTAAAGCGTGTCTCGGGCGATTACTGTACCTACGATTATTAATGATCATTGTCATTGAGAAATCGACATAAGCGTTATCTTAATCGCTGTTTTTAAATTACAATATTTACATTTTAATTACATTAGTCGGGTTACACGAAAGAGATGATGAATTAAATTTTACTATATATATTATATTATGTGTGTGTGTGTGTGCAATAGTAATAATAATAATGCACATTATTATATTATTTTACGTGCAGGATAAATAATTTTAAATACCTCAAGTAAAAACTGTTGACGATGGTTAAAAACACAATCCGCGATATAATTATATAGTGTTTATGAAAAGAACAACAATAATTATATATAAATGGGATACAATAGTAAACTGTTTATTAATAATTATAACGATAATTATATACTTCTTACGCTGCGGATATTTAACATGTAAACAATTTTTAACAAGGCGTTGCAGGTATTTTTTACGCGTTGATACGTACTTATAGGTAAATAATAAATAATGTGAATAGACAATATGGGAATAGTTTTTATGCCCATTTTCTCACGTAATCAATAGTTCGTTTGGAAAAGTGAATGTGTGTTTGTGTGTGTGTGTGTGTGTAAAATACAAGAAGGAAAAATTGATTTCGTGCCACACGCGATTTCTGTAATATGGTTAACTCGACGTGTATACAGGTATTATATTATATTGTAATATACTATAGCGACAACAACGGGTCATGTATTTGATTAATGATTCTTACAGTAACTATACGTGTATACAAATATACGAGTACACGTATGAGTAGGAATATTATTTTTGATACGATCATAATTTTCGTCCCATAGACTCGCAGACATCGTTTATTTTATTCATGCGTATACAATTATTTAAGGTCTTGAGTAAATTATCGCAGTACCTCCTCATTAGTATACATGTATATTTTGTAAACTATATACAATTACTACACTACATACTACCAATATATATATATATATAGTTTCTGCCGCAGGTACATGTATTTTAATTGGTTGTCATATATTCACGAAATTATAACGTAATAATTTAAAACCGAAAATCCTACGTACTTGATTTTTTTTCATACTGCAATTTAGTCTGGACCTATATATAGATAGTATAATAACACTTATGTGTAGCTAATGAAAATGGCAAAATTGAATACTCGATAATGTTCGTGCATATATATATATAATAATATGTAGGTATTTATATATATTATACATAATAATACCGTATATAATTATTTGCATCCGTATTGATAACTGGCACAACCGCGTTGTATAAAGAGTAGACCATGTATATATATTGTATATACTCGTATTTTACTAATATCGTATTATTACAGATGGGCGGATGTCAGAAATCGAGAATGTGTGAAATAAATAATATATTAAAATATATATTATTTTAACGTGTACCTTTCACATGTGAGCACAGTATACGTAAATAATAATATATACGCAAGAGCGCTCGCACGCACGCTGCACACGATGCGCGCGCGCGTCTCGAACGCATTGTCGGTTATATATACGAGATTAGCGTTTAGGCCTCGGTATATCTTAGACAGAAATTGGAAAATAAAGCCAGCCATAAACAAGAGGGTAATCTCCGGGTCTCAACTCGACTCCGACCGGCCAGATATGGAAAACGACATCCCTCTCTGCCGCCGACCCATAGGACCGACGCCGCCGTCATCCCCCGTCCGAAACGACCATATATACCACCCTTCAACCACCCCCTTTCCACACCACGCAGTCCATACTGCCGGCCCTCGTTTATCCGGGTGGACAAATTTTACGGCCATTCAAACAACCAAGAATGGTCTTTTCGGCGGCGCGTGGGTATTGCGCGGCGCGGTGAATCGGTCCCCGCCGCGCCCGCGGTGAGCCTTTTATGCGAACCCATCACACACAAAAGCTTGACCGCCGTCCGCCACCGCCGCCGCCTCCGCCGCCACCTCCGGCGTCCCTTTTTCCACCATTCCGTTGTTATTGTAGAGAAAGATTCTATCTCTGCCGCAATGTGTCCAGGAATGTTCCCATATCTCCTCCGACCTCATATATACGTATATATAATATATTGTACGCGTATACCTCGTGTCCCGGTTTTACTCGGTTACGGTATATACATTCGCGCGCGCGCGTGTGTGTATGTGCAGAGGGCGAAATAGCTCATTCTTTACTCCCTCGGAACAATATCACCGTCGTTCAACAAGAATGAAAAATGTGGTTAATATCGTTCGGTCTGCAGCTGCAGCATTGCAGCAGCGTGGTGGTGGTTTTTCGCGATTTATAATCTTCGGCGTCCGGATTGAGCTCGGTTTCTTATGATATCACACTGCGGGAGCAGTCGATATACACCGAGACATATACAGTGATGGTGTATACGCCGATATTGGATTATTTTTATTAGAAATTCCGAAATTATGTCAAGTCATACTATTATTATTATTATGTTGACATCGAACAAGTATTATAAAAGCATACACGATGCGGCGACGGTGAGTACATATAGAATAATGCATATTTCACCTCCCTGTGACACTGCAGCACAAAAGCGATTATGTATATACATTTAATACTAGCAACGGTCGAATCGTTTTGATTCGCATTTCGTTTGAATATATTATAATATTAATACCATATAATCGTAATGTGTGTGTGTGTGTCGCAATTTTACTTGTTACACACATATAATATAATAATAACCTTTTATGTTATAATTATTCTAATATTGTGGCCACTACTGAATGCCCTTGAGGGACTTATCCCAAAGTCCTGTGTCGACGGGGAACACGCATGTGTTTCAAGTGGCTGGTGCGCGCGTATTATACAAGGGTGGCGGTGGCGGCGGCGGACGGCGCGCGCGGTGAGCGTACAAGGGGATCTTGAAAAAAGTTAATTTACGACAATTACATCTGGACACCCTCTTGAGTTTTCCGAAAGCAATTTCGCGCAGAACAAAATTAGGGACCGCGGCCGCGTGATCCGGTGTGATGCCGGGGGGGTTGAAAGAATAGCAAGCACACACACACACGTACAACCCTTGCTGCACGGCCGCGGCATTCGTCGGCTAGTAACACACGGTTTTGTGATCATTAGCAAAGATCATTGTTGTGTTTCCAGCGCACAAACATCGCGCATTGTGTGCCCTATATATATGTGTATATAATACGCGCGGCGTGCGTGTGTGCTTGCGTGCGACGCAAAGGGAATACGCACGGGACCCGATAACCCTTTCTGTATACACATATATATATAGGCGCGAGCCCGGGAAACATTCACGGTCGGCCGACCCTAATCCCGCCGCCGTCGCTCGTACTCGTTCACCGTGACAGAACACGACTTTCCGTTAATCACTGTCATTTATTTATACGCACACAAACACTCGCTCGGCGCTCGGCTCACACGCACATAATAATAATATAATATATATATATATATATATATATATACCGACGCGTGTGCACGATAATCGATTAAGTTTAATCCGTTAATGAAACTAATATAATAAAAACAAATACATAATAATATATAATATACAGTAAAATAATATAACACACTCGATATAAGCAGTATAGGTAGGTATATGTATTGCGTAGTTCTTCGGCCAATTGCAATATTCGTACGTGTGCGTGCAAGCGTGCGTGCGTGCACGTAAGTCGACGAATTCTACGCCCGTCGGAAATGGCGGACCGTCGCGAGCAATTTAGATAAATATTATTACGTATACGTAAGCCGGGTACGTCCGGTAAATCGTTGGTCCCGCGTGGAATATTAAGAATTATGAAGGATATTTTTTTGATCGGAAACCGCGCGAGCGAGCTTTGTACACATGCACACACACATGTAACACGTATATATAATACAACGCGTCTCTCCTAATCAGGTGATATACACGCCGAGACACGTAGCCGCCGCAACGTGCCGGGAAAAATAGTAACGGTTTATACGCGGCGTTGCAGGGGGAAAAGGACGAGCCAAATCCCGATTTTTGACCTTTGGCGTGCCCGCCCGCGTGGTAGCCGTGTAAGGAGCAGCGTGCGAGCTGCAAACAAACCAATCTAAATTCGAGACCGTAACAGATAAATATTCCCGCCGGGAACGAAATAGGAAAAAACGCCACGCACATATATATATATTATATATATATACCGCGTGGGCGAGTGCGTATATACCGTTTCCCCCCAATCCGGAGAAGGACTGGCCATCTATTTTCCGGGTGAGAAAAGTTATTTGCCGACGCCAAAGCCGAAACTGTACGCGTATAGGTACTATACTCGCGCGAGACTCGCATAGAAACTATGGTCATTAAACGCTGTAGCAGTGGAAACATTTTACTTCCGGCGGTCTTGGTCTTATATATGATGTACACACTGCAGCATCACAGCCGCACGCGGGAAGACGCCGATGATACTTAAGGTTAGAAGGACGAGGAAGAGGCGAAATATGCGTTCCGAATGAAAATTCCTTATAGCGGTTCGCAACTCGTATAATATTATATACGCGAGAATTATATATGTTATGATGCCGTTCGTCGCATTATACGGTATACGATACATATTATATGCCCATTACGTACCGGTATGCGTAAACTTATACGCCTGTATAAAATGCGTGTATATACATGCATATGGGTGTGTCACGCGATGTCGCGCCAAGATAGTTAAATTTATGGTCGAAATTAATCAAAAGAAATAAATTCAATCGGTTTCGAAGACGAAAAGTTGTAAGCAGGTAGGTACGATATGCACGAGTCGTTGCATTTTCGAACTGTATATATTCGTTGTGCATAGTATAACATCTTATGTATAAAGGTATATACATAAAATACATGGTCTATATATAATGTAAGTTTTTTACATGGTAACAAAGTTTGAATAAGTAAACATATACACAACTGCAGCAAGCACAGGCTTATATATAGGTATAATATTTGAATATAAACGCACGTATATATAACGTTGGTTTATTGTGCGGAAACTTAAGTAGGTATATTGAAATATCGTTCGTGGTTTTTTTTAAATTCAATGAAGTTAATTGAATAGGCGATAGAAAATTACCCCTTTTTGTTCAACCCTTTACAGACAATTCATTTTATGTTAACAAATCTTTTCCTTGCGTTCGCATGGCGATTGTTTTTGTTGCGTTCAACAACGAATGGTGATTTTATTATTATTACGGCAACCAAGAGGGCGAATAATAATTAACGCGTGTCTCTTTAATTAAAAAACATTATTAATAAAACAATTGCGTTTGTAAAACGCATATTCGATTTAGCGACACACAAAGCCCGGCGCGTTTCTTGTAGCGCATTATTACATCGTATGCGCGTATATACACGACGCGGCGGAGGGTCACGATAAATATTTATTATGGAAAAATAAAAAAATACCAACAATATTATTGTATATACCTCTATAGGTAC
Source organism: Aphis gossypii (assembly GCF_020184175.1). Lineage (NCBI taxonomy): Eukaryota > Metazoa > Arthropoda > Insecta > Hemiptera > Aphididae > Aphis > Aphis gossypii. Next base: position 55,856,254 of record NC_065533.1, read on the forward strand.
CTATATATATATAATATAATGTATTAAATCGATAGTTCGAAAAACCGGTATACTTATATATATATATATATGTATTACATAAGTACATGAGATTGCTGGTTTATTTAAAAAAAGGAAACGAGTTTGAGAATTTTAAATCGAATATAAATAATATATTATACACGTAGATATACTAGGTATAGAGCATAAAAATAAATGGTAGTTATGACGTCGCGGTGGTTAAAAAAAAAAAAGGTTTATTATTATTATTATTATTTTTTATGGGACGCTCTCACTGAGTGGTGGTGATAATGGCGTATAACACAAGTGGCGTGGTGTCTGCGCCCGCCACCACCGACGCCGTTACCGTTGCACCGTAGACGGATGACAAGAGGTGACAATGTATGCTAATGGAAACGGTCCATTATGGATTATGGGCCATGTGGTTGATGGCGGCGGCGGCGGCGGCAGTGGCGACGACGACGACGACAACGATGACTACGACTATATACGACGATGACAAGACTACACGACGGGGGGTGGGAGGGGGTGCAGGAGAAGACTGCGGAGAGAGAGAGAGAGAGCGAGCAAAAACGAGGATAATAGTATATATGTGCCGTTCTATATATATATTATAGCGATGATGACGCCAGCTCGCGACAGCGGATTCTGCAGTGGACCGAGCGGCGGGGGTGGTTCCACACACTAATATTGATGAAATTAGCCCCGAGTTGCATCATTCCGCTAGTACATTTATACACACCCGCGCGCGCCTCCCGGTGTTATTGTCATGCCAGTCCTTTGTGCGCCGCTAATGCAATTATTAGGTTTTGCAGCGCGACGGCGTGCCGGATGAGAGTGCATCGATCGATTATATAATATTATTATATTATTATAATTATCCGAAGAGCCGAGTGGAAAATATATTGTGCAACGATCGCGCGCACGCATAATATACACTATATACAGTGCAGCAGCAGTCTATATAATGACGATGTATAATTGTCATGACAATATATCGTGCACGATATCCGCCCGAAGTTTTCACACGATACGCGCGTACCTAACGGGTCGGGCGGACGCGACGTGCCGAGGAAGAGATTTCGAAAACGAAAAGTGTACCCCCCACACGGTCCGCGTGAACGACGAAAAAATTATAACGTCGTCGGCGGGGGCAAAGTAAAAAACGAGCGCGAAAAAAGCATTCGTCTCAATCCGAACGCAGTGCGCTGCAGTCGTTCTTTATAATACCTATCGAGTATGATCGACTGTATAATATATTATTATTATTATTACATCGTATAATATATATTATATTATCTCTTATAATAATAATAATAATAATAATGTACTCCGCGTCCATAACGCGACGTCGAGTGAACCGGTTTACACGCCGGGCCGGTTGCCCGGGCCCGTTTACACACACACACACATATATATATATTATATATACGCGCGTGTACCATAATAATATAATGGCACGTCGATGTCGACGTCGACGTCGCGGTCGTCGTCCGTCGCAGTCGTCGCAGTCGTCGTCGTCGTCGTCGTCGTCGCATTTGTCCTTGGAGCCACGGAGTGAATATTTCAGACGATTAAACGATAACGATCGTTCATGTCCCATTGCCGGCGCGACCCGCTGTGTCCGCAATAACGTAATACACTACTCGCCCGTGCGTCTCCCTTATAATAATAATAATAATAATATTATAGTTGGCACGCACAAAAGCGGTTTTGCATTGTTTAAGAGGATTTGCGCGCACACACACACACACAGCACAAACTTACATATTATTATATTATATTAAACGCGCGCGATCGCGTGTGTGTGTGTGTTTATAGATGCAGTCGCATAAAACGACCGCAAAACGAGATTCGTCTGTGGGCGCGTGTTTGGTGCGTGTGCGTGTGCGCGAGCAATCGTCGTGTATTTATTTTATTCGCAGTCGGACATTCTTCGAGTCGAATCTCACCTTCCATAATAATAATAATAATAATAATAATAATGTTTATAGGTAATATAATACGATGATTTCGCTCGTGTCCGACGATTCTACAAGCAGAGCGAACCGAGGAATTTGTCGAGGTGCGATGCCGTAATATTTTTTTTTTTTTAATTATTTACCCTATTGTTTTGTTTTTCATTTTTTGTCGACGATGTTTCGTTTTTTTTTTGTTCGCGCTTTAGCGCCTCGTTTCCGGTCCCGAGACGGAGAGAACGATCTCCACGCGTGAATGTCATATACGCGCGTCTTTGAGGACAGGGATTATATCTCGCGAATATTTTCAGCTCTCAATCACTATAGTTTTCACCGGTATTTTCGTCACGATATAAAAACAATCTTTAAATCCGTTTTATTATTATTATTATTATATTCCTGCTCTTTATGCTTAATTTTTTAAAAAAAAAAACATTGCAAACGTCTGATAATAAACAAATCGAAATCTTGATATTGCTTCTTTTTATTTCGTGGATATTGTTACAACTTGAGTAATAAACTTACACGGCGGTGTATATATAGGTATAATATTTTTATGTGCACGTCTATACAGTAATGTCGTAGCGATATCACCGCGACACCCGTGAGTATTAATTCCACGTCAATTACGCGTGCGTAATAATAATATAGCGTGCGCGCTATATTATATATACAGTCCGTCGCAATATAGTGCATTAGGCGATTTGAATTTGAAAAGTACTCGAATTTCAACAAACTCGTTTCTGCAGCGCGGATAAGGAAAAAAGGGATACACATCCCACACCTCCTGCCGACCGGCCCGCGTGCGTGTATATTAAATTATCTCGCTTACGGTTTTATATCAAAATCAAATTACTCGTGCATCTTGCATAATGAACCGAAGGGGCTTAGCGCGTTAATGTGAGAGCGCCGTGTATATATATGCGTGTGTTTGGAGGTCTGCAACGCTTGTGTACGTGTATAATACATCTATAATAATATACGCATCTATGTATAATATCCATCCTGGCAACCGAGTGTAACCAATTACCCGAGTTACACAATGCTACAATCCCAATGGAATTCTTGTTATGTATACATATATTATTTGTATATATGTGTGTATAGTGTATATTATATACAACGGTAAAATAAAAGATCCACCCAGCGTATTCTTCGATACTAATTTCATTTAAAAGTAATATGTATATAGAAGCGTATTTGAATGGCTCACACAATTTGTTAGTAATTGTATATAGGTACTTTGGTTTAAAAACCTAACAAAAAGTTTGTGACTATAAACCTTTAAGTGCATAAATAATACTATGTACCTACATGTATATATAATTAAATTTTATAAATTATTCTGGTAAAAACATATTTTGAGATATAATTATTGCGGTGTGATTCTTAAAAAATCGATTAACGAATAAAAGTTATTTTAAACACTTAATTAAATATAATACGTAGAAATCTAATATAATATAATATAGCATAATAATATACAAATGGTATATAACATTATATTTGTGGAAAAATTGTATTATTATTATTATGTTTTTTTTTTTTTTTAATTTAGTTATCATTGACATGTAGAGAATATAGAGTAGGATTTATTTTTCCCTACGCCGTAAAAAAAAAAAATAAATAAAACGACGAAAAAGAGGAACGGGCCGCTGGAGCGTGAAAATAACGCCCGAGATCCATAAATAACAAGGGGTTGATGCTGCAGCAGGTTCCCAAAGGACGACGTGATGAAAAACTGTGTGATAGGACTTCCAAAGACGAAGAGGCATGCACGCATACATACGTACACACGTACAAGTATAGCGATGAACGTTCACATGTGTGTGTATGTGCGTAAAGCCTATAAATAAAGGGAATCTCTATGCGAGCTTTTCCGTGGCACATATTTACTAGTATCCAAGAAAAGAGCATTCGCACGACAGCTTGAAAGTATAATGTAATATGAAAATAAAAATATTTTACACATCTCTCATATTGAAACTACATTTTAGAATGCCGATATAAAATGCGCGACTGTTTGGAATCAGGCGGAAAACGTAAACGAATATAGAAAACGACGATTTTTTACTTTTCAATTAATAGAAAACAAGTTGAGCAGTACGGAACAAGTCGGCGTTTAATCACTCACACAAGTAGGTTATCGTCCTCAAATTCGTTTAATACTGGATTAAAAACTATACCTGTTGTCCATCATAACATGTTATGATATAGCACACACACATATAGAGATAATCTACAGACGGTGTACTTGTCCTACAGAGTAATATATACGCCGCGGTCGGCGGAGTCAGATAGAGATGAACAATCCCCTCGTAGACGTTTTTACGCAAGTGTGACAAACGGATATAAATAGTTTACATCAATTGACACGATTATGATCATCGTTCTGTAGCTGCATTCATACGTACATAATATCGAGTCCTACATATATAAAATGTTTGTGATAACGCGTATATTTTTATGTTTTTCTTCTATTTGTTTAATTTTTTAAATAACAGTTCGCCTCTTCGGTTCGTATACTCGGCGCCGTTAACTATACTTGTCTGTTCTCGAAAACAACAAAAACAAACACTACGAGATGAAAAAATAAATATATATTATATCTACGAGTTTGTAAAATGTGTATCGGTCATGTTAGGGGAAAGCGTATATAATAATATATATAGAGAGAGAGATAAAATAAATACAGGGCAAAAATATTTCAGAACTCTGGCCGTATTTAATCCAGACCATTAAGTTTGTAAAGATACAGTCACAGAGCGGAAAGGACGGCGGCCTCCCTTGTGTCCGATCACTGCTGCCGTTGTTATCACTAACTCACAACGACCGACCGGAATACACGGGACAAAAGGGGAACTTCGTACATCCCTTTCGTTCATACAAAAACTGCACTATACCGAAGAGACTAATGATCCGGCACGGCTTTTCTCTCATTATTTTTGGCCGCTTCCGCAACACGCTTTAAAATCACATTCTAAATTATAAAATACGCAGTTTCGATATATCATTATAAATGTCACCGACGGTTACTATATAAGTATAATATAACAGTATTCTACACACACGAATTTCATAGAATTAAAATATATTTTATTTGTTTTTTCTACAGAGAGTTTCTTATTTTCTTCTTCGCATTAATAGAAATATGATATTAGAATAGTGGTAGACGCTCTAAGAGAGACGGTGGGAAATTGTGTACAACAGAGCACTTCCGTTTATTCACGGTTTCTGATGAAAGCCGGTCGGCAATGGTGGATGCTCGTTGTGGGGACACGAGGGGGATGAACGTTGGGCGAAGAACGAGAGAAAACTGCAGCATCTGTAGTTTTGTAACATTTGCGCTATGTCGGACTGATAAGAGAAATTACACTGTCAGACCAGAATGATATATACCCTTACATTTCCATACTCGGCATACTTTCTCCCTTCTACTCCCTTTTTCCGTCTATACTGCTCGATTCCCTCTCTGTTTCATTCCCCCTCTTCTATACATTTCCTCATTTTCCACACCGTATGCACAGACAGCCAATTCTTGTACAATTCTATCATCCCCAGAATTCCATTGTAAGTTCTATACTGCTACTTTTATTTTGTCACCGTGCAAGTTTGATTAATTCCACACGTTTTATTTTTAGACACAAATATATACAGCGACCACATTATATTTAAGCAGTTTTCTGTTATAATATTATCACATATCGATTGAAAAAAGTTATTATTTTGTTAAAGATACACTATAGTACCTATCTAATCTTGTTACTTTAATATTTAATCAATAATATCATTGTCGTTCATAAAATTTTTAGTTTAACAATTTTTATTTTTATAACACAATTTTGTAATCGGCACAATAGAGTTGTTATGTTAAAATACCTACGTGATTTAGGTATGGTATAGTTTAAAATAAGACAAATTTAATTAACTTTATTGTTGGCCTATTATAAAATGTTATATTTTATAAAAACTAAAAAAATTATGAATCACAATAATATTGATTAAATCAATTATAAAACCTCGTTGTAGGTAAAAATGTAGCGTTTAATAACACCAATCATTAAAAAAAATACAATTTAGATATAATACAATATAATATAATATAATATAATATAATATATACCATAAATATTTTATGTGTGTGTGGAATTTTATAAAATAATAATATGGTAGGATAATACATTCCAATAAGCCCGAGAAGGTAATAATAAAATCCAAGCGCAAAAAATCGGAATTCTTATTTATTGCGACGACGATGAGTTGGGGAAAAAGGCAATAAGGAGGATATAGACAGATCCCCGTTGAATACAGGGTTGTAACCAGAGAAAAGGGAGACAAGACGGATCATCTTGGCCGACATAGAGAAAAGAGAAGTAAGAAAGCGTGTAGAAGAGAGAAGAGGAGTATGATAGGGTGAAGTAGCGTAATGGTGGCTGGTGGTGGACCCGGGGGGTAGTTCATTAAAAAGGTGTTTGGAAGACTATTAGGGCTCCTATATTACTCCACCGGGAGTCGTTGTGTGCAATGCTTCTACTATATCCATGAGGTATATATATAATATATACCTCATGACTGGCGAAATGTTACCACTACCATTGTGGAGTTTCTGTCAAGACAAACTTTCTTATATAATACTAAGAACAGTAAATCCCTCTAAAATAACCTTTTCTTTACTATCAATTACATACGAATTACACCTTAAAAAAATATATATATCTTCTTAATTTTGAAACATTTAATTATATGGCGTTATACTATTATAATATTATATTATTTAACAACTAATTACGCGGTGTATATTAAAGTAATAACTTCAAAAATTATTATAACTCAATAAATATAATTTTCATAATATTCAGTGTTCACTGAAGCAGTATTAATTTTTTCTTTTGTTTCTATAATTCTAACAAAACAAAATTTCATTATTTTTGTTGTTATTTAAAGTAATATTTTTACAATCCGTTTAAAAATAAGTGTACCTATACAGTCGAAACGGTTTCGATTTATTTTATAAAATAGTCATAGTTTTAATAAAAATACAATTTCTTCGAACATGACCTAAAGGGTCGATGCTACTATCCCTTCTAAAATAACATAGCCCCTGTTACGGGTTTAAGTAGCCTCTTATATCCGATTCGAAATTGTTTCCCTTTTGCTCCCTGTTTCATGCCAAATCTCCGGGTTTTCTTGACGGTATTATTTGTTTGCAGCAAATCCTACAAATAATGATTTATTTCTAACGTTTGTAATAGCCCTCCAACAAACGTATTAGGGGATATCGGAACAAAAGTTCTATTGACATTACCGAACGCATAATTGGCAACACATTTACGTCTATACATATACACGCAGTATATAAGTAAACCATAGTAAATTAACATTTAATTGCATATTTTAAACAATCAAACAAAATCAAGAGTTTTATAATATATATAATAGTAGCATATTACAAATCGTAATAATCGGCAGTTTGATTATACTGTCAATTAATATGTTAATTTTTTGTTTGAACATTCTTTAATCTGAAAAAGTACAAAATACTTAACGTGTATATATATATACATATATATAACATTAATTATGCTAATGGGAAACCTATAAAAGCGGAAACATTAATTAGTGACATCCGTCGGGAAAAGCGAAATTCAATTGCATTTCCTTAGATTGGCCGACGGAAGGAATACATTCATGATTATGTCTTGGAAATGCGGTCATTTTCTCTTAAAGGGATGGGGTGGGAAACTAATGCTGCCGTTGCCGTCGCCGGGTAATTACCGTTAAAAACAATTAGCCAATGAGAGGTCCTTCTAAACGAGTTTTATGTATATCTCGTACACGCGCAACAGATTCCCTCTACATAGGACGCAATACTAAACAATTGTCGGTTATTTTGCCCCAGGGAAACAACCACCACACTCCCTTTAACTTTTCAGTTTAGACGTTTCCGTATTTTTATCTCAAACAAAATAGCAAACTTAAAATATTAAAAAAGAAAAGACGTTGAAATTGAAAAAACTTCAACATACACGTAGATGTATTATAGTTATATATTATTCCACCAGGTCAAAAAAAAATTTCTTATCATTATTTCACAATTATATTGCATGCAAAATTACATTACATTACATTCCACTTCTATAATGATCAATTAAAAACAATGTAATTATATTAAATATATATTTTATGCTTATTCAATGTAGTATTAAGATTCTACGACAAAAGTTAATGCTGCAACAGACGAGTATTTTTTTTTTTTATAACATTCGTGTAAGTAACTGTTTCATTTTTGACAATGTTCCAAAATCGCCGATGCATATTTAATTGGAATTTTCGTATGTATATGTATATTATAGTCGTGCTCGTTTTTTTTATATGCTGATTTCGCATGCACGCACTATTATAATGTGAAAAAAAGAGAGAACAAAAGAAAGAGGAAGCATCCATAAAGAAACAAATTTGTCCTCCGTCGTAACTCTACTGTGTATGAATATTTTCCGGGTCATTCAACATTTTCTCCATTCTAGCGCGTATATACTCGTTGGCTGCCGATTTACCGAACGAGACACCCTCCCATATGAATACTTGAAAAAAAAGAGGTGCATCAACCCCCAGGATTCATTTTTCGTTTATTTCGAACAAGTTTACGGCGCGCGTCGGAATAGCAAATTCTCGTTACGCTTCTTCCGTCGTCTTATCACATAAGTTCTCATCTTTCTCAGGTGATTTTCAACCTCATTTCACTTCGCGCCCCATCCCCTACGGCACGTAATTCCCATTCCGCCTATTACTTTTAAACTTTTATTATCAAATGTTCGTCGTCTCCTTTTCCCTGATATAAACTTTCTCACGTTTTAAATTTACCGGTTGTTTTTCCACGGCAGCCCCTATGCAATTGTCGTCACAAACTTCCTACCTCACTTCACCTGTTGAGTACACACAGTCATTCTTATTTTGTTATTTTCATTTTTCTCAACTTTAGATTTCCTGTAAATATAGTACATTGCCTTTCTACCGTCGTTTTCGAGATAACTCTGTTTTTATTTCGTTTCTTATTAATATTTAATGAGAATTCGTTTTATTCCTATTATTTTTATTTATTACTCACGCGCGCATATATATATATATATATATATATCTTCACTTTTTCTTCTTTTTTTTAGTCGTCTTTTCGTTCTCTTATATTATAATAATATCTGTTTTCATCTACCCTCTACAGCAGAAAGGAAGGGGGACATTGAATGAGAAAAACTTTTTCGCTTGCTTTTGCCAAGCGTCGCGCGGAATTGCGTTTTGTAATTTATGACTTAATGTGTTGCCTTCAAAAAACCCACTCTCTAAACTCGATCTCTCCGTGCCGCTATCTCTTATTTATTTTTCCAATCCAACTTCCCAAACCTCCACTACTGTCTACTACTATACTACTACTACTACGTTGTAGCGCATCCCGATTCCTGAAACGTAATTAAGAGCAAGTCGTTTAAGTTCTGCGTATCGCGGAAAAAATCTTAAAGTTCGCAAAATACAATGCATTATTATTCTCTAAGTCCACTCTCTAGAATAGAATCGTTATCTCTTTTGATTCCAAAAATTTAAATTTCTTATATTGTATTCTCGGACACAGAAATATATATTTTGTATTAATCGTACATACGTATGTGTATACAATGTCTCATTTTAATTAAACGGCTAATAATAATATTAATTATTATAATTATGGTGTTTGATGCATCTTTCAAGAATATAATACACTCAAAATAGTATATCATATTAAAACCAATGATATGCAATATAATATATTCATATTATATGTATATCACAACGAATTCGAAATTGTATATTGTTTCTCAAAGGTATTAAGTGCATTATATTAATTAAAATAACGTTTAATACAATCACCGTGAGGCGATAGCAATGTACTCGATATTCTATGATATGCTCGCAATAACAATAATAATATCAAAAAGTGAAAGGGAAAACGAACTTGAAAAGTGTCTATATATAATATATTATAACGTATATAATACGGGTCTGCATCTGTCTTCGTGTTGATGACCTGGCATTTTAAAAACCGATAGATCGACCTGCAGCAGCAGTAAGTTAGGGTCTATCTCTCTCTATATATATTTATATATATGCACACACGGAGAGCCAGTTCATTTTTAGCAGTTTCTAGAAGTATACACTACTGCAGCAGTAACGGTGGCGCGGGCGGCGTTATCGTCCGTGTCCCCTCGTTAGCCTTCGGGGAATTGCCAGGGTGGTTTTTATCACTTTCTGTAAAAAATGGATTGTCATCATCATTTACGCGGGCACGAGCGCGTGTGCGGCAGCGGGCGGGGTAGGTGTAGTACGCGCACCGTAAGGCCCACGGGACGGAAGAATTCCAGTCCTGAAATTATACGCGTGCTATACTATACTCTTTTCTCTCTCTTCCACCACACCACCACCACTCTCGCCTGTACCACCAACGACCCTGGGTTCTGACAGTGTTATTTTTCCTTCGATTCGCACGCCACCGTTTCTATATATACGCCGTACAATATAACGCGGTTGTCGCGTAATAACTAAAAGTTGTCGTTATATTTTTTATATATATGTTTTCTATACACATATACACACATGCATCATTTATATATACATATATATATTTATAGAAAAGAAACTGTTGTACATTTTCCCATGAGGATCTGTGTATAAAAATGTATATATAAATTTAGTATATGTATGTATGTGTTTGTGTGTGTGGGTACATTTTTTTCCTCAGCCCCGAGGTCGGCCAAGCGTAAAGAAAAGCTTACCGCCGTCATTAACGTTTTGCGGCGCCCTCTCTGTTTGGGGCCATAGTAAATCATTTAATCTCCGGTCGACGGGATCCAATGCAAACGGGACGTGAAAATTTTTTCGATAGGGTGTTTCGACCTGCTATGAGCACCGCGAGCGTAATATAATATCAAACCAAGTAAAAAATTTCGTTACTAACACCCTACGCATGTTTGGCAAATAATAATATAATAATAATAATAATAATGACGACAGCAAAAATACCAACTTCCTTCATTATTAAAGTGTTTCATATCCTAATGTTATACACTGAAGCGAACACGCGTGACTAAAAATAATAATAATTATTTTTCTCAAAGATCAGTACGTAAATAAAAAAAATAACTATAGAGTTAAATAAGAACATTAAGCTGTAAGTTATTAGAGAATAATATATTTAGCTCTAAAATTTTAAGCACGTTTACACGTTTGTGTCAACTAAATTGTCAAATTATAACTATTATTATAATTAGCATATATTTTGTATTTTATAACATTTTACAAATATATATATTATATTATAATACATACACAGTAATTATATAAAAATAATTAATAATTATAGTTTTAACTATACAATTATGTTCATATTTACTCTCTTTATTAATATAATTAATTCCAACAATTGTTTTTTCTGATGAAATCTATTAGCTAAGCCGCATTAGGCTTACAGACGATTGCAATATGCATCATATATAGATACAACAGATGTAATTAATGTAGAAAAAAATAATGCGAGTGTATATCAATAAATATTTCTGGCTTAAACAAATTTATGGAAAGTGCCTACTATACGTATGGAATCGTCAATATGACCTTTTGAATTTTATGCTGAATATTTTAAGCAAATTTCAACATTGAAAATAGGATTTGGGCGATGGCGACTATTTCCTATACACATGTATATACTGTATAGTGCATGCCTATACATGTACGCTTACCGCATATCGTCGCACTGCAGGACTGCGCCAGCGACCGTTTTATTGGCCTTTGCTGGAATTTTATGTCCTACTGTAACGGTTCGGGTCTCTCGGATTTTCACGGCGTTCCCGTCGAACACGCGCGCGTTTTATTGCGCACCATCAAATCTCAATCAAGAGTCAATTTGCCGGATCGGCTGTTTAAGACATTTAGCCCACGTTAGATACCTTAAGCGTTGATTTACAACCGAATGGTGAAAAAATTACCTAAGCTCAAGTGCCCGCTGCAGAGTTCGCCACGTAGTTCATATAATATATACGTACGACAGCGAAATACCGTAAAACGAACTTAGTATGTTTTACAATAACAATTTATTCAGTTCCATTATATAATAATACAACGAATACCTATACGCGATTATAGTGTGTTAAAAAATTGTACGAAAAAAAATCATAGATTGTAATGATACGATAAATCTACAAGATCTATTATGCTATTATAATATTATCTACATAATAATCAGTTTTAAGTTAAGTTGATTTTGTAATACGAATAATAATTGTTCAATTATTTAACCGGTTCGTGTATAGAACTATATAATGATAGTATGAAGGTATAAATCATTTATAATAAAACATACACCGAGAATATATACATTGTATATATATATAAATGTTGCGCGATAGTGAGTGAGCGATTAGAGTGTACCGCATTTACCATTATGTATACAATATATATTTTAAAAGCATTGGTTTCGGGTGAGAATGTAAAAATTCATCGTACTCGACATTCTCAAATATATTACATATGCGTAGAATACAGAGTGTATATATAATATACATATATTTATTTAAGTATATATGTATGTGTGTGTGTGTGTGTGTGTGTGTGTGTGTGTAGGCTCACGCGAAATGTAACTGTAACGTGAGGTGGAGAAAACAGAACGCGAAGAAAAGCGCACGCACCACCGAAACAACATGGCGCCGTCCACCCCCTGCGCGCCCGCCAGCAAGCGCATAAAAGCCGTAGCAGTCGCTCTCTCGCCAGTACCCTTCAACTTCTCCCTCACTCACACACACACTCTCTCCGTCCATTCCAGCGGAATTTCACGTCGGGGGTCGTCCCAACACTCTGATGAATGTTTGTAATTATAACAGTCAGACCCGTTCTAATTTCGCCGAATACACACTCTCGCGTATATATACTTTGTACACCCACTTCCCAGCATCCCGTACACTATAGTGCTGCCCGCCTTCTCCGAAGCGCACCACAACCCACCCAACAGCAGTATTCCCGCCACCAGTGTTTATATGTATATGTGCACGGCGTACATTACACGGGGACCCGTTCCCGGGGTTACTAGATATAATCCCGAAAGTTCCTGAATCCAAACTTTGGAAACTACATCATCCTTGAGTTGCCGTGACGAAACTCCAAGCCGAGGGATTAAAATTATTTCTCCGGACATTCAAAGAACAAAGTAAAATGCATACCGGAATTATAATTGATAATAAATAATAGCTATATAATAATATTATATTACATTTTTATATTATCGGAGTTCACGGCGCAACAATAATAAACGTAAAAAATGATAACTATCGTGTTATTATTGGTTTTTGTGACAACTGTATTGTTAAATATACAATATGAACAGTGGCGCCTAATTTATCACATATGTCAAAGTGGATTTGGTAATTATTATGCTATCTTATTTTGTATTATGAAAAATTTAAGTGATAATAACTAGCTTTCGATTTTATATGGTTTATTAAAAACGGGTCAATCACAGCTTAGTGGCTATATTGGCTTACCTATGTACAATCGGTAAATAGTAAAAAAATGCATTTAAGTTTTATTTTTTTCATTTTTTTTCTGCATTTTATTTTATTTTTTTTATTTTTGTTCATTCAAAAAATGAAAACAAAAATGGCTAATACATTGGATTATGTTGATGCTTTGATTTGCAATTATTAAATTGAAAAAAACATTAAGGACCCCTTGATGTACGGTGTCATAGTATATTTTAAACACTTATGCGCAACTAAATATTAATGAAGTTAATTCATTTTTCGTGTTTGTAATCGAAGCTATCACAATATAAATGTATAAAAATATGTATATCAAATTAAACGATAGGTGCGGAGTATTATTTCCATAAGAATCTATTATGCCGTTAGGTTAATAGTTTCAATAGGTACGGCAACACATACTCGTAGCTCGTACTCGCTGCAGTGAAAGTCCATCACAATAAAGAGAGTTGTAATCATTATATCCACTCGTACCAGCCGCGGTGATATACAGGTACACATTTTCATAGTAATAATAATAATAATAATATATGCATTTTACAGTGGTTATTAAACCTGTCTCTGTACTTAAAATATATTATTATAATGTAACCAGTGCAGGGCAAAACGTCTACGTTTCTTTTGTTATCATGTCGAATATAATATACATACGTGAAAGGTATGCGTCTGAAATGACTAAACTCTATACGCGTTAATATACCCTTGATACTCTTAGACATATCCATGGTTACTATATATAGTATATACTACGAACAAGGGAATTGGAATAGAAGAGCAGTTGTTCTTTTTTTTCTTAAGTGAATGATGATTCAGCGTTTTGTTAATATATACTCAGATTAGAGGGTCTTTCGTAATTACAGGTTGATGGTGGATTGGCGTTTTAAAACCATTAAGGACACACACACATACATACATATAAACGCGCACGCGAGAACATCAGGCTTATCTGTGTGTAAAGTAATATAATATAATATATAATACACACACGTGTATGCGCGTAAAATAGACAATGATGAGACGACGTCGAAATCAAGTTATAAAAACAAAACACAAATTGTATCGTAATGGTTTTTGAAGTATGCCACATTAATATATATTAACGGCGAACCGAAAGATAATCTTGACTTACCAATTGTTGACTTGAAGTATAGTCAGACCGGTGTCTTGAGCAAGTTGTTTTTTCTGATCTTCCGATGGGTAAGGATGCTGGAAAAAAAATATTAAGTTATTCGATAACGGTATAAATAATGAAATCCTTTTTATAGAAACATCTGACATATACCCATACATAGAACACATTTAAATGCTGTACCTACGTCTACATTATATCGTGTACAGTTAGCCTAAACTGTTAAAAAATCAGTCTGTGTTTGCGTGCGATTTCTTTAAAAACGATATAGTTGTATTAGTATTATACTTGTGGAATGCAATGGTAATTATTTAATGATACGTCATCAAACCTTTTTTTTTAAATAATATATAGTATAATAGTATTATAACTGTGTTTAAATAAGCTCAGACACGATGACGTTTCGAACCAAATTATATATATAAAGAAAAAAACGGTTTGCAATTGGATCCGGAGGCGTTCTAAGCCGCCCACTTTTGACAAGTGACTTCGAGGTAGAGGATATGTTATTTGTTGTATAATGATGCGTTGTCGAGGTCGCGTGCTCTATACGACATCTCCATTATTCTTGAAAACATCACGTACAATAATAGGAAGGGAAAAATCAGTAATATCAACGCCTCTTTGTAAAATGTATAGCGTTGCCATTTCCGTTGCATCGTCATATCGATGTTCGCGAGAATTATTCTCGACTTTGTAGGCGTATCCTATGGTGTACAGCACCATTAACGCCCAAACGGCACGTGACATCCAATATATCAAACGTAACGCGTGTACAGTTATGAGCAAATTATTTTTAGAACAAAAATGTATAACGAGAGCACACGCAGTCGATTCTGTTGAGACAATTATTAATATTTTATTATAGTTATTATTATGGCTATACAACGACGGTGAGTGATATTGGTGCAAACACATTTTTATTTAGAAATTGGTATTGAATAACTAAACGAAACTACGATGTTATTATATTTTATGTATCATAAAGGGCGTACGTTTATATATATATATATATATGTTAGGTATCCCGCAATAAAATCACGATATGATATTATGCCGGGAAGGAATTTTCTATCATTTTCATAAGGTGATGTATACCCCCTTTTTGTCGGTAGACGAGACCAATAACGATCGAGGAAGAGGTTTTTTATCCCCGTAGCTCGTTGGAAAAGCAATAAAAGCATTAAAGCATTGCCTATACAGACCGATGGGAATATTGGTTCCCCTCTTTTCACATATTTCCCTATTGGTAAGAAAGTATATATTATATATACAAGCGTATAAAAATAGATGGAAGAATGTGCACGAATATTTTACAGCACGACAGCTCTATATATAATAGTGTAACTCAAAAACCCGAATCTGTGATTCAAATATCCGATCGGTAATAACATACAAGGTACCCATACTTCCTACACAACACACTAGTAATAATATATGGATTTAGAGTTATTCGAAACGTGCAGTTATTTTGCGCTGTCACTTGGTAGATGTAAAAAAAATAGTTTAGCGAAGTATTCAAATAATGATTTATAACTAAAAATAAGATTATATATGTTTTAAAATTTATTCTATCATAATATAGATAATTATATTAATGCGGCATAATAATATAATATCTATATTTAAAAAACTTAAATAATTAAGATAACATTTATGCAATTAAACTATCATAAATTCTACCATATACTGTAAGTTTGTCAATAATTCGATTTTGATATGTAATTACTAATTAAAATCCAATTTTAGGTCGTATAAATAAATAACTAGCGATACATCAATAATGTTTGAATACGAACTTAACCTGCACCGAATTGTTGTTTAAACACTGATACGACAAGCGTGTATCTAAATTTAATTCCGAGGGTCATTTACCAAAATAAAAACGGAAGGGGAGAAAAGTGTGCATTTGAAACCGCTGATAAAGCACGAAGATTAAACTTCGAAAAATAGGCCTGTGAGCACGTAGTTCCATTTTTGAACTGAATCCCAAATATCCACGACGGTCGCTGAATGTTTAATGGAGCCCGATTGAAGCCTCTAGGGGCCCCCGGGGGTGTGTATCCCCCCGCCGTTTTAGGACCCATTACGAATGCCAGTTGCATGACCCTTTAAACCAAAGTGAGATAGAGAGAGAAACGACACGACAGTGAAAGCACTGAGATAAACATTTTCCGTCGTATACCCGCGGGAACCCATCGCTGGCAAAGTTGAAAAGAACAGGTTGATTGTGCGTATAAAACCACCGTACTCAAATGTGATTGAATAATTGAAATTATTATTATTACAATTATTACGGTAGTAATAATATTATTATTTTATTAATTAAAACTTATAACAATATATATCATATATATCATAAATCGATGACATTTAGGGAAACGTATGTATTAAAGCTTTTAGAAATTTAAACGATGAAAAGGGCAAAAATATTTTATGATGGGATAGAAGTCGTTTCCTTTAACAACTATAACACACGAGGATTTCCTGAGAAGTATAAACCGCAACACGCGTTGTAGATGGGCTATTTCGTTCTTCGTTCAGCCAATATAACAAACAACGGCAAAGGGTCGGCGGAAAAGAAAAGGGTCTTCGGGGAGTCGTGGTGACTATTTCCTTTCCGGATAAGCGACACAGAAATGGAAAAAAGGTTTTTTTACTACAATGTAATAGTATAGCGATGTTGCTGCTAGGAGGCAGTTTAGAGGGACGACTCTTAGCGGCCGCATTGATGCGTTGTTGAGTCATTCACATATTCATAGAATCGCCCTCGCTGAGGCAGTTTTCCTAAGCAATTTCTGCACCCCTCTCCGGATTGCTATCTCCTATATATACGCATATTATGCGCACCTCATCACCATTTCACATGTTATAATAATAATTCCGGAGTTTGCGCACAAATCGGGCGAAACCCGTTTTCGCGTGCTTTACATGCGTGCCTTTTACTATTATATCATATCGAGTTTAATCTAAATGAATGTATATAGTTTTTATACAGCACACGAGAGGGAAAAAGATTTGTATAATAATAACGTTATTATTATTATTATAGACGTGTACGGATTTCCTTTAGGTATAAAAAAAATATAAAACATGATTCGATTATATTATGTTACGACGGCAGTAACGCACTATCAATTTAGAAGGTAAACAATGATTATTCACCCATTACTTTTTATTTATCTGGTAAATTTATTGTCGTTACGACCGTGTAACAGGAACTCACCGATCAAAACACGGGTTATTACATCAAGGTAAAAGCTGGGATCGTAAAAATCCCATCAAGATGCAATACAGGCTATACGGAAAAATCCATCCAAGGCGGATGTATACGCCATAAAACTCAACCCCTGTTTTAACATCAAATCCACGACTACTATAAAGACAACGATTAAGGAATTGTTATTATATGTAGAAACTTTTTTGATTTTACTTTTCGCATTTTGAAGATTTTCAATACCTAGTATAGAGGGTTATAGGACGTTAACGCGTTTACAATTATTGTGTTATACAATAAGTAAACCATAATTAAAACTGTGTAGGTAATACGTAATAACTAATAACTAATAAATAATAAATAATAGCCAATAGGTATACTATATAAATTATAATATATACGATTCTTGATGAAACTGAAGTTATCGTCATACTGAGGGAAATCAATTAATATTACAAACGTGCCGTTCGTAATAAAATTCAATAGACGGTTTTTCATTGCACACGACAATCGACAAAATATAGGTGGCAGGTACTGTACCTATATTATTAAATATATATACATGTATATAAATGAAACGTGTGAAAACAGGTACTGTAATTCTAGTGTCCTAACGCGTGAACGCGATAAAGAGAAAAACCCTCGGTACTTTGTTTTTTCCCTTCTCTGTCCAGTTAAATTTACGACGCTATAAAACTAATATTGCATCTGGTCGTAAATCTTGGCGGGGTTAGCAAGCTTTCCCGTTATATGCACTTCAATGTGATAGACTCGGCATAAACACGCACTAGTTATGTAAGTGTATAATGATACGTCTTTAAATAAACAGAAATTAGATGGTTAATCAAACGTTAACTCCCATTTATAGGCATACCTATATTAATATAGGACATATTATTTATATATAATTATGTAGACAGGTTTATTTTATTATTATAATATTTAGTCTTGTCATATTATGTACAGTATGCTTATTAAAATGTAATCATATTCAGAACAAAAATATTCATAAATATTTATGATTTTAAACATAGGAATATCGTAACGAATACTTATACAGCCTATACCATCTATAAAAGTAGGTATATATACTATACTTATTACATTTGCGATAGAACTATGATTACATACAATAGGTATCAAAAACTAAACAACGAAAAAAGGAACGTTAATTTTTGTCATCAAATGAAATATTAAAATATGTTTAGAAGGTTAAATTTACTTATGTAAAAATATTGTCATTAATCGATACTAAATACTTTTCGAACGGTTATAATATTTGTTATAGTCGAGTGATTAAAAATAATTCTGTGCGAAATTCTGTTTTTAAATCGAAATAAAATCAGGAAAGACTCGTCATAAGATAAGCAAATAACCCTTATATGTGTGTATATTATAGTTCGTTTTGTTTCTAATATTATTTCTGGAGTAAAAAAAAATTAAGGAAATATTTTTTTTTTATTTAAACACACTATTATTATTCTATTTATCTAACATCCTACAACTATTTGCATTGAAGTTTAAGGATTATAGTTTTATAGGTGTATACAAATGTAATTGTATAAGAGAAAATGAGGTGGTTAATTTATTGATTTAAGAGATACCGAAGTAAAGTAATTTCAAGAAAGGTCATTGCATTCTTAAACATACAAGTTATAACGAGTAATCACAATGAAATGCGGTTACCGCGCCATTGTTAAAAACAATCCCAACGGAAAACGTCCTACAATAGCCAATTAGAATAGCGTCAACAGCAAACTGGAAACAAAGCTTAAACAATGGTCATCTTTGATTTTATTTCAGTTAGAAAATCAGCGCATACCTGAATAATATGCAATGTAATAAAAATGTATCGGTAAAGAATAGTTTTACACATCGAATAAAAAACCTTATTATACTATTAACCAATCTGATGATGTCACAGTCGGTACCTAATGCATTATGTGTTGTAAAAATCCTAAACAAATAATCATAACATACAAAAATGAATAATAATGAAATGGATACAATTACTTATAAGTTATGAATTTATGATGAATATCGGTAATAAATCTGAATTTCGTAATACTATACACCTTTATGAGACTATACTAATAATAATATTGCTGATGAATAAACAATTCTTTTGACGTTTTTATTTCACTGTCGATTTCGCATTGAAACTCACAATTTTTGATATTGATATTTTAATTTTAGTAGTAGGTATCATTACTCCCACAATATTATTCATGTATAAAATGAACAACTCATAATTTTATTCAGATTTCACAAACGAATAAATTAAAAATAAAACTGTATCTTTATTGGTAATATTGGAAATAAATGATTACAGCATAAATAAAACGATTTTAGTCGAAATCCGAAACACTGAAGCGGTCGAACGACGCCGTCGCTATAACCGCGGTTAAAACAGTTTTCGAGGAACGCGCGCGGTGAATAGAAAGGGAACGGTTGTTAAAGAAAGAAACAGAGTATATTGAAAATTGGAATGAGTATACGGAGAGTATAGGCGTATAGCCGTTAAATTTGTCCGGCAAAAAGGGGATTGAAAGGTTCGATAGGAATTTCAATTCAACCCGAGTGCATTGGACGCCGACAATTCGTCGGGGGCAGCAGCGAAAATGGTTCAGAAAAAGAATAAAAAAAAAGCTCTGGAAAAAAAGGAAAACTTTAAGACCAGGAGTGGAGAAACTGTGAGCCATTAATCTTGGCAGCCAACAACTGATGTAAACCCATAAATTACTTTCCTCTTTCCCCTTTCACTCTATCACTACCCTGCTCTTTTTAAAGTTACCCCCTCTCTTTATCTCCACCCTCAATAGCGAGATTGAATGTGCATGGATAAAAGCGTGTGTATATATATATACACAGCGGAGATATATATATTTATCCAAATATATACAGATATGTATGTATACACATTATACATAGAATATAAATATATACACATCCAGAGCATATTTAAATGTGAATTTTGTTCGCTTAACGAAACTAATATATATCCCAAGTGGGTATTCAAAACGGTTGTTTGAAAAATAAATTGATAAATTAAAAATATAATTCAATTACGCGTAGAGAAGATCAGAATTTAGTGGGAAAAAATTCAATATCTAAAATGAAATATTTACTGATTCCATTTGCAACGAGCAAAATATAATTTCCTATCAATATAATATATAGTATGACACACAAATACATCGAAATAAGAGACGATGGTCAATAGTTAACATACAATATTATATAAATTGTACAAAAATAATATAACGCAGAAAATTGTAAGATTTTAACAGTAAAAAGTAATTCATGAATGTGTATCATATAGCATAATATACACACTTGTCCGTATATGCACGTATATACGGTCGCATTAGTATGCGCAAACACGCTTTTAACCAATTAGCAATGATGTCGGAAATTATCTGTTTTTGATCACAATTCCACCGCTGGTCACACGTATTACATCGACAAACCGTAATTTATCATTAGATCAAATTTGCATAACACAGCTAGTTAGTTATAAAATTAAGCATTGGAACCAACATCGATATAACCCGTAATATTTTATGACACATAAAAAAACTGAATTACCAATCACCACACACGTATATAATATACACTATATACACACGTAATGCCTTTATACGAAATACATTATGGATGTGTTTGATGATGATAATAATAATAAATTATTGTTATTATTTATTATTATTATTATGGTATCGTTAATATTATTTTATCATCATTAACATAATTATATATGGTAAATATTATACACGTGTATAATATTTTTATTTTTATTTTTTTTATTATTGTTTGAAAGAAGAAATCAATAGAAAGCAGTAAGTTGTAAGTACAAATTTTATTAAATTAGTCATCATTATCTACGAATTATGATTATTTTATTCGTCTATTTATTTTATGTTGTTAGGTAAATCTTTGCTCGTAAAAGATAATAAGTACCTCACAAAACATGCTCGTAAAAGAGTAGGTGTATAAATGAGATATGCAAATTAAATATAATAAATTTCATGAAAAGTGGTTAAAAACCGATTGAAAATAAAATATGAATAAAGAAACTAAACAACATGTATTTGGAGAAAAAAATGAATATTTCAATAAAAAATTAATGTTTAATGCATAATTAATAAGACACGCGAGAAGTTTTTCGATTGTCACATTTTATTCATACAATACGACATACTATTTAATCACACACACACACACGTACACAAACTTAATAATATATATTTTAATTATTTAATGTGTAATGTCAATAATAAACGAAACGTACAGTTTCAATAGATTTAATTGCCACTAAAGGACCACCTACCATTAATAAATAATGTTTACATATTATACCGTCTCACATCTCGCTCGGGGCCGACTAACGCAGTTGCTACGGAGAGACGTGAATTGGAGTAATGACAATAATATCCGTCTGGGGGGTCCAATTTCATTTAATTTATAAAAATGAAAGACGCTAACAATGGATGATAGACAAATGCACTTGTACACGCGTTAAAACAATGTAACGATGATACACGTACGCACCACGATTGACGTGTATTTAATTGACGTAATTAAACGGTTTTATGCGTAATATTGGGATGGATCTACGACCAACGCGTATAACATGATAGTCACTCAGATGCAGCTCGAACAAGAACGATAAAAAATTGCATTTGGATACGTCACAAATCGTTTATAGTGCCTACTAAATATTATTTATCATATAATGTTTTACGTTTTATACAAATTCCGAAATGGAACCAATGATGCATTCGTTTAATACAACGCACGAACGAATTATGTAATGTATAGAAACGAAACACGAAACCATGATAAATAATGAACTCAACATAAGTACCTGTACAATATAATATAGGTAGTTACGGACAATGACGGTAACAACAATTTTAAAAACCATAGAAAAAATTTCTTATCTCGCCAGAGAGACAAAATAACACAAAGAATATTGAATAGTAGAAAAAAAAAATTCAGGATAATATTGTATTTTATTTTGTTATAACTGTCGATCTTCAATATAGACCACTTAACTCTGTCGGTTATTCAATCAGTCTCCGATACTTTCAGACACTGCAGCACGCCGCTCAGCGTGAAGGAGGAGAACTCATTAGACAAGTCCAGACGATTCTATTAACCGCGTTCATTCATGTCGTTCCCATCAAAATATATGTTGTCGACGTGTTTTTCGACATGTCCCCCATATATATACACACACACAAACCAGCCAACGTTAATACCGAATATGTAATTCATATATTATTTTACACGCGGCGCGCGCGGTCGTCGACGAACGCTACATGAAGCGGTTTTACTAGACATAAAAGCGACTACACACAAAAGTAATGGCGGTAAATCATATATATACGAATAATAACTACATATGTGTATGTATATTGTGTGTGTGTATATATATATATATATATATATATTTATATAAATATATATTTCCAAGTGAGGTGGAATGGTGGTGATGTTGGAAGGAGAGAGACATGGTGAGAGAGAGAGGTATGTTGGTTGCCGGGACAACGAGGAATTTTAATTATTACGATCAGGCTTAAGGGGGCAAGCGTCGCTGGTGCGACCCATACCCAGTGTTACCAACGGCAACGGGGAATGGTGCCGACCGGTACGGAAAAAAAGGGGTGGGTACGTATATATGTATATACGAATATATATGAGGATAGAAGGATAAAAATATAACTAATTCCAAATGTCCATTTGAACCCCACAACCACATCCTCACTCACTAGCTCTCTATCTCTTTCTATAAACCGTTCTCACACTATATATATAACTATACAAACGTGTATACATAACATCCGCGCATAAATTAAACAAAGTTTTTTTTTTTTTTTTTATTACGTATATAGTGAAAGAAAACGCAGTCGAGTATTAAAATTGCAAAAATAAAATGTATCATATAAAATGTTATTTTTTGGTTTCGTGTACTAAATAATTGTAATTCAAAGAACAATAATAAAAAAACAACGAATTCAACACAGCAATGGTCTAAAAAAATATGTTTATCCATTATGCGTGAACTCGATAAAATTACATTTACATATTTACTGAAATTACATAGATTATTTTAACAAAAGTTATATATATTAAAATTAATTCAATATTTTTATGTTTTTAACAGAGTCGTTTAATATTAAGTAAATCTTTTTTAAATAGAAAAATATTACGTTAACACTGATAAGTTGATGGTTAGAAATGAAATATAAATATGACGAAAACTCGTAAACTTACAAGTGTATATACCTATATTCCTATAATGTAAAAAATATGAATTAATAATGACCAAAAGTTTAGTACTAAAATAAGAATAAGTAAAATATTATTGTTACGTAATCGCAACGAAAATCTCAGTTTTTAGTTCCACGTTGACTCTCTTTCTCTTATTGATCTCACTCCATCGTTAATAATCATCATTTACTAACCAAAATGGAAGGAATGTAAAAAAGCATAAAGGTTTAATAATTTCCCTTGAGTTGGTATAAAATGAAATCTAATACCAAGAGAAAAGCTCGACAGAGTTTTTGCTCCACCCCTTAGGACAAGATGAAGGACGTGAATACATTCCAAGCACCTGGTACTCCACGAAAGCGCCATAGCAGCGGTGGCGACGGTGGCGGCAGTAGGAACGGCTAATTGTTATGCAAAATTTAATTTCAAACGAAAATTTACCTTTTGCACAAGAGAGCCCTTTAATTACCCCTTTTTACGACAAGTATACCGAACGCGGCTGGGGCTACAGTACACGAAGGAGGGTAGGTACGTCACTGCCACCAGTTATACACAACTCGGGCGTTTTTAATTAGGTCTTGGTACCGACTTGTTTTACTGGAGGAAACTTTTCTGCGACAAACATCCGTATCCAAATGGATAAATTACACTGCTAGTTTATTCTCCCTTGGTGAACAAAATTAAATTTCAGAAATTCTCTCGCGTACCATAATAAAACAAAGAATTCCAAACAATGACAATTCTACTGGAACAACACGTGTCCCATGGAACTTAATGCTGGAATTTTAACAACACAGTAAATGTTCCTTGCGTTTAAAATCAACATTTTATATACGACAGTTTTAAACGTACATATATTTAAATCGGATGCAAGACAATAGACATTACACTGTTATTAAAAATGTATACACCATATTATACAATATCCATAATATACGTTCTTACGCACTAGTTTGTGCATTTGCCAATTAAACGTTATCAACTGACATAATTTCGAAAACGTGCGTTGAAAATACTTATTATTTTGTAAGTAATAAAAATAAAGTTTATTTCTATATATTATACATCATAAATCACTGTGATTCAAACACAACTAAACTCGTGGAAAATGTTTATAAGTTATAAGTACGATTCGACTATCATTTAGAGCTCAACGTCATAATGCATGTATTAAATAATAATTATTAAGATAAGTAAATATTAAACAATCTCAAGCATTTTTAGCCAGTAGTATAGTATGGTTAATACATTTTACTTGAAATGTATACGAGAAAATCGTGGGATAATATTATAAGTTTAACGATTGAAATATATTGGCTTACCGTTAGATGCTGAAATAACCACGCTCGAAGTATATTTGTGGCCACTTTTGGGAATATACCTCTTTTCTTTTGGTTCTTTTTTCCACCACTGGGATCGTCGTCATCCTCTCCCGTACCATCACCACTACCGACACTGGCATTACTCGCATCACCTATGTATAAAACAAAACATATAACATAACAATTTATTTTATTTCAATATTTTAGATAAATGTCAAAAATACAAATTTTATTTCACTGGGTATACCAATTTTTTTTATTATAATATTATTTTTTTATATCGTAAAAGACATACTTAAAATTTGTATATCTAAAATAAAATGCCAAAAGTACTATATTTGTTGAATTTTTTTTTTAATTAAAAAAAAAAAATGAAAAGAGCCTACGGTTATAAATTCGTCTGTCTGCGTGTGCAATTGGTAATTTTACGGAAGTTAGGGGTCGTAGAGCTTGTAGCCGCCGCCGTTCTCCCACGCCGGCGGCACTGGTGGTGGGTAAATGTGCACCGTCGCTATCAGATTCACTACAGAAGGTGATCAATCACTGCTACCCACCCCCTCAATCCTACTGCAATGCTCCTTCTACTCACTTTACCAACCAGAATACATACGCACACGAACACATATAAATATATACAATATATATATATTCGTACACTTATACACACACACACACACCCACACAATCAAAACAATATCTCTGCCCATACTCTGTTCTCCCTTATCGTATATACATATAATATATATATATATATATATATATATACCTTTTACCGTTGCACACACGATGTGGTGACGGCGGATAACACTATATACACGACCGATAAGGGACTTCCACCACTCCCACCACCACGTGCAATACGCGGCTAGATGCTGTAAGAGACCGTTTTATTCGAATACCGTTTTTCAACAAAAAGCCGAACATTTTTCAGCCAGAACGTTATACATTCTTACAGTAACGAATAAAATCCACCATCGGTTTTAACAACGATGACGACAAGAATAGCGACATTTTATTGCACAACGATAATAATTTTATTTAAATTCACCAACATATATATAATATTATATATGTACATTGTACGTAAATATATATACACAAAAATAAAATCAACAACAACAGAATGCACATTCAGTGCCTTGTTTTTTTTTTTAATGTTGACTGTAGATAAAACAGCCACGCTGCACACTCCGTCAGATAAGAAATAGTTGGTGGTTGGGGACATAAACATATTATACGGCTGCATATTATATAACATAGAGTGTGTAATGACTCATACACACTAAATAAACAACAGTAGTGGTAGTATAGTGGCGGTGAGGAGTAAAAACTGTTTATCTAATGGGTTTAGGTGTTTGTTTGTATTTGATTGGATTACAATATTATATCCGAGGGACTGACCCCCTAAACACATTAGGAAGGAAGGGTTATCTCTCTCGACCGCGCGTCGTTGTGGCGGACCCGTCGTCCCGTATCATTGTCAGAGTTCAACTTTTGAATTCGTAATTTATTATAAGTTAAGCTGCAGCACTATGCATGTCCCCTTCCTAATGTGTTTTTGTTGCGCGTCAATTAAACACGGGATTTTGGTCATCACGATTTATTTTTATTTTTAGTATTAAATTTTTTGAATTTCAACTTAAAACAACCAATATACATTAGTAAAAATAAAATTATACTAAACAATTTTTCATGATATTATTACCTAGGTACTCTATGCCAATTTATATACAATAATCCATTTAGGTACTTATTGGTTATTTTCAATTGTTCTGAATTGAATACGTTAATAATCTTCATTAAATAACGATTAACTAGTCTGACATTAAAAGAATTAATAAACAATCAAATATGAATACTTTTTTTTACTAATACTTATAACTATAATGTTGATGTATATTATGAGGATTGGTCAAAGAAAATGGGCGGCGGCATATTAAACGGATAAGAGAAAACGAGTTTATGGACAACGACTTTGAACAAGGCAGCCATTAAAACTAAAAAAGAAAATAACAAGTAATGAAATCAAACTCACTGCACAACTTGGGATTATACATACATGCAAACGTATAAAATATTAATATAAATATAACATCACGACTTTTATGAGATTGATGGACTATAATGAGTTTAACTTGTAAATATAGGTAGGTAAGTACTGCAACCAATAGCCAACTAATGGAGAAGGTAAAATTGTATGTAATTTAAAATATTATACGTTAATATAGTTATATTCTCACTGAATTAACACATTGTTTAATAATAACGATTGTAATTTATATAGATATTTTATTATATAAACGATATAATATTATATTACTATAATATTATGTAATATAGTAAAATAATAATGATAATAATAATTCTTAATCGTGGTTTAAGAAAATGTACTAAAGGGTTTAGCGACATAAAATATAAAAAAAATCTCAACCCCTGAGGTTGATACTAAAAAAAAAAAATAATAGCGTTAAAAATTACTCGAAAGTCTTATAAACGGAATATTATTGTAATACATCAACGTTAATGTCGAGAGAGAATTAACCACAAAAATATGATGATAATGATGATGATGGTGGCGGTGCCTTCGAGACGAAACAAGTTAAAAAAACAACAACGAAAAGAAAAGAATGAGAGAGAGAGAGAGAGAGAAAGAATCTGACCACCAACACTATAATATAGTTAAGGTCAAAAAATGCCTGCAGACCGACAACGACCCCGACTATAATGGAATATATTATAAACGTGCGACCAAAGAGTTTAATAATTTAATGTAAACCATCTATGGCTATAATAAAGATTAAAGAATATAATATTATACATAGGTGTGCTACGTCATATATATATATATATATGGATATAAAATAAATCGATACATTTTAATAACGGAATTGGATCCTATATTGTGTAATATTTTCAGAAAAAATTTGTTTTTAACTTTATTTCTTGCAATAATTGTTTGTTTAAATATTTTATACCTCTTGACGGTTAGTCGAAAAAATCTTAAATATGTTATCGAATTAATAAATATATTATGACAACGGTATACTAGTAGGAACAACTATTTGGAAAATGTAATAAACATAGAAATATAATAAATAATTTTACCGTTAAGCCTGTTATTTAGATAGAACACAAATGTCAATCGTTTAAAATTCAAATAAGACAGTTTTATACTTTACCGTTCTGCAAATTATAGAAGAAGGAAACGTTTAATTTATAATGGACTTTTTTCTTCGGAAAATTCTCTTTATTGAATTATAAAAATAGCTCTAATGCGTAATTTAGGGTATAATTATGCTTTCAATGTTAAATTTATCATAAATAATACTCTATATTAGAATATCAAATAATATTCATATTTTTTTGTGAAAGAAAATATCAAATAAATACAATAAATATAATTGTTAATTTGTCATATTTTTTATTCAAGAAAAAAAATATAATAGAAAATGTTTAGCTTTCTCTTATTTAAGCATTGTAGTAAAAGCAAACCTATGTATTTAAATAGGCGATGGCTGCAAAATAATATTATTTATAAATTATTAATCAAAATAACCAATGAAAATAACCACATAAGTTTTCATTTTAAACATGATAACTAATAACCTAACCCATATTATAGGGGCCAGTCCAAAACATTGGCTTAACCCTACAGCACAAACCGTGTGAAAAAATGTCCCTTTTTCAAAAATAAATTTAATGTAAGCCCTGACTGAGCTGGCAGTGTTTATTATATATTTTTTCTACAACTTAAGATAACTATGATATTATTTGATATAGTATTATAGTTAACGCAAACCGAAACGAGAATAAGGGGGTGACCAGCGTTCGTTCATTTCCTGGCTGTCACCAACACACCTCCGTTTTACCAGTAGTCCGGTGCGCGTACTACACCTCCATTCCGCACACACAATCACCCTATTCCTACCCTTATTGAATGGTATTATATATATATATATATATATATATATTTATACGTATACTATAATTGAGACCTCCTCACTTTATGGGCTGTTTTTGATATCATCGTCGTCGTTGCCGTTGTCAGCCTGAAAACGGTACGCGCGCACCAACCCACGTAGTAGCTGTCACATGCAGCAAGTATAAAGAGAAAATAAGTACAAACGAAAAAAAGTTCCGTCGGTTGCGGTTACAAGTACCGCTAATCGTATTTTCACTTCTTTCTGGCCCTTTACACATATACACAATATATATATATATATAATATGTATTTCAATAGCTATATATTTCTATGTAGGTACATTAATATGATATTTGTAGTAGGTATATATTCAACAATAGTTGTAAAAATAGAAACAATAAAATCAAAATTCACACATTCAAAACACTTCTAATTATTACTAATATTGGTATTACATTAAATTAATCATTATAATCAATAAATAGATATTTCAAATAAATAAATATTACACAACAAGTCGTAAAAAAATTATTCTTTTAAAAAAAGTAACTTATTCTGATTCCAATAATGAACACAATTTTCACTGAATTTTCAAACTCTATATATTATTACGCACACATAATAATAATGGTATTTTTTAGATGAGTGTTTCATGTTTCTCTTAGTTCATGTTCAAAGTTTCTACTTATATGTTGATTGGTCAATCAATCTCTTTCGGGATATACGAAGCAACAACAGTAATTGGCTCCTTCGAGACCAGCTGGACCCCACTACCGCAAATAGTTATCCCTTAGGGGGTTTATTATCATCGTTATTCTGTGTATCTCTTATAGCCACCATCACCATAACCATCTTTACACCATTATTACAATCTTTTAATATCCAGTTTTAAATAAAAATAATAATGTAACCCACGCGTATTTTAAACAAACTAGTTAATATGATAGCCGATAAAAAAAATAGGCACCATCCTATTTATTTATTTATTTAAATATGAAAAACAAAATACTTCATGAAATACTACTTGACAACTTTTAATAATCAAAAATAACAATTAAAATAAAAGTAATATATTCGAACTATTTTTACATATCTTAAAAAAAAATTACTAAAATAATGTAACCCCTGACTCTTCCGTCTTGTTCAATATAATTATTTTTAAACAATGAGCACCATATAAAACGCATAGAAACAAGATGTACTTATATATACACGTGCCTAACCTTTAATTGAAATCTATAATAGTCCAGTTCATTGTTTATTTATTACCTAGTTTATTATGTAGAAATGTATATTTAATAGGTTTCACATTTCATTGAAGATGAAATGTCATCAGAAGATATTTTAATTGATATCTCGCGTGTATCTACACGCGCGGCGGTTAGCAAATATTTTCAACAAAATGTATGCGGAGTAAAAAGGGCAAGACGTACATTATATTATCGTCGCCGACAACCAAATATATATATACACGAGGGAGAGATGGATGGCTGCCTGGTTGACTGCATCGCGGCGCACGGCGCTCGCGCGGTTCTGGTTTTCCATGGCAACGACTACGAACATTGGCAAACCGGGAAATGTTTCCACACTCATACCCACTCTCACCTTCTACTCGACCGCCCTTCCTTCTCCACTTTACATCCTCTATTACCCCTGATACTCTTTGACAGGGGTTTTCCATTTTTTCTTTTTTTATTTAATAAAGGGCACAACAAACCTAAACGTACACGTCAAATGCTCATTTTAGTGGCGATCCTACAGAAAACCCTTATTGACGGTCAGCCAATACCTTATCTCGCAGCCATTTATAAATATAAAAAATCCTATAGTTAATGGAAAAAAACGAGGGGCACCATTTTCGTGACTTTGAATAAATTAACTATGTATATAACGCTGTCATGGGTACATGAAAAACGATTATTAAATTTGTCATAAATGTAAACAATATATATTTAATATGTACTTACACGAGTTGTAATCATTTGGGCTACCGCCGAGGAACACAGATTGATACAGAAGACCGCGTTTCGCTGCTTCCGCAGCCGATGCCGCTCGGGCGTCTAGTGGTGGAGGCCAATCTCGCCTTTGACACCATTTACCTGGAAAAATGTGAATAATAAAATCATGTTAAAATTGATATTAAAAAAAGGTTTAACGATATTATTACACAAGTATCATTGTAATGTATATTACAATAACTTAAAATATATATACATCGAATATGCCGAATAATAGCATTGAATTAATAAGTTAAAACATGATGATTAAAAAAATATATACTACATTTATTATAATAATACAAAATATCACTTAATCTGACTGAATAATATTTTTAATATACTTTATGTGTGTAACATATATTCGTGTAGGTATGTATAAGTATATAGATGTGCCTGTGTGAAGAAAGAATTAAGTCGGACAAGACAACCTATAATTTTAAAACTGGTATTTTAAACGCGTAAAACGTTGAAAAAAAATAATATCTGTCATGTCCATTTCGACTGTTACGAGCTGTCGTCCGAAGGGGTATTTATTTGTATTTATGGGAGGAGATTTCGAAAGCGATAATTACGAGTTTGGAAAAAAATCTATTAAAACCACTGCAATCGTATACATTATTATTTTATACTTACGATAATAATAAAGAAACTATTATTTATAATATGTATATATATTAATGAGCGCTCGCGAACGTAATTTTAATTGTGTGTGTGTAGTATATGTATTTATTTTTTGGGCCATTAAATATATATTATATATATGTGAAGTTTCTATGATTATTCATTTGTTTCAAATCAATACTATTAATTATAGTTACATAATATACTCGTTTATATAAATACATCTACAACAATATTATTATGATAACAATTATTTGATACATATAAACTATAAGTATATAATTATTCATATTTTATATACATTATCATCTCTGCGGCAAATGTTATACTATAGGGGTATCATTGATTAGAAGAGTAACGAAAGTTATATATTGTTTGACAAGACCTAAAAACGTTTTGTTTTCACGTCATTTTAATTGAAAAATATTTAAATCGAAACGATCGGCAAAGAGTTTTCAGAGAAAAAATCCGGTCACGTCATGACTTTGTATTGCCAGATGTCGTGTATTTCGTTGTACACTGAATACAAAATGTGCCATCACCCGTCATCAAATTTTATATGCACGTGCGTGAACAACACGCCGCTTATTATTCTACAACAAATAAGGCCAAATGTGTTTATTTTGTAATATTTTATCATAGAGAGCGTATAGAACACGAATATACCTATACTTTGCATATGACGCGCGACGATGTCCGAAGAGATACGCCGATACGTGCAATATTTCAAATCCACAAAAAGAATAAAAAATAAATGACCTCAACATATTTTTTACAATGTATGAAGTGTTCCGTTCTAAAATACCTACTAAAAATTCAAATAATAACATATTGGAATTGTGTTCGTAAAACGAAAGAAAAAACGTGTATAAACCATATAGGTAGCATGTAGTACATGCACGCTAGACCTATATATCATAGCTGTTAAAAGAATGGAATAGAAACGTTCAACATTCCACATGAAACAATATTCACGTTCAAAAATAACGTTCTAAGTAATATTGATTGAGAAAAATAATTCAACGAACAATATTTAAATCATTATAAATAACGATGTAATTTAATATTTATCATTGTTATTATTATTACTTTTTGAACGTTTAAAGATTAACATTTTTCAAAATAATATACGTCAAAATTCCCTCTAGGCAGTTACAACAACCTCCGCCGAGTCAACCGCACTTAGATCTCCTCTCA
Organism: Aphis gossypii; assembly: GCF_020184175.1. Classification (NCBI taxonomy): domain Eukaryota; kingdom Metazoa; phylum Arthropoda; class Insecta; order Hemiptera; family Aphididae; genus Aphis; species Aphis gossypii. The sequence continues at coordinate 55,889,448 of NC_065533.1, forward strand.
GACTCTGCATGCAGGTAATCCTACAGTGGTGTCGACCTTCTATATATTTAAAAAAATATATTCCCATAAATCAATTTAGTATTTTTTGGATACAAAAAAATACGTCTACATACGTATTATGTGCGGTTAAATTTTTACAGCGAGACTCGCGTCGATTTGAAACGAGTAAAATAATAATAATAACAAAAACGCTCCAAGCTGTCAGCCGACTAAAGAAAGTGTGTGTGTGTGTGTGTGTATGTATGTACATTATACGTGTATAATGTAGTCGGATGATAGAAGTACTAAAATAATTTTAATAATAATATTATTGTTATCATTATCGTTATTATTATTTTATTATTATTATTATTATTATCATTATTATATTATTATTATATCCCAATGGTACAGTAATGCGCGCACGTTACAATGATTGACAGGTGTTTTATTTTTTTAGAAAGAGGAACGAAGAGAAAGACGTATACGCGATACGTCCATACGTCTCTCACACGCCAATCCACGCACAGAGTATGTACACGGAGTCAAGAGGTCAAACTTATACTACCGCTCGAGGAGGCGATGAGGAGTGGAATAAGTTCTGACAACGTGCACACGCGAAATAGACGCCCTCGTGACGGCCATGATCACGACGAAGACGACTATACGCGGTGATGATGATGTTGATCATTATAAAGATGACGGTGTAGTAAAGTCACGGGGCTGGAGCCGGCGCGCGTAGGTAATAAAAATAATAATGATAATAATAATAATAAGAAGAAACGAAAATAATAATAATAATAATAATACAAACTAAAATTCATTTTCTAAAACGAGTTCTATTATTTCTTCACGCGAAGCATTACATATTATATTATAGTGTGGTCGCAGAGTATTTATAAGTATACGTACAGCACTGTATAGCACTGCGGTTTGCGTACACGATGGTTATAGTCTTACACGTCTACAGCGGATACCTCGTCAAGATCAAAAAACGTGTACGATGTTCACAAACATATCGGACACACTGTATAATGTAAATGTAATATGTGTGTGTATACAATATACGTTTAAAAAACAGTTCATGTATAATATATTTTAATGTTTTCATTAAGAAGAATAGAGAATGCGGCTGGTCACGAATTTTGGACATTTGAAAACTGTACTTGGCTATCGTCATCGTCTCTTCGTATGTATACACGCTCCTCATAATGCATATTTATTTATTTATTTATTTTATTTTATTTTATTTTTTTTTTTTTTTGTCCGCATTCATAATGTATTCTCTGTACAAAACGCTTAAGGTATACACAATAAATTGCTATTCACAATATATCTGGTATATAATAATATGATGAGCGCAATGAAACAAAACTCGCGCGCGCGGTACACAAGTCGCCAATTACGAGACGAAAGGCGATTTTTCGATTTTTCTTTTCTTGTGCAACTAACAAAAGAGATAAGATGTAAGATAAAATAAAAATAAAAGATAGAAGGCAAGAAAAACACGACTGCGGTGTATTATAAATAGTAAGAAAAACTGTCTCCATTCTCTTTTGCGTGTATATATGTATAAGTGCTCGCGTGTGTACGTGTGTGCGTATAGCTGCAGAGTAGACTCCTTTAAAAATTACCATACAATAATCGCCGCTGCTGTCGTTGTCGTCGTAAACAGACTTTAACGAATAACATTATCTCACACACGGCGGTAATTACAACACTATATTATTATAGAACGTACCTATATACTCGTATAATATATACCTATTATATTGTTCGCACGAGTGACACACTATACGCGACCATCGTGTATATGTTTTTACGTATAATTATTAATAATATAAAAAATGTTAGGTACCTATATAGAAACCTTACAAGCGTTGTATACACGTACCACGTTTTTTTTTACGTATTATATGCAAATATATTATGTACACGTATCGGCGATTTGTATATAAGAATATATTTTTAACTCGTAACGACCGTATACAACGATAATTTTAACGATTGTTTGATGAACATATTATTTTTTACACTCGAGAAATCAATACAAAGATCAAACGCGAAAATAAATTATTGTCAATTTTAATATTTTATTTCCTGCACTGCACCACCATGCCAGTAAAATATATAAGAAGATACGTTATTATATTATTAATATATTATGTCTTTTTGTTCACAGTTATATCAATGTGAAAATATTATTTATGTATATACCTATATATTATCATCATTCATCGTTTTCGTTCCACACAATTTCTTCCTAATTCTTACTACGGCCTACCGACAATAATCATAATATATCCGGTTTGTAAACTTATATTATTACTTACAAATATATCTTTGTTCGATTAGTGTCTACATTTAATACACAGGTCATAGTATATATATATACTTCTGTATACTATACGTATACGTGTATTATATATGAAATTCGGCCAAAGCATTACTACAGAACCAACACCGCGGATAACCACTGTCGCTGCTGAGTTAAATGAGCCATCACAGCAGACTTTATACATATATATATACTCGTTTTCTTAAATTCTATAAAGAAATAAAAATAATTCGTCCATGGTGGTAATCATGGGAATTATGAGTGTATGTATGTGTGTGTCTGTGATATTTTTATTGTGTCCGTTGCCGGAAGACACCCACCTATTTACTATACAGCCACGACGACGACGACGACGACGTGATTTTCTCCATAGTTTTTCTCATCGCGTCGTGTCCTGTTTTGTCGTGGTAAAATAATCGCGGTATACACATACTTTAACAGCTTCCGGCGTTTTGAATACAATTTTTTTTTCTGTTTTCATCGCTATCGAGGTAGGGATATACATAGTAATGCGTGTATATTTCACATCGAAGATGATGCAAAAATAAATTGTACGATATAAATATTAACGGCTTGCACTACAGCAGTCCGTTACTCGTGGAAAAATATTAAAATAAATGTTATACAATAATAAAATTTGCACAAATTTAACAAGCATAACTTTTCTCGGGTATATTATGTTATATTATTATGTGTAAATAAATTCTCGAGGAAACCTTATGTTATAAAGAGTTTCGTGTTACTGCAATAACGCGATGTTGAAGTTTTTCATTAAAGTCGACAGTTACTCTTATGATTTAAATAAACGTAACATATGAAATCGGTTTAGAGTAAAATTATTACTTGTCTAAGAAAACGTATGAATAACTGTTTTTTTTTATTTTTCACGGTAATCTGTGAGGGTTATAGGTATTATACAAAAATTAAATGATGTTTTCTATCTTATTCTAGTCTATATATAGTTGTGTTTTTGTTTTATTAATTCATAAAACTTTATGAAAAAAGATACAGTATCATGCTATAAATAAAAATATTTTTAATAAACTGTCAAGAAAGATAAGAAAATGAAGGTTTAATCTGAAATTTAGTCCCTGTATAAAACTGAAACTGAAGTACTTTGTTTGGCCTATACTGACGTTAATAAGGGATATTAATGTTTTTTGTTTATGCCGCAGCCGGGAATCCACTAACACGATCTCACAAATTCAATTACAGTTGATGGATTTTTGTTATAGAACGTTCCAGTATGTATATTGTATATATATATATATATTATTAGTAGAAAAATATAACATCCAACTAAAAGTAAATATATTGGGAAACAATAGACAAGAAATAAAACAATTAGGAACATTTAAACCACACGAGAAAAAAACAATACAAGACAATAATTTAAGAAATTAATTCAAACTAGAAAATAAATGTATAATGTTTATATATATATTCTAAATCTATAGAATATTTATTGTTAGATTTCCGTCATATCGTCTATACGAAGTATTTCACAAAATTCAGCGCTTTCCCTAATATAAAGATATTATCTAAATTAATTTATTACAAAAGGTTAATCACTCAAAATTGAAAATAATATTAACAAAAATAACAACAACAATAATAATTCATAGTTTGAAGAAAAATTATATTATGATAATTGGAATGGTTAACAAAGCGATGATGATCGTTGCGTGATCGCGAGGTGTACAATTGCTCGGTCAGTTGTATCGTATCCTGTAATTACGTGCATCTCCTCATCATAATACCGTAATGACATTAATCTTTTGACATGACGACTGCCAAGAGAGACGGAAACATAGAGCAAAGCAACCAACTCCCCGTTGACGGCAGCGATTCGACAAAAATACGTCACGCCATTTATTATGGAGGCGGCGATGGTGAAACCACCAATTACCATTACATGCGGTGATAATAGGTAGTGGTGTAATAACTGTAATTGTTTATTTTACAATCGTAATTTTGGGGTACAATGAAATGTGTCGTCGAATAAAAGACTCGTTGGTAAACTTGCGTCGTCTCCGCCCTCTATAATCACGTTAGATATGTATTATATTGACATTATACTAGGTATTATGTCTCAAACTAGAAAATATTGCCACAATATTGTTGAATAAAGTATGGTACACTTTATTATTGTGTATTGTATTTCGTTTATTGAAAACCTAATACAAATCTATAGATATTTACATTAAGATTCTTACAAATTGTTTTATCGGACAAACGGAGTAAAACAGAAAAGAAGAATATAAGCATTTTTTACCAGTTTATATAGTTTGTTATATTATAATAACGGAAGTAAAATCAATTTGTGATTCGTACTGCGTCGCCGCACTGCTGTATACGAACATCGTGCGTAAATCACAATTAAGACCAATCGTTATATAATCAAATATTAATTAAAAAAAAAAATCATTGTCAATAAAACCGAAACCGATCATGATTATAATTGAAATAGCCGTTTGCTAATGTTAACACAGCGACACAGGACGTGTCATCGTTTCTGTCCATTGAGGGGTCCCATATAAATAATAAAAATTATTATTTATTATTAGTAATAATATTGTGCCATATAATAATAATATACATCATCGATAAGCGATCTCACGAGTTTTCCACTTGTAAACAATACCGTGTAGACGTTGTGATATTATATTGCTATCCAATGGTTTTTGTCACGCGACTTCGTCACACTAAAAAAAAGTCGATACTGTTTTCAGAAATTCCAAAATAATATTATATTATACTACCTTTGTTCCTTTTCAACAAACCTTTTGCTTGCGACAACGGTCTTATTATTATACCGGTTCACTACATCGCGTGTGCGTAACCATATATTTATATTTTTATAGGTGTTGTACAATATTTTTATTGAGTTAACTAGCTGCAATATAGGTATATTGGTGAGAGCCTGTATATATTATGCCGCTACTGTTGGTGTTACGAGAAAAAAATATACGGAATAAGATAGTATCAACGCCTAATAATTATGATTATAATATATTCATTTCAAAATTAATTAAAATTTAATTATCGACAGTGAGTATCATGTAAAAATATGATGATTAAGCAGCGACGATGCATTATTTTTCCGGTTATAGTGGGCGTATTCTTTCGATAATATTTTTACCTGCGTGGTTTTAATATTGTTGGTGAAAAAAGAACTACTATATACTCTAGGATGCGTCCGCTTTTTAATGCTATGTTTTATAATTGATTCGTCGTATATATATACTATACATGATACATAAAAATAATACGAATTAAAATAATCCACGTTTGTATATTAAATATTCAAAAAATTCGGGCTTTTATTTAAAAAAAAAATACTTGAATATCATATACATGATATTATTATTAAAATATAACGTAACCGATTACAGAAGTATGAAGGATAAAAAGATAATCGTTATTATTTTTGATATACTGAATAATAATAATTTTTCGATGAATTACCCTACGCTCGCTCAAACGCGCATTTTTTATAAAACAAAATAGAAAAAAGCGAGAAAACGAATAACAATCTCACGGCACACATTCGTTCGAATAACGAGAACGTAGAAATATTTCACCTCGATAAGTTTTTTTTTTACTTTTTATTATTTGCCGCGTGTAGACTTTAATTTCAGCTCACGACAATCCCCTTGCCCCGGGGAAATATAATGGTATACATAATATAGACTATACTACCACGTAAATGGGTCTTTTTTTTCTTTCCATCATCCCTTCTCTAACGTCTTCACACACACATACACAGACACACACAGACACAATATGATTGTACATCGCATGCATTCATATATATATATAAACAATATACATATAAAACGCGTATACACTATATAGTATATACATATATTATATACATACATATATAATATATATATATACGACTACGGTGCAACGGCGGTCACGAAAACATATAATTCGATAAGTGAAAATATCGACTGGCCCCTGCTCTACTACCACCACTAACACCGCTGCCCTGGCAAAAGCACTTAGAAAAAGAACAATGAAAAAACATAATCCAATCCATTCGCTTAATAAATTAAAGGGCGCTGACGGTGTTTTTTTATACTTATAAAAGCCTATACAACGTCGTTTTGGGCGTAATTCGTTTAGATCCATTAATATTATTGTATTCTCTATAAATATATTATAATATGTATACATAAATATAAGTAACATCTATGACACGAAGAGGAATTAATTTTAAAAATATTATAGCATTGATGATTTAAAACAAATATGCATTCCAAAAATAAATGATGTTACCTTTAAAATATAATTTACTATTATGTTCAACTATGCGTGAAAATATAGAAATATAATATAATATATTATTTTATACACATTTATGTTTATTTTTTAATAGAATCTATAAAGTCGAGAATATATTTTAAGTGTAGGTAGATACGTCGTTATACGTTTAAACCCATCGAATCAAGTACCTAAGTCATAAAAAAAATTACAAACGATTTAAAAACGTCAATTCGTCGAGATAAATAAGCTATAAAACCAGATTGGTCAATAACGATAAACGACAAATACTGTACAGAAAGAAAGTTGTGCACGTATATGACGAGTATTGCAATCAATTTAAGGGCGTGCGAGCAATCCCACTGCAGGAAAAAAATAAACCGAAAAGGGGGACTGCCACACAAGTTGATTGACTTAAACGCAGCTTTGTTCTTTTAACCACGGAACACACAGCGTGTAGTCAAAAAACGCGGAAAACCACACATTACGTGTATACCTATACGGATAGTACACGCGAAGGTATACAAAATGAATGCATGTTGATTTTTTTCAGTATTTTATTCAGTGAGCGAGGTAAAGAAAAAAATGCAAAACCGTACTGTTTATACGAGAAGAAGAGGAAACGTGACTTGAACAGTCAAGAAGGATTTAATGGAACTTTTCCATTGCGCCGTCGACGATAAAACCCCTGGCTATATTATAGGTATAATATATATATATAATGACGATGATGGTGCGAGCGTGCAGCAAAAGATTCGGGTAAATATTCATTTTTCGATCGGAAAAAAAATCCCAAATGTATTATATTATTTGAATATAGACGATGTAATAAAAACACGGTCAGCTATTTTTTGAAGTATCGAACATAAGACGAAGAAAAGTGCGTCGTTTACTTACCGCGGAATGCATTATCATTGTAAAAGTGTTTGTAGACTTTACTTGTACACTTACCCAATTCTGAAAACAAAAAAATTTCATTAATACATTTATTTTGGTTATACGCGATACTTTATTATCATTAATAAATTATTGGAAAGTAATCAATTTTAATTATTAAAAAAAAAATATGTAATAATTTTCGATTTTTTCCTTTAAAGTAGCACTAGCAGTAGGTGTATGTATATATATATTATGAAGTCTAAAATACTATATGTACAGTGTAAGTAGTTGAAATGTAGGCGTGGTTATGGCCATGACGTAAGATAACAATCGCACTTGTTTCCACCATAGGACCACCGCGTTTTGTTCTATGTCTATATAATGATGGGCGTTGTTGTTTAACGCTATAGGTACAACATAATTATTACCGTTATATTATTGTATATATAGCCGATATTCGTACGCGTCTATATTGCCGGCTGCACAATACGTAAATCGTCACTGCAGTATGAATATAAGCCCAGAATGATAACAACCACAATCGAAACTCGAACCCTACGTAAGCACTTACTTGTGCTAAGCACACGCGCATTTATAAATATTAACTCGAAATCTTCGTGTATACGTGTACGCGCGTACCAGCGTACCTCGAAAGAAATGTAACAACAATTTGACCCTTGCACCGCGCATTGTACGGCGAGAAGAGCGCCTGTCAACGTCGGAATATCGACATGCCAGTACCACCATCTCGGCCGTTTTTATTGACCGTTTCACCCGTATTGGGAGAAGACTCTTAGTCAAAAAGGTCAAAAAAACCGAAGGAAAAATATATATGTGGCGACTCAATAACATACAGTCGACGACTAAAGGAATGTTGTCAGATCCAGATGTTATTTCAGTTGGCGTACAGAGCACTGTGCTGTGCCATGCTGCTACAGTATCCCGCCGCGTTTTCTAAATCCCATAGGTTATACTTTCGTTTTCTCGATGTTGCATGTTTCCTCTCCACTTCTTCTTGTATTCTCTTTCTGGCGATGAGTTGATGGGTCATGTAGATAACGTTTGGTTTAACAATTATTATCATCATCCCATCGACTGTTGTACGACTATACACACACTCACACACACACACACACACACACATATATATATATATTATATTTATAATGTATATATACAATATATATAAAAGGAATGCAACAACGTTTGAGTCGGTTCAAAAAGAATTTCTCCCACATTTTACAAAACAAACCAAGTAAAATAATAAACTAAACGAAAAGATATGTTTTGTCTCGTACACGGAATGAAGAAATTGTGGAATAACAAAGACAACGGGACCTCTCAATAAAAATCATTCTCCTATATATAGAAAACCAAGTTCTGCATACTCGTCCGACACCTTATAATAAAGCCAATGTGTGTGTGTGTGTGTATAATATTTGTAAAACCAGTTTACAAGTCTCATGTTCGTTGTTGTCGTCGTCGTCTTATAATGTGTATATATATATACGTTCACATTTATATTCAACTGTTTGCATATTATATATTATATATATATGTATGTGAGTGTGCGTATAAATATATATGGTTGCGGTTTTTTTCTCTCTACCTCTCCACCGTCTTTTTTAAACCGATAAATGTGCCTGTTTAATGTGTATATTTAATTCTATAGTGCACATATTGTATATTGTGGTAGAACAGCCTTAAACATATCGATGATGTCTTCTGTTTGCGAGTTTTTGGAAAATGCCACCTGTTATGTATTATGATAGTCACTGGTGCTATGCAGAAAAATATGCTAAATTTCTAAACCTAATAATAATAATAAATAATAAGGTAATATTCAAAATGTTCAATATCGAAGCACGAAAATAAATGCAAATACAACGTTACTCCACCGTACAAATTAAATTACTTTCTCACTCACCCCACCCCCTCTACCACATACGTACACTACATATCGTATATTTATTTATACATATTTTTTTTTTTAAATAAAATTATGGGAGAGGACTCGGAAAAATTAAAAACATTGTACAACGAACGCGATTATTCGGCGCGGGCTATCCCTCCATTATACAACCGGTTCTGCGATATAATTTATTTCAAAAAATTAATTCGTTTCGTTTTTTTATACTTCTTATCCGTGTATATATATTTATATATATATATATATATTCCCTGTTCATTCCATGTGATATTATGTTTTTAAAACGTCGTTCCCCAGACGTCTACAAAACGACAGGTGTTCCCTCCTAGTACACACACATACTCATGCACACGCACATGCATACACATACACTCACACACACATATATAATATATATATATACATACATACGTACAACACACGTCATCAGACACAATGGGTCTCGCGTATAGTAGTTATGTTAATGTGTGTCCAATGATAAATCGGATTTTAATATATTCCTGGATTTGCTGTTGTTCAAGAATGTGAAATGAACGCTCGATGTTTCCCATAGGATATTTTTATTCAAACTCAAAATTAAAAGTATTATATAGGTACTAAACTTGATATTTTAAAACTTATATTATTTATAAACTCACTATCACACTACGACGACGATTATGTCGAAATACTGATTTAATTTACATTTCATGTTAATGTTTATTTATCATTTCAAACTGTTAATATTAATTTAAGATTGGTGTATAAAATATGTATAGGTACCCTAATACCGAATACGAATACGCACCAATAAAAATTAGTGTTATTATTATGAGATGCGGTAATATAAGTATTTACCATACCCTATATTTTACGAACACACGTGGTCAATTTATTAAAGTCTTTACAGCATAATGAGCCGGGTTTAAAGCAAAATAAATAAAAGTCAAGGTCGAGACATATGAGTATAGTGTAAAATTATTACAATTTTACAGAACACCGACGAATTGAACGAAAAATGTTAATACTTATTACTCCTTTATATTTATAATAATAAATACGGTTTAGGGTATACGTTGTTAGATAATTATTATTCTTGAAATGTTATACTCTTCCCTTTCGCGTATACGAAATATAAGCTAATGTAATATATAAATCGCTATATCATATTTCAATATCTCATAATATCCGGCACGAGGCTCAATTTAACTATATTATAGATCATTGCAATTTAAATTAAATGAAAAAAAAATCGTCTATAATTATCATAATATATTATATACAGCTAGTGCATATACATAAAAAATAAAATGTCTTTTTATTTTCTAATCATATATATATTTTTTTTTCACATATAATATTTTATTATTTTTATCGTCATTATTATTGATATAAATATAATAATACGCAAGATTTTTAATATTCTACGGTTTAACGCGGTTTTCCTCCGAAGAATGCATGAAATGACCATCATGTGTGTAACATTGTATACGTACCACACGTTATAAAATATATATACCTACAATATAATATAATATTCTGTACCTCAATATATATATAGATATATACACGTATACACATCATCATGATGTACACGATTTTTTTCTATTATCTAGGACTTTTTTTCATTCTTATTATTATGATTCCTGTTTTTTTTTTCATAGAATTTTAACAGCTATTTTTTTTTATTTTTTATTATTATTTTTTGCTCATTGCTTTCCCTCATATGTGTGCGTGCGCGCCCGAACGCGTGAGGATATCTAAAGACGAAACTGGCGCGATTGCATTTTTATGTGGACTATACGAACCAAACCTGTCGCGTAACGAATTATTATTATACTTTGAATATAAATATATTATATATATATATGTATATTGCATATACACACACACGCGCGCTCATGTACGTATAATAATTTCTATATCATAAACGCGTATAACACGTCGTTGTAAACGTCGATATCAATTTTATTATTTTTGCGAAAATATCTCCGTTTTTTTATAAACGATGAGTGTTATACATCTAAATCGACAATATACATATTTTCTCCATTCTCTACTTAAACTACACGCATAAGTTTGGTACAGACTTATTTTAAATAATTTTCATATAGACATACCGTATGGCATACTATATTCTGCATGTACTCTATACTCCATAATAATATTCGTATCTCATATTGTAGTTTAGCCTCACTGACAATACGGATTAGAAAATCAAATTGTATTAAATCAAGTCATTAAAATTAGCGAAATATTTTTAAAAAACCTAACTTAACCAAATAGTAATTTAATAATTAATAGTATATTGTCTATAAATCAACGATTACAATTATGTAGATAATTGTATTCAATGTAAACTACCTTCAATTACGTATATCAACAGCAGCCTGCAAAACAAATAATATTTATCGGTATACCCTAACTTTATTTAACGACGAGGCGCATCGAGAGCATTTAACATGTAATGTAATAGTAGTTTTAATAAAAGTAAACACTGCGATGAAGGGGAAGATGGCATTACAACCGTTTACTATTGTGAATATTATATAGTTCCAAAATTCGTGTTGTTGATGGCGACCACGATTATGCAAATTCTATACTCGAAAAGAATGAAAGGAAATAATACAGCTGTAATTTACTACGCATTCAACGCTCACAACGCGTAGGTATACATAATAATATTATATAGTATATGAAGGGAGAGCGACAAAAATTGATATCGTCGGAATCGAGTAATAGAGATTTATAAATATTATTATTTATCATATTTAAGCGTATAAAACTTTTGTAAAATATAGCTAGAGGAAAAAATGAAAAAAAGTATAATGATTATTAGCAATCAGTCAAATGTTAGAAGTGAAATAAAAACTCGTTAAAATTGAACATACTATAGCGTTTAATTTTGCATGCTAATGTTACGTTTAAAATCTGTGTCAGAAACTTTAAAACAATGTAGTCGACGGCGATGGCAGCGACGGCTTTGAGCGTATACAATTATTAAATAGCGTTTCAATTTATGTATAATAATTTCAACGTTCACTACCGGGGTTAACGAATATAATCCCCGAAGAGCACACCCGTAAGATTATAGTTTGTCGCGCGCACGCTGAATTCTAAAAAGGCAGTGGTAAATGTCGCCACCCTTTGCCCCGCGAAATACACCACTGCGGCTATCAAATTTATAAGTGAATCGTTTTTACGACGTTTTTCCGACGACGACCCTGTCGTATGTATAGCAGTCGCATAAATATTATTACCATTATTGTTATTATTATATTTTAGAAGGAGAAAAGAAGACGACGTGACTTTTGTTAAAGTACCCCACTGATCTGCACCAGGATCAGCATCAGCCACAGTCACCGTCGCTTATTCCTACCTGCCTGCCTGCCTGGGTGGTTTATTTACACTTTTTTTTAACATGTATATATATATACATATACCTCAGCATATATGCATGATAAATATAATATAATATATATTTTCCCCGAACCAACGGTTTAATCGGTCGACTATGTGCCCATGTGCGTCCCGCTGTTTCATGTTATTGGAGCCCCCCATCGAGTTTGGCAACGAACACCACCGGCCCCGGCATCGACGTGCACCGCGTCATGTATCTATACCGTCATGCAGAGAGAAAGAGAGACCAGCAGTGCCGCATTTATTATTATTATTATTATTATTATACTCTGTGGCGCACGACCCGTGCATTTTTATACGTCACTAAATACTTTGTGTCGGACACACAACGAAGATGACTGCTGGTTATTTATACATAATGTAATTGTTGTGGTAGGAAAAATTTTTTTTTCAGAATTTCTTCTTTACATCGACCCAAACGATCGCGTTCGTTGTGTCGGAGATGCTTGTACAAAAAGAACTATAGAGAAACGTTCGTTGTTTGTATGTGCATGTGCGTGCGTACGAATTGTGAGCATCGCGCACACAAAAACCTTTTTGTCCCCTATATAGTCGTTGTTCGGCATACAGTTCTCTTTCGGTGCAAGACCGTTTGAAAAGTAATTCGACCAAAAAATAAATTCTTTGGCCAAACAACGGTACCACCTTTTTTTATCGTTTATTTTCTCCCCTCGACATTTGATACGTCTAAAAATTACATTTACAACGCAAGGGATGCATTTCATGTGATTCTAATATTATTATACTTATCATTATATCATTATTATAACTGATTCAATCCCATTTAATTTTTTTTCTAGACAGAATAAACCAAGAAACCGAGAAGAAATAAAATTATTAATTTTATTTAAACTAATAATAATCAGAAACAATAGGCGGTAGATTATCTCACAGCCAGCCAGCTGTGCTCACGACAAGCTTATACACACACACATACACACACATACGCACGCACAAGCCAGCCACACAACAAAAATGGCCGCGTCGCCTCGGGGTCATTCCACAAACACACACATACACACACACAAAATAGTCGTAGCTGCTGCATCATCATTTAAGCGCCCATCATCATCATCACGATTGTGTTTAAGGATATATATATGTATAACACTAACTAAAGAGCAGTTATTATTGTTGAATAATATTCTGCATGAAAAGATTGAAATTCCATGGTAAAGCTTACGCGAGTACAATCAATGTATAATATAATATGTATAGTATAACATAAGTACATACAATAAATAAAACCAAACAAAAATATTTTGTTTTTGAATTAAGATTTGTTACAATAAAATGATAAAAATTTAATAGCTAATTCAAATACTGGAATAAAAAATAATGATTAAATATTTTTCTTGTTACAAAATAGCATGATAGGTAGATATTTGTTTTATTTATTATCGCATTTTAATAGAATCATCCATTCATCCATAAAAAAAATAATGACAATAATTATCTTTGTTTTTAGATTAATGTTTTGTTTACATGCATCATTTTGGTTTGACAAAAACAACGGTGATAAAATGAAGAACAATGAACAGAAAAAGGGGTAAAACTTTAAGTACTTAAAATAAAAAGAACCATCTGAATCCTTTTGTTTTTGTTATTATAATAGGTATATAAGTACAAGAAAAATAATATAAGAACTTGTTTAGTACAAACTGGTGTATAATGAATTTATTGACGAATTTTGATATGATACGAGTACCGTCGCGTTGTAATAATAAATACCCAAACCATATTTTACTAGCGATTTTTAATATAAACCTTGGAAAAAATAGGGAAAAGCGCCGGAATAGTATTATAGTCATATAATGGCATTAAATAATATATTATATTAAAAATGTGCAGAGGCAGGTATACAAAATAATAACAAAAGGCAAGACATTTTTGTCGAAAGGTAAGCAAGCAACTCTACCTCTATATCTATACATTCGCCTTATGTTCATATATGCTTGTATATGTCGTATGTGCAGCAGTATTCGTGTGTATATATATGTGTGTGTATGTGTTGTTATATGCGCGTCTCTTTCTAATGAATACACGTCATAACAATAGGGTCTCCTGCACTAGGTAAAAATGTTCCTTTCATACAATATAATATAATAGTGGAGCCATTGCATTGTCAGATAGCCTTATATATCATTAAGAATAATATAATATAATATTCAAACCGGTAGGTACAATATATTATATAGAGTTCCATTTAGAGAAACGTAGTTTTTATACTTTTCAACCTGGAAATATTTTTAAATTTAATAATATACAATACTTTTATAAAATATTTTTATGTATATAATAATATAATATTATGTTTAAAAAATATTTTATTTTAGTAACATCGATCTCCCTACTCATTCATATTATCGTTTAATATTTGTTTTAATGTTGTGTTATAAAGGTTTTCGTCTCGAAATATATTATAATCAGTATAAAGAATAAAAGGTGTCATATCCCCGCTGTTTTTCATTCTGAAATCGCATCCCAAGGGGAACATTTGACGGCGAAGGAAAGATGTTGATAGAGGAGGAATAAAACGACAATAATAAAACGAAAAAAACGGAAGACCGACGAAATAAGCTCAAGCGAAACATTATTTTTCCCCTTTAGAAAGCAAAAAATGTGTGATAAGACTTAGTGACTTTAGGGGGAGGTGAAAGTAATTAGATCACAAATTTCAAGAAAAACGTGGTGGTTATTTTCCACCCACCCATCCTTGATCTCACGTGGCCAGACCACCACCACCGCCGTCGCCGCCTAGTATTCTCATTTAATCCCATGGGAGACAAGTGACAGGGGTGGCTGCGTACTAAAAATACTTATCAGTAAATAAAGAAAAAAGGCCAACATCATACTACTGCTGTTGCGAATATCATTATAATATAAATATTTTTTTTTGTTATTACTTATAACTATATATTTTTCGTGCACAAAAGCAGTTATAACTTATAAGCATTAAAAATATGAAACTTTAACAAACCAAATTCGCCGAAAAAATTACATTATGTATATCTTTTATTGACGCAAATGATGTAAAGAAATAACTAATGTTATACATCGAGCTTTTTAACCACGTTCAAAAACTACTGAGATATAGTTACAATTTCCATTGTTGCACACCACTATATGCATATAAGTGTACAACATTTTAAATCGGAAAGAGAAGAAAAAATTCGTGATATTAAAGTTTGTCACGATAAAATTATTTTTCAGTATTACACCAAATCCTATATATATGCACAACGAAGACAAAACTTGAAATTATGAAGGCGTCACTCCTGTTACTTCCACCGTCGCCATAAACTGGCGGCAATACTAGTATTAAGACAGCATCCCAACTGCAAAGCGAGTAAAGAGAAAACCTTTTAAGAAGATGGGAAAGTTTGTTTTCCCACTGCGGCGTCTAAAAGTTTCCACCACCTTCCTCCTTTTCTACCAATATCAAGCAGCAACATGTGAAATACTCTCAAAACCACCCCTTGTCCCTGTTAAAAACAGCCACTAAGATGAGTTTAAGTTAAACCTTTAATATTACATCGAAATTATTTTACGCTTTTCTGCTTTTAGGTAGACAGTAGAACTGGAATTGTTGGTATTTCAACGGTGATGTGTCGGAACGTATTAAACGGCTGAATGCTCAACTTCTTAACATAAAACAAAATGTATTTAAATACCAAACAATATTATACGATTGCTATTTTAATTTATTGTTTATCTTTCCGAGAACTTATAACGTCTGAAGTACAAATATATATATTTTTAATTAAAAATATAAATTAATAATATTTTATTTATTTTTATATTATATAATAAAAACAATCTGTTTTGTGTGTTATATTTCTAACTTCCTAAATTAAACTTGTGAGAAATTAAAAGTATAATTTAGAACTATATGTAATCTCTAAAATTATTGTGCATGAATTTAAATAACAATTATTTATGAATTTTTATTTATATTTTATGTAGGTATAAATGATATGATTGAAGTATGTATTTCATAGTTTTTCAACATTTAAAACTGCATTTAGTTTATAGTCCAATATAGTCCAAAATATACTATTTTTTTATAATTCTAATTAATTAACTACGGTTAAAATATTAATTAAAAAATAAGCACTGTTACACCAAACCACATAAACAATATCATAATATTCAATCTTCATATTTCGTAATCGTTAATTAGAAATTAAAAATAATGTTTTGAAGTATAACAATTATACATACTTAAAATAAATTATATTAATTATAATTTTTATATTTCAAAACATAGTCATAATGCATTTTATCGACACCATCTTCTAGTTAATCTGTTTAGCTTATGTATTGTAATATTATTATCTCTTAGTATCTCAATATCATCATAATACATCACAAAAAGAGCATCGCGATGACAGCTGACATAAAAATAACATCAATGTCTAAGATTTAATCGTTGACGATTATCGAAATAAACAGTAATAATAGTATATGATAATATTCTGGTTGTAGGGATTGTCCCCATCCATATAATAACAACAAGGACACACGCAGGACAAACACTCAAGATGATGGCACTTGAACAACGTATGTGTCCAGGCTCAAGTGACATACATGCGTAGGTAAACATGTTACTATACAATAACGTTTCGTAGGGGTTCAAAAACTCCCTAGATACGGGACGAGAACAACGCTACAGTGGCGCCTTAAATGTTATTTGTATTTCTGTTAAGTGATATTTCTAACCGTAGAAAAAAAATAATAATACAAATTAAGTGTTTGTCACTTACCAGGATCGCCGTGGTCGAGACTTTGCTGAGAGCCCGGTTGTTGTGACATCGGCCCAGGAGTGCCTCCCGAACCAGGAGATCGGTCATCATTCCCGTGTCCACCATACGATAATGAAGACGAAGGTGGTCTCTGAAATAAATCAATTAGTTTGTGCGTTAAAGAACATGTCTTTGTAATATTACGTGCGAGTTCATTGAAAAGTATAAATAATCAATAGTTATATCCGAGACAAATTTTAACCGTGTAATGGAGTAATATGTTTTTCAAGGAAGAAAACCACTAACAAATGTATACAAAAACCGCCACCGTTGCAATATAATATTTAGTTTCACGGTTTCCCATGGGATCAAATACGACGATCTTTCCTTCTTCCTATACTTTTACTACTTAATCGTATGATAGTACTACTACTGCTGCAACTGCCGCCCCAAATGTAACCTTTTTCTGCTTCCCTTACTACATTTCGTAATGTTTCCTCATCGTTGTAGGGAATACCATCCTCTAAGGGATAATATTCTCCTACCCTCTCTTACAAACGCACGATGTCCTAGTGACCCTAAAATGTCAATAATTCTTCATATATATATTTTTTTATTATTATTATTTGATTAAATATTAATAATCGTTAGTGTCACTATAATATAAGATTATATAGTAAATTATAAGATAAACCAAATTAGAACTAACTTCCTCTTTCCTCTTCAACCAAAAAAATAATAAAAATATAATGAACATGGTAATTGTATTTAAATTATAATAAATAATATTTTTTACTGTATATATATTGTAACATAATTTATTATCTTATCGCAGTTAAATATTTGTTATAATATGTATGAGTGTTTATTGTTGACTAACGACTGACTACTATACAAATGAAACGTAGGGGAAAAGGTATTATAACACCTAAAGCAATCGTCGTAAAATAAATAATGATTTTTGTTTTTTTTGTTTTATTATTATTTACTGAGTACACAGATAAAACAAAAATCCATCCATATACCTCGCTACTGCTATAATGTAGGGATATCCTTTTTTACTTTTTACATTTTTTATATGTTATTTTTTGATAACTCGGTATGACGACAACATATTTATGTAATTTTTGTTTTTCTATACAGATTATACCAGTATATATAATCAGTACATAATATGTACATATAGCTACGTATTTCAAGAAAAATGATACGAAATCCGGTTTTCTTCGGTTAGTATTTTTAAGTAACATATTATAATGGATTTTGCGTGTAGTCATGATCTGTGTCGTTATATTAGGTGTACCAGATTATACGTAGGCGTGAATGAAAAAAAATAATAACTAGCTTCAACGATTATTATAAACCTAAACAATACTGTTATTTTTATATGAACCAAGTCAATTATTTCATTAATATAGTTATTAAATAAATATAATGAAGATATATATGCAAATAATACGGTTTCTGCAATATTATTTATTAATAACCACCAATTAAATAGATATCAATAATAATAAATATTAATATTTTAGTATCTATTATTCACATATGAGTGTTAAACTTTGGGAGATTTCATCATTATGATTATTACATAGGTATTATCATCTTACTTACACTTATTTTTTGTAATAATCTCAGATCGATTTCGCGTGCTTACTAAAACCAATGCCGCCTCCGAGGCGTATAAGCGTGTCCAATTATACATTCTTTAAAATAAATAATATTATACCTACATATACGCAACATTACAAGTGATTAAATTCTATCGGTATACGCGCATGTATATATAATTATGTATTTATAATATTATTTACTATATACTATGATAGCAACACAAGTGGATAGAAGTGACGACGATTGCGTGTTCTTCTTGGCACTTTACGGTATGACGTGAAGTAAAGACTGTGAATGAGGGAGAGAGGAGGGATGGCGATATACCGTAAAGGCGGAAACAGCAATGTGCACACATGTCGATAGATTTTTAACACGCGGGGTGTTCAGCACACCCACGAACCGTAGTAATTTCTTGTAACGCCGACTGTGTTTCCGTTACATTCCGCCAAATATATACATGTTTTTTTTCAGAAATAACGAGAACCATACATATATTTTTCTTGCTAACTATCTCTCTCGTTCTCTTTCTCTCTCTCTCTCTCTCTCTCTCTCTCTTTCACACACACACACACACCTACACACACACAATCACACACACACATATTATGTCATATACAAGTAGATTACCGGACATTTTAAAGGGTTAGACTAAACGAATTCCCAGGTGTGTATTTACTTCCGGTATAATTTAAGTATTATTATGTAGAAAGAATGAATTTGCTATAACTGCCACTACCGTACCAACGACGAGAATTGTTTTATTTTTTCATTTCATATAGGACGATGGTGGCAGAGGATTGTGAAAAACGAAAGGGTCTATCCCGTACCAACAGCGTAGACTCTGCTTCCGGTCTTTTCATAAACCCTCCCACACATACGCGCTTTAGGCAAATAATATGATATATTAAAAAGAAAAAACCGCGATTATATTATTTTCGATTGACGACAGGAACTGTAAAAACATATTTCATTTTATATATACTACGTATATGCTATTGTCTTTGTGCGAGTTGTCGGTTCACTGAGACCATTGTTAGTTTTTTTCGTATCCATATTTTTTATTTTTTTTATTATTCCATAAACCACTTTTGTCTGAGCTAGACCAACTACCACAGCAATTTTATTATAATTTATAATGTATGAAATTCGTATTTTATAAGGAGACAACCGGTTTAAAAATAAGCAACGGCCCAGATGAATAAACAGCATTTAAATGTTTAATTGAATTTCCTTTACTTTATTATAGTATACTTTCAAAGCTAATATAAATATGCAAATTATGGACGTAGTTTAAAATTATAAATACATTTTATGGTCATATTGTGTTTGCATAAAAATTATACGACTATATATGTATATGTTCTTTGCTATTACTCTCATTTCCATAAATGGAAATAATTAGTATTTACAAAGAGCTCTAAGTAAATTACGTTAAAACATAAATTATTCAAAAATATATTGGCCCACAAATTTGCTGAATTGTCCGGTGTCATTGAAGGTATTATTGTCCCGATTCTTATTACTTCTACTGTTCAAGGCGAAATGAACCTAGCGTTAATTTCAATGCTTTTCAGGAAGCAATAATACAAAAAAATTGCAATAATTCATAATCGAATAGAGCCACAGTCATATAACACCAGATTACCCACTTACGATATGTACTATAAAGAGAAAATTGTCAGTTATTTTTTTAATATTCACCACGTTAAGTGAATTCTAAAAGTCGCTCAGCCTAATCACTCACATTTCTACTACCTTAAAACAACCTAAGTATACTGTCGAGGTTATTCATACTCGAATGCATAGAACAATTATTTATGTTTTATCATTTTTATTTAATTTTAATTGTATAATTAAAATAGGTGTAATTACCTATATAAAATAAGTATACATGTATATATTTTTTAATAATACCATCAACTAACACTAAAGAAATAACAAAAGATGTAGGTGTCTATGCGTTGTATATATAGACACTTCTTATCAAAATTACTGAGATGAAAAAATAATAAGAACGGCGAGTGTTATAGAACACAATCATGTTTTACTCATCTTCTACCCTGTTTTATACTTCGTATCTGTACACTTTGACAACTCAATTCTACGGTACACATACATAGGTCTCACGGGTATTGCAACTGCTACTTATGAAAATTTTATGAGTTCGGTGGTCTGCTGTGTGCCGTTCGCTCCTAACTAGACATATCTTCGTCGTGGTCGCGTAGTTGCAGTATACATTTTTCATGGTCGTTCGGTATTCTGTTTTTTACACTACGGTGTTTGCTCTTGCCAAATTAATGATTGACACTCGAAGCGTTGTGTGTACGTATATAATATATAGTATGTACAAAACCGCTATCGTTTCTTCTTTTCTTTTTTCCGATTTCTTTTGCAGCTAGTGCTTTTTTATATCTTTTTTGCGTGCCAAGTATATGAATTATTTAATATCCGCAGTAGTAAAATTCACTCAGTCCGTGATGCGTAATCGAAACAGAGAGCTAAAGGGGTGCTGCCTAATAGTTTGATAAACACGTCATGTACTCGCTATGTAACTTTATGTTGTTGTTGGTTTTTTTCCTGTTTCCAACCCTGCTGTCTTTCACTATTTATTCTTCGTGCACCGGGATTTGACTAAATAAATTATAATATTGTCTACACATGTGTTCTTTTTTTAATATAGCCGAATAAACAACACAATAATATGTTCTCGGCGGTGACAACGCAGATTTTATATAATATATAATATACTCCAGAAAAACCAAAAAGAAAACATTAAATATATAATTGAATAGCATATTATTGAAAATGGATATGGTATAGTGCAACTTAAATTTAGATATTCTCTATTGTTTGCAAGGGATGAATAATAATTATAATAATAGTAATCACGACTAACCTAAATATTACCGAGTGAAATACAATATCACGCGGGTGTCATAAACAACGGGGAAAAAATAATAATAATAATAAATAAAAATCCTCGATAAACGCTAGTATAATATATATATAAACAGAAGTTATAGTCGGTATGGGCGGAGGGTTGGCCGGCCGACCGGCGCGTGTCCACCGTCACCGCTGTCAGTCGCAGAGCACAGGCAGACACGTCCGTTGCAGACGCGCAGCAGCTACGGCAGAAATAAATAATAATACAAATAATTCTTTGGCTACACGCGCGCGCGTGCCACGTACATGCTTACTTCCTGCCTCCCCGCGAGAGCAATGTTTTCCCACACGCGCGCACTAGCACAAACACACACAAATATATACGTATATCGTGAGTGGAGAGAGAAAAAAGCACGACGTACATATAATAACGCCACTGCAGTGTAATTTCAAAACGGCCAATATATATATATAATATACATACATACATATATGCACAAAACAAAACGCGTCCATTTCGGTGGTCCAAAAAGCTCGCGGGGCGGGATATTTCTCGTTTTTTTCCTGTATATTGTTTTGTTTCGCCATCACGTGTCTGCGTGTGTGCCAACGCACACGACCCCGAAGGCTGACACCAGAATAATGTTGTACCTACACATAATGTAATACCGCCATGGTGACCCCTGTTTTTTCCTTCGTCAATGTCCACGTTCCAATAACACGCATATTATATACAAAGCCATCGTTTGCAGTCAAGACTTTGAGACGGTCCGCGGAGACGAAGGGGATGGTAAACGAAAAATATAATTTAAAACACCTACGACAGATCCTAGACCTGTCGGTAACTCTACGCGCATTGGATTTGGAAATTTCAAAAGAAAAACGAAAACGAAAAAATCACCGTACCTATATTAAAACGGATCGGCGGCGGAGAGAAATATCATCGCGTTAAATGTATTCGTTGCGCCCGTTTTACAGGCGCGCGACGTAACGCGGCAACGGCAAATATATTGTATTATTATTAGCACAGCTGCTGCGGCGATGCAATCTATATTGACACGGAGACACGGACCGACCGACCGACCGAGCGAGCGCGCGCGCGAACAAATAACGCGCGTCGTTCTGGCGGTTGATTAATATTTCGACGGCATAGCCTCCGCCACCGCCGCACAGCCGCTCACGCAAGTGTTGTGTTAAACGCTCGTAAATAATATTAACACAGTCGTGTGGTTGGTGAGTGGTGTGACACGTGAAAAAAATCTGGAATAACGAATCGTTGTTTGTTTACCGGGGTGTACCTACCTATACTGTGTAGTGTTATAAATTTCGGAATTTGTCTATATTCGAGCAACAATAATTATCGTTCTTTGTATTATTCTCTCTTTTCGTTTGTCAACGCATATTATTTATCGTCGATTCATTTGTATTATTATTACTACAGGTACAATCGCATTACACATTTTATGTGTGCACGCAGACGCCATCATCACGTGTCGGTCGCGTACGCGCGGTACATTCGAATCGTTCGAAATCTAAGATCGATTAAAAACCGCATAACCACCTGACCCGCGACGCGTCACGGCCGTGTTATATATACGTTAATTTTTTTTTCTTCTTTTAATCGTTCAATTAGTATATACGCACGCACACACGCACAAAACATATACATCGACCAGTTGAGCGATATAATGGGAAACGCCAAATAAGAGATTGATCTCGACCGTATATACAAACATCTGCAGTGCCAGCAACGCATTCCTGTACATTCTTCATTGTTGTATAGATCACACCGCCGGCATTGCGACCAGCTATCACCAGGACCGATATATATAAATACATCAGCTGTGCATGCTTATATAGCGCGCCGTCGTTTTTCGAATCATCATTGTTTTTAATTGCTGCCGATGCGTTGTGCATTTTTTCAACGACCCGGTCTACTATATACTACCTGCACATACACACACACTGTTCTCTTCTGTAAGTGGTGTCCGCGAACTGTTGAATTTTTTTTCATACATATTTTTTTCACTTGTGGTATGGTACCACATTTTGCAGAAGTGCGACTACCGGCGAAACAACTGAAACAATTCTCGACTACACGTCTTCATTTTATTGATGTGACATTGGATTTTTTTCCTCTCGTCTCGTCGCTACTCTACACACGAATGCGATGTAATATAGGTACTGGCTGGTGGTGGTATATATAGCCGCTCTCCGCTACCTAACACTGCAGTAATTATTATGTTTTCAACAATATATACGAGGTTTAATAAAACAATTAACGACTAAGACGATAGAAGCACCATAATCGTTAGAAACTAGTTTCGAAATTGGTCAAACGCTTGTATATTATGCACTTACTTACGTATTTAACACGTTTTGTTTTTTCAAAAACTAAACAATGGCGTGTTTGATTTTCAAACTACGCCGGTGCTGTGTTATGTTGGTCCAAAAATAACGAAAACAACAACCAACAACAATGATAAATAATAAATAAACTCTAGTATGTGTGTATATGTGTTTGATACGTGAGCATGCTAGGGGAGAGAAAAAGGCGCTACGACCTACGACCGATTTCAATATACCAGCAGCACCAAAAAAATAAATAAAATAAAATAAAAACCGAAAATAAAAAAGAAATAACCGTATGAACGCGGTGCATAATTTAGGGTAAACCCCGCACAACCGACACGCCATCGTCATCGTTTTGAGGGGCAGGACACACCATATATATATATATACTACACCGAGTAATAAAATATTTAAACCTCTGCAGGTACCTACGTATATACATTATACATATTATACAACCAACTTTCGGTGAATTGAATTAAAAACTTTGCATTGTCACGAAAAGTGTTAACTGAAAATATTATTACTATATTTTTAACAATAACAATATATAGAAAGAAAATAGAATGGTTGAACTGTTGTTTTCAAAAAATATATAGAACATATTACACGCCTATATAAGTAGTGGTACAGGGTAATGGGTACGTTATATTATTATGATGAGTATATAATTTCATAGTTATCACGTTACCGCCTGCGCATTGATTATATTCGTTTAACCGAACGTATACAATTTAATGCAGATTACAGTGTGTTCGTGTACTATTTGTATACGACGACTGCCCTGGCTGCTGTTAAAAAGACATTACACGCGCGCGCGTATACTCTTTAAACGTTTTTTTACTGCCGATGTTCCTACATATTATTATGTTGATGGTATTATATCGTGACGACCTCAGTTTATCGCTTTATTACTATCTATTTTGCACCGGGTTATGTACTTAATTAAATAATCGAGAGAAAATTGTATATTTTACATTTGAAACGCACACGATAAAAAATATGAAGCTACATTATGTTTATACTTGTACACTTTATAGCTCATTATCTCTTCCTTAATATACCGGGATTGAATCATAACAAAACTATAATAATATAATACCATAATAAATTATAGTCACAAAATTGTATTTCTAAAATCAATACAAGTGTCTTCTAAGTTGTAATACATACACACATAATATAATATATGTAATGTCATAGTGCTGCAATTAACGTTTTGAAACTTATATTTAACGTCATTATAGATACATTTTACCACAACCCTTGATTAAATATTTTTTCATAATTATTATATTGTGTGTGAGTGCATGAACGCGTGTGTATATGAGTACATATATACATAGTGTTGACATATTTAGCAGCTGTTGAATTTTTAAAAATATATACATCACCGTGGCCAGATAGCGTGTATGTCAGTTTTATACTATATATACGGTGTGCATATATAGTGTGAGTATATAGAGTGTGTGTATATACAAAGTCTCGCCTTCACTTGGTGTTCTTTTTTTGGCATCATCACACCCTTTTCACTAACTATTGGGGGCCTAAAACCGTATGTGTGTGTTATATATATTTTTCACATAATATATTTTCACACGACGACGATTGCATCAGTGTACGTCTCAAGGGCTGCTGTAAACCACATATGTTTCCTACATATTACTTACTGATGTTTCTATTACTAAGATTGAACTCACAAAGTGTATGCATGTTGAAACTTAAGTAGAAAAAACTAATGCCTATAACTTATTATCTGAATTAAAATTAGAATTCCGGCAACATCATGTCATCGAACTAAGAAACCAACGAAACACGACTCGGATCCGAATAATTTATAATTATAATGGGTATAATGGGTATGATATAACTAAAATAGTAAAATTTATAGATATGACGTGATTTTTACGATAAACTAAAAGTTAATTTATAAATTAAAAATGCATATAGGCAATGGCACCGAGTAAAGTACACACTTAAAAGTGATAAATTTGAACCACATACATAATGTATGCCTACAGTGGTATATTTTAAACTCGTGGGTATGTGGATTTTAATAAATGATTAGATAAAATGAATACTTTTAGTATTTATTTCATATGAACTTAAAATTTCAATCACTGCACTTCTTAAATAATTCATGATACGAAAAGCAGGCTTGAAAACACAGTACATCGAATTCATAATAAAAATATTATCGTATTATTTGGTAATTCATAATAATTAGTGCGCGTATGGAATAATGGAATACCTATGTTCTCATCGCGCAATATTTATGTACATCGACAATATGAACTGGATTTTATATCGAGAGAAAAAATGAAGAATTAATGTTTAAGTATATTATAGCGGGTCTTATATTATAACTTATAAGAGATAGGCGCTAAATATACGATTAAAATAAAAACTTCTTTTTCACCAGGCTCGATGCCACTGCAGCCGGTGGTAGTGTACAGGTAGAGTTTAAAAAAAAAAAAATACGTCGTTAAAATAACGCGTGTTTGAAGAATGGCACACAATAAAAACACGACGAACACCGAAACCCTAGTTGCCCGCGCGTAGAGCACATTCGGTTGACTTTAAGTTAATCGACCGGCAATGGCGATTAACCTAATCGGATTACAGCGGCGGCGACAGTGCATGCGGTATGTATATACGCAGTATGCGTGTGTCATGTCAGCGGGCTGGCTGGCAGGCTATAGCTGGCTGGCTCGGCCGGACGGCGGCGGCCGCCGCGCTGTGTGCAGCTTGCAGTGTGCCTCGTCGTGATGCAGTCCATCATGTCGGGGCGTGAGGGCAGGGTTGAACTCGACGGCGGCCGGGGAAAAACACGGCGATATATACGCGATATACACGTCTAATTACGCGCGCGCGGGGGGGAAAAAATATACGCTAAGCGTCGCGCTCCCTTTTATCATTAACTATTGACAACATCTACGGTGGCGGCGGCACGACGAGCAATTGAGTAAAGTGAAAAACACCACCGCCTGGCTACAAATCCTATTATGTGTCTGTGTGTGTGTGTGTGTGTTAGCGGGGTGGACGGACGTACGCATTTATTATTATTATTTCACTATACCACCTCCCCGTCCAAGCGAATTGTTGTGCATTATCTAATTAGGTATAGTACGCTATATACACTGCAGCGCAGACAACGTTCGTCGCCGCCGCATTATATTACACTAGGACTCGCTACAGCGACTAGTTTTTTGAAACTGTATATCGTTATATATATATATATAATATATATGTGTAATAATTTTATTATATTATACTAGCTGTTTGGTAACATTATCACTGAGAACGTTTTATCGGGCAAAAAATACGCGTATTGTGTAATTAATATTTCAGCACGAATGTATGCACATTTGATAAACGAGTGTACACCCAACCTCCGGTAATTATGCCGTATAATAATTATAAAGGTATAGGTAACGCGAGTCAAATATTAAACGTTTTTTAAATATTAATATACTGCTAAAAAGTGCCACAATATTAAAAGTCAGCAAATAGTAGATTTAGGGTTTATTTTTCTATATTATGTACATATTATACTTATACAACATAAAAGTGTTTGTTTAATATTTTTACAAAAACAATAGTTTTATATAGTTTTTTTTTTTTTTAATGATATTTAAAGAGCTATAATATTATTTAATTGTTTAAAGCAAAAACCAAAGATTCGTATTAAAAATGTAATCGCATTCATATTGATTTAGTAAAGTTATAGGTAATTAATTTAACTTGAAACTTTAGATGTAGTATATTTTAATATAATATATATATATATTATACATAATATATAAGTATATAACGACATTACAATATTTTTACCACTTCGTCTGCTTTCTTAAAAATGTCATTTACAGGACAGCGATGTCAAAGTAATTGAAATTAATAAAATTATATTTAGTGGTGATGGCCATATAATGAAATAATTCACGACAACGTCGAATAAAAGTGCCGAGAGCGCGCAGTCACTCAAACGAAAAAAAATGACACACGTAGAGTAGGGCGCACATATAACGAAATTACACCAATATAACAACCACCCTACGGAGAATTCGTTTGCAGCCCAAAGTTGGGGCAAGGAGATTATCATATTACACAATTCCGTGCCATTACCTTTAAATTATAAATACTTAAAAACGCATTGGTTAACGTGTGCCGCATCTCCGCGGTGAAACGCACAGCAACCGTCAATAATTGAATGCCCCACGCGATTTTATTAAATCAAATCGTACGCGCTGCAGTGTAATATTATATTATAGAGTACCTACGATCAGATTCGATTACGGGACTCGACTCGACGGTCCATTGAAGCCTGCTGCATATATTATGACACCGCACGCCGACTTTGAGTAATCGGTTGAAACTTTTAAAAGTTTCGTGCGCCCGAACGTTGGCGTCGGCGGTAGGTATTTAGAGCGAGTAAAAAACAAAATGAATCTATGCAGTCGAATTCATTACTACATATTACAGTATCATGGTCGTCAATACTTGAACGGACACATTTCGTCAACAAACCGCCTCTCAGTCAAGTGCCGTAACAGACACTATACTTGAATAAACCGTGATGATCGCGATAACCCGCGTACGCGTTTATCAACGTGTACACACACACACACGCACACTTATACGCTTTATGTGCATTATAAGATATTATATAATATTATGCGGCAGTGGGCCGCTGATTTATCTGTACATTAATGCGAGATGAAAATATACGATGTCACATTGTGGCTCATCTCGGAATACACGAACACGCGCAGCGTTAGTACGGAGCGTTCGTTGGCATTCGGTTTCACGGAAATATCTCCTCTCTAGTCCGTAGTGTCTATGGGCTGTGTGTTCGTTCATTTGGCGGTTCAAAAACCCAAATAGCCATGTCCCGCCGCCGCCGCCACCCCGCGCACATGTACGACGGATGAATATATAAATAGCGTCCCGTGTGTCTTTGTCTAAAAACTAACTATAGTCATACGCGAGTAGGTTCATACTCGAAGCGCGCAAAATAATATGTATATACTCATACACACATCGCTATGATATAATATCATGCAGCTGGTGATATAATTATAAAAATATATATCATATATACAAGTACGAGTATCCGGAATAATTTTTCAAAAAAAAAAAAAAAATATATATTAATATTGACGACACTAACGAGAAAACGTATAACACAGTGATGCATAATAATATGGTAAAAATATGTTTTCGAAAGAAAATATGGTTAATATTATATCGAAGCACGTAAAAACAGCAGTTCATGACTTTATAACCAACTTGATACATGAACGATAATATAATATTTCTAATCGGCTAAAATATAACATAATATATTTATTAATTTACGTCTTTTTTCTGTTTAATATAATTCGATAAATAAAATATATTAATCTATTCGAAAAAGATTTCGTATCAATACTGCCAAAGACAATAAGTCCCTACGTCAAACAACTATGGTTAATTTTCTAACTCTTTTCTATAACAATTTCGTTAGCCCACCGTATACAATAATATAATACCTACGCGACATTGAGATCCTACCCACGACGTCGACGTTTTTTGTTTGCCCGTGTAAACTAGTCTGACGATTGCGAACCAGAAAGGCGGCAGAGAGAAAACACAATGATGTACCACGTGTGTAAGCCGAATAATAATAATAAAAAAAAAACCGATTTCCCCCTGTCGACGTCGTCATTATTACTATTATTGTAGTAGTGCAGTAGTAGTATACCCTCGTCGGTTTGACGGAGGGTGAAGGGTCGGAAAGGGGATGGATATATACGCGTATGTACGGTGTGACGGCGGCGGTGGTGGTGTGAATGATGGTCGCCCGTCGAATTGACACCAATTACCAGCAGCGGCAGTAAAAACCCATCTCCTGCGCCACCACTGACGACGTGGAGTTTTTCGCTCGCACCCCAAAAAAAAAAAAAAAATGTATACACCCGAGTAGAAGGGGGACGTGAACGGGGGCCTCAGCCGGTATAATACTCGTAGTTCGTATATAATACAGAAGCCACGGACGCACCCGGTGTGTGTGTATGTGTGTATACATTATATTTGTATGTATATGTATATACCGGTGGTGTTACAATGCTCTCAAACGCGCGCAAATTCTCAACTTTTTTTTCATATTATTATTATTGTTATTCCATTTCACGCGCAACCCTGCACCCTCCTAACCCACCCTCTGGCGTGCATGTGTAAGTGTATATGCCTATTATTGTATTTGTTATAAACCAGTGACTATACGTGTATATGTGTGAGTATGCATGTGTGAGCGTGGTGGTCCCCCTATATATACGTGCATATATATAGTAATAGTAACACATCGGTCCTCCCAACAACGAAAATGTGGTGGTGCTACATTTATACCGTGCAGTGACACAAGGAGAGCGTTGCGGCGACGGCTGCATATAATATTATTACATATATTATGTATACATGTTAATACGCTTTAAACATTGTCGCCAATACCGACAAGAAAACAAACGACAAAATCAGCCTTACTATTTATATACGTGTATCTGCCACATATGAGTGCATCGTCGTTGCAGACGTTTCGTTTCGCGCGATTTGGACGAAATGATACGTGTAAAGTGTGTTTATACTTTGAATCATTATAATAAACAAAGGACTAAAAATCCTATTAACGAATTTATTTTAATTCAAATTGAATACTCCCAACTACAGACTGCGATCAACAATAACTGATACAAAAATGGCGATTTCAACACGAGTGATAAAAAATTGTTCTCTTATAACGATTAAATATAATAGTAGCATTCATTATATTATATTATTATTAGCTGATTATTAATGTACTCACAACGTCTGGCGTACTCGCCCCGTCTGTGTGCGATGTTGAATCTGCGTTACTACGGCCGTCGTTGTTGCCGTTCGTTGCGCCCCCTAGACCACCCAAACCTCCCAGTTCAGACATGGACTTTCCACCACCTCCACCCGCTGCTGCTGCGGATGCTGATGACGACGAATCCCGTTCGTCGATCACGAGATCAATTGGCATTTTTCCCTTCAAACAACTGATGTAACGATGACAAAAGTTGTCACACAGTTCATGGACCTGTAAAGAAAAAAATTACATTTTTAAGCGTATATTCCTATAATAATATATAAATACGTACATCTTTTAATATTATTATTATTATTATTCACTAGTACGTGTACCGTTATCGTAATAATATTTCGCACGATATTGCGACAGCGGCCAGGCACACACTCACGCACACATATGTATACGTGACGAAGGGCCGTTAGTTACGGAGGATTATGAAGAATTTTCCGAAAAAAAAATAAAATAAGAAACACATGTGTGATGGTGTAGTGTTACCACGGCCGTTGCAGATCGGTCACATTTCATGGTTAGACCACACCGTCATATATAAGACGGGTAACATTATTATGTTATAATAATATATAAAAATAGGTATAGTGAATATGTTACGTTACATGTATGTATATAAAAAAAAAAAAATAATAAAATAGTTGACTATCGTCATTATCGGTGCAAAAACCTTAAAAATATTTATCATAGAATTCATTGTCGGTTTTTTTTTAACTGAAATCATATGTACGATGTACCTACTATAGTAGATTTTTTTTTAAACACTCATAAATTATACTTGCGCCTACTCTAATTTATTATATGTTATACTTCGTATTTATTCTAATTAAATACTTACTTTTTCTAACTCCAATAGATGAAACCGTAACACCTGAATTGCTTGCACCATCTGTAAAAAAAAGTCATATTTAATGATTTATTAGTCGTTAAACATTTTTTTTACACTTATAATAAATCACGCCCAGTAGTAACACTAGTTACATAATAGTAGTAGTTAGTAGTATAGTAATATAGTAACTATAATAGTCGTAAGAGTAGAAGTTGTAGACTTGTAGTATATAGACATATTATAGTAGTTGTAATAACTAATGGTTGTTGTAGAAACATAATAATAATACATAAGTGTGTAATAAATAGTTTTAAAATTTGATGACGATTTTAAATTAATTTCTTAATTTTTATAACTTATTTCATTTTTAAACACGATAACAAGAATGACTAGATTTTTCTACAACATATCACATTAAAATAAAACTAATTTGTATATTATATATAATGTACGAGTATATATATATATTATATGTATAATGTATATTTAAACGATAGAGGTACTAAATATTAATTAATAATTTTTTATTTATTTCTAGTAAATATTAAACCATCACTATCTGTATAAAGGTAGTGATGACGAGCGTAGCTTCATAGGTATATAAGACCTGCTTCAGTATGGTGTAACACACACACAACCGCCAAGAGACTATAATTCATATCGCCGTCGCTGTTGCCGTCCTCCTCCTTACTACTCTTGTTACAAATTGAAACGTTATTTTTGATTTATATGAAGTATACGTCATGTTGGTCGTTTTTTATTTAATCCGCGATTATATCGACGCGTGGTTTGGCGGTCGGTAGTTATAATTAATTAACGTGATCATCGATTCTCGTGTGTTGAAGATTTTTAACGCCGTTGACTGATGTTTGTTTAAGTATGTATTGTTCGTAATCAAATTATATACCAATTTATAAAATTGTTTTTATACACAAATAATAAAATATACAATACACACGAATTCAGCTCTACATAGTGGTAAGAGCAAGGTCAACAGTTAATACAGTTTTGATTGGGTATATTATTAGTTACTATAAAATTTATATAGCAGAAATAAGCAATACCCTGATTTGTTACAATTACAGTTAACTTGAATATTAGATAATAAAGTTGGTCACTTTTTTATGGGAAATTAATGAATATAATCCGAAACGTTTTAAAGATACAAATCTATTAATTCTATTACAACAATAAACAAATGAACAACAAAAACAAACATTAGTATGGTTATACCAACATTATACACTAACAATGGTTAATGAATTTAAATTATTAATAAGAAATTATTTATTCAATAAAAAAAATATAATAAATAATAATATAATCATAATTAAAACTTGTACCTATGTCATTCTCATTTCGATTCAAATGCAAGAAAAATCAAGAGAAGAAACCCATATATATAATATATTGCATGTATATGTATGTATATAAGTTAATATATATATATATATATATTATGTTCACCAGACTCCCATTGTCCAGGTAAACCGGTTTACAATCGCTGCCACATATTTTTTAATTATAAGCTATTTGTGAGCACCGCCGCCGCCGCTTTGCCCTTTGGGACTCTCGTAAGTTGGAGACCATATTTTATTTTATTTTTATATTTATTAATATTATACAGTGTATTAAAAAACGTGAAAATGGCGGCGGGCAATCATAATAATGCAGTGAAAAAAGAAATTGACGGAAAAACTATAATAAACGTACTTATACGATATTATATATGAGTATTATATAGTAAGTATATTATAAGTACAACACAACGCTGTTGGTCTAAAATTAAAAACTCTATTAATAATATGTTTAATTGATCGAATGCCAACAAAATGATGATGGTACATTTATAATAACGAACCGTAGCCAACAACTATACACCATACAACTACTAACCGTACGGCGTGTGCGTGTGCGTGGTGCGTGTGTGTGTGTGTGTGTGTGATTTTATATTATAAGCATCTCGTGCACCGGAGGGATATATACATAATATTATTTTGTTTCGTTTCGTTTTTTCTTCTCGGAAAGAGAGACGGCGGACACCTTCCACGAATTCGACACACCCTCTGCTACAGGTCGGTCCGTCGACTGCTGTATAGCTATTACAATATACACGTACCCTCCGTTGTCGGCGGCGGCGGCGGCGGCGTCGTCGACGACTACGACGACGACGACGACGACGACGACAACGGCGCGGACGGCGCGGACGGCGCGGACGACGTATGGTGTTGGAATGTGTAAAAATGTGGAAGAAAAAAACACACACACACGAGCGCGCGACACACACACACACTAACTCGGAGAGGCCAACAACACATAAGGTCAACAGGATTCCATTTTCCACTCTTCTGCGTTGTGCTATAGCGATGATGATGATGGCGCATATGTTGTGTGTGTTGCTTTTATATAAGTAGTTGTCCCCCGCAGAGAAACATAATATATGTGTATAAGATATTTAGTATATGTATATATAATAATAATAATAATAATAATATATATAATTATATATATATATATATATAAAATGCATATATGTTTACATACGGGAGAAATATTTGTATATTATATTAATATCGCGTTATTTGTTACGTTGTATTTGGCCGTCGTCGTCGTCGTTATTTTTTTTTTTTTTTTAAATTTCGTGTCGTATGAGAAATATTGCTGTTGTCCGTTTTTTGTCTTTTTTTCGTGTTACCGAAGAGATACGAGTAAACGATACCGCCGCAACATCCTGTTAAAGTAGTATTTTCACGGATCACGATGTCACAATAATCACGGTCCAACAGTTCTCTGGCCCGTAGCATGCATTATAAAGATGTGCCACTCTATATATATTGGCACCTTCGGTAATTGTTATAGTTTCTGGTCAGTTAGGTTTCTGTTTTGGTGCTAGTTTTAGACACACACCTTGTACGCCACTACAATTTCCTAATTTTTAGCACCTTTGTATAGGACAGCTACACCATTCATAATGTCTTCCATCTCGCCTTAACATCATTATTTTTAATGCGCTATATAATATTATAATCATTGACGGCGGCGTCGGCGGTGCAGGTAATACTCAATTTCCTTCTAGTTTATAGTTACGCCTCATTGCAATTGATCTTTATTTTTTCATCACCAAATTGATCACTACGGGGTTTTTGTGGAATTAAATAATAGTAATAACACTATACATATACATATTATATTATAGTGAAAACGCGACACGCGTTTCTCTCTTTTTCGAATCACAGTAAGCTGACAGAGATGACGAACGTTAACAAGCTGTATTTATTATATATACACACGCACATTGTACTAACTCCAGTATATTGTTCACTTGACCGTGCAAACGAGACTGCAGCAGGGACAACACACACTAATATAGTGGAATTAGCCAGTAAGATTAAGTACATATTAAATAATATCTCCAGCAACCAGCAATCATACTTATCAGATCTCAATTCAATATCATAGTTACCAAAAAAATCTTAAAAACCCACTATACAATCAATTATACTATATCAATATAATATTATATTGAATGTGTATTCAATATTTGAAAAGCCATTTTGATCTTCTTTGATACAATAAAATTGATCATGTATTATTGGGTCCTAATAAGTCCTAACAAAAGTTTACAGTATTAGAGGTGTCTAGGTACTATTTTAAAAACGATATACCTATATAAATAAATAAATAATAAAATTCTAGTGTTCTTACCAATGAGTCGACTTCAGCATCAGCCATATAAAATGGTTTCTCTTGACGTATCTAAAATAAAATACCATAATGTGATTAATTGTATTATATTTAAAAATTGTATATTCATATAGTATATTATAAGATTATGTTTCGTTTTTGCAGTAATTTTTCTATAAGTAGGTGGTATTCGAATATAATATATTGTTAACGGTGCCGCCGCTGTCACACATTGGTTATTTTATGGATTGGTTGTTAAAAAGAACAGCAGGTAATATAAGGCTCGACCGTAAGTCGTTTTTCAAATTTATTTCATGATTTTTTTTTCTCGCATTTTTCGATTTAGCCATAGCAATAAGCAACAACAATGTAACTGCGCGGATACGATTTTGTAGTCAGCCTTCCAGCCGGTCGGTCGGCCGGCGGGCGAGCGCGGGACGTGGTGGCAGTGGTTTTACGATGCAATTAAACCCGTCGTGGCCGCGGCCGTTGTTGGGGCGCGCGCGCATATTTTTCGCGTCTGTCTATAAATATACATATATATATATATACGTATAAGTACACACACATACACAAAATATATAAAATATGTAAGTGTGTGAGTGCACACCGATGTGCGTATAGACAGCTTAGTGCTTACATGCGTAATCTTCGTTTTTTATTTTATTTTATTATGTTTGTCATATTTTTTATTGTTTTATATATCATAATAAAAAGCAAGTATTTAGAATTCTTTAACGTATTTCAATCAGACAGCGGATGAACTTGAGTAATTAATTAGCATAATACTATATTAAAAATGATCACGATGGGTATATATTATATATGTATCTATATAGGTAGATATATGTACTGTATAATAATTTATACTATATATTACTACATATTATAATATACTGGTGCACAGCTATTAGGTTAATGAAATGGATCTATAAATCTTATATAATAATAATAATGAAATAAGTATAAGTATAAAACCGGGGTGTTTAAGTAGCAATAACAATAAAAATAATAACGTTATGGGGGTAGAAATATCAGCATGTGACTGCCGCGTTTACGAGCAGTTTACATTTAAATGCCGTGGCTACCGCGATAGCAATGAACCTGCGAGACGTCATTTTTTTACGATGTTTATTTCAACAGATTAATTTTAGAATAATAATTTAATGTGATCGGTTTTAACGAATACTATAAAAACATATAATTGTTTAAAGTAGGCATATAAAAAGAGTTTATTCATAATAACGTAATACAAAAATATCTAAAAAGTTTAATGATGAGTTGCAAATTGTTATGAATGATTTTATTATTCTGTAAAACCCAACGTCTTAACCTATTTAATAGATATATTAGTTTATTATTTTATAATAATCAAGTACATAATATTATGCGCTACAGATTTTTAAGTTATATATTTAAAATATATACTTTACTTTGCTTCATGAATTATCATTATAATAGTAAAATATCTGAAAGATTTTTTTTAATGTATATGATATAATACATGTAAATATTATAATTTTAGTATTCTCGAGTAAATTAATAAAGTAAGAAGTTGTTTAATACATAAGATTAACAATATGTATATACCTAAAATATATTGTAATAGCACTATGTAAATTTGAAGGACATGAACACAAAAAATCTATGTCACTTATTTAGTTAGGGTTATTTTCATCATTGTATAATTATTTAATTTCTATAATAATGCCAATAAATTGCAAGTAATATTCTAATAACGCTATTCAAAATTCATTTTTACAAAAAATAACTAAATTTTAATCGCTTGAAGCTGCATTTAATTACTTTTTTTAAACAATAATTCATTGTTGTTATGTTCTACGCCTGTAAGCGTCAAAGTATATTATAACACAGAGGTACACAGACTAATTTAATTTTTAAAAAATGAAAATCTTGAAAAATATGAACAAAAAATACATTACAAGTACTTTTACTATATTTGTTGTTGTTATTATCATTCTTATAATGTTGTATAATATCACCTACCTTTAAATACATTTTAATACATTGTACAATAAATACTTTATATATATTATATATTATATTACACTCTTTCTCAATACCGACTGTTGTTGTCCCGCAACGACCGTGGGACGTTGTGAAGAAATATGTTAAGGTGGTCTAATGGATTTTTTCTCTGATACGGTACACACAATGTACCTTTGGTTTTTTTTTATCCCCAGGATCTTATTATATTACTATGGCTTAAAAAAAAACTCAAAGATATACGACAACTACGGCATTAACGACGTAAAGTAAAAAAAAAAAAAACCATAGTATTATTGGCGAAAACGATGAAAAACTAAAATACACAATAGGAATAGGTACATACAGTCAATATTATAAAAAAAAAAATAGTTTTTTTCGTCATAAGTTCAATTTAAATATTATTTAGGTATAATGTATAATCGAAGAAAATCCCAAATTAATTTAATTCTATAATTGCTTACGATATTTAAATAAAATATATTCCTACATATTATAATATATAATAATATAATATTAGACACTGTGTATTTTACAACAGTCTATAAAAAATTATGGCAGTAAATAAAAATTCAAAACGTCTATAGCCACCTTAATATGTTTATTAAAAAACAAAAACAGCATAAAAAGCATACTACAAATATGGTTAGACGATGAACAATGATCACTTATACTAATAAAAAAAGTATATAATATAAAACATAACGATTATCGATATCGTTATTATATATAGTATTTATACGTATATTTTCAATCGTCATCATAAGCGATTATAATTTAGTTGAGATGTATGATTTTTTTTTATCGTTCTTTGGCTCGAATTCATAACTGAGAATATATATAGTTACTGAAGAGTGCAGTACATGGATTATATTGATTTTTTTATGAGTAATAACCAGTTTCTAATGTACAAGTACAACTAAAACCACATTTTACACAAATGCACTTTTTAGTTTTTTATGAAAAGTACCACAAACCCTAATCGTTTTTAAATGTATAAAGTGCTATATTATTTTATTATACTTGATGTTCTGTAAATGCTTTACTCTATCCGACTCAATCACGAAGCCTAATAAGAGTTAAATTGTAATAATTATAATAACTTTTAGCATAAAACTCTAATTTTACCATTGCAGTATATTATTATTTGGACTATGCAGTTTATAGAACACTGCAGAATGATCTTGAACTCAATATAATTACTTTTCAAAAAATAATTAAGTAGGTTGGTAAAAAAAATGAATTGATATTTTGTTGTCTTTTAAGCTATATAGTTATGTAAAAAAATAATAATAATAAAAATCGTATTAATAGGTTTTCTAGCACAGAATATCCGCGAACTATTTCATTATTTTTTTTACCAAGTGGTCAACCCATGTACCTATTAATGAACGTTAATATTATACAACATAAATGGATTTAAAAAAATGATTATATAATAAAACAGGTTAAAATATGAAATAAATGCATTAATGAATATCGTATGTGTATAATGATGTTAATTTTATGCAACTATAATTATAAATAGAAACTAGTACGCAATGATGGAATAGGCATGATAATAGATTGTTAAATATCTATAAAAAATATTAGATTTTGATATTTTATTGTAACAAGTTGAGTTCACCGACATCACTTAGTCGATTGTATTTTATAAAGGTATATTATTTTGTCACGTTTTAAATATAATGTAACGTTGTATAATGTATTTTGTAATTCGATATTATTATAAGGGAATTTGTTGAAATAATTATTCATCCTATGCACGTTACAAAATTATGAGATAATTAATAAAATTTCACATACATTAACGCCCATTTGATAATAAAATAGTTCTCAATATTTTTATAATATCAGTTTTATCTGCAGCAACGATAACGGTGAACGCCCTATTAATTCGGACAAACGTGCCATCGTGATTTTTAAACAAAACCATCGTCGATCAATAGAAATAGTAAAAATAGTAAAAAAAATCAACTTATTTTTTAGATAATATAATATATTATTACATTATTATATGTTATATATTAAATGTGACGTCCTGTTTTCTGTATACCTACATATAAAATAGCCTCCGCCACCGATCAGACTATTACTGCCTACTACTACAACTACAACTACTATGGTGTGAACGCATACAACTATTTTCACTCGCACTAATACACAAGCGCGTGCGCGCGTGACTATAGCAGCACGTAAAAAAGTACTAAATAAGCGAATGAGTAGCAGCGACGGCGGCCAAGCTATGAGTGTGGTGGCCTCGCTTTAATTATCATATGATTTAATGTATATATATATGTGTGTATATGTGTGTTTGTTGCAGCAGCCGACGATTCGGCTTTACGGGACACTGGTGCAATGGGTTCCCGTTTAACACGAGGCACAATATTTATAACTAAATACAAAAATCGCATGATACTATTATATTATACACCAAATTCGACCGTGATCGACTTTACACAGTCTAATAGTGGAAGAAGATCCTAATAATTGGTTTTTAAAACAAGAAGAGTACCTTTGTAACACGAATAAGTTATACCAACGCCGCACATTGACCGCGTAAAAATGTAGGTTAAGGTTAAAGCGGTAAACTCGACTACAACACCAATGAGTACGATATATATCGTACAGAAACGATTTGGAAAGAAGATCGTTGTATTATACATATTATAATATACGCACGCGACTGTATTTAAAACTCGATAATAATATGTTTATATATATTATATACACGCCGAAGACAGACAGAATACTGCTGTGATATAATTTCTATAAACAAATGAGCCTGCAAGTGTATAACAACGGTATAGTCGATTTAAACTGAAGTCATTTTTTCTTCTTTTCAACACAACCCCAAACCTAATGTGCTGTAAATTATTATTTTTAGGTCAAAGAATCTAACGCATCCCTACGTGTTTTTAATGTATACAATAAGTCACATATTGAATATATATAATATATATTCGACACGCACAGTACCTAATCCGATTAACTCAGCATTCGTGTGAGTACGACAACGACGTCGACCTCCCAAAAAGACGATAGAAGCAAAAAAAAGAACTAAACATAGGGAGAATTCGTGAACCCAACCCTAAACCTGAGTAGTGAAAAGAAAAGACTATGAATGCATCTGCACAGCGGGAAACAACAATCAGCCAGCCACAAGGTAAAAAGAACATTACCTATATTATACATATATATACAACATAAAGAGGGAAAGAGAAAACGAGAATTTGTATTCTACCTTAACATACCTGAATACTCAGAAAAATGTGAAGAATCGAAATACTATTGTATAGGCAGTACAATAATATTCAACATTTTAGGTTAAAATATATTTAAAAAAAAAAATCAAAACCAAAGATAAGTAACAGCAGTTAAGAATATTTGTGAAATAGTTCGTTACACAAAAAAGAAAATTGTGATTTTGAAGCAAATAGGTAAAATTGTTAAGTAAATTAACCAATTTTGATTATTTATATGAAATACTATTATATTTTATATACACTCCCAGTTTAAATATGATATGATAAACAATTAAGAAAAAATGTTTTTTTCATAAACAATTGTGTTAGATGAATGAAACTACATACAGAAACAATAGTGGTAGTGGTGAATATGGAGGCAATAAATAACATCGTTAATCGTTCTACAAAGTAAGTGGCTGGGTAGAGGTAGACCAAACAAGGTATCTTCTATAACCACGCTGACGGTTATCTAATGCTGTATAGAAGAATGTTTAAACTAAGATTATGTTACTGTATTTAAAACGAATATTTCAAAAGATTGTGTTTAAGCGTAATAATTTTTTTTTATCGACATAATAAACTTATAAAAATGATAAAAATGATTAAAAAGTAGCAAATAAAGTATTAAAAGAGAACTAACGAAATTTTTTTGATAATAGTTGTTCTAAAGAAATTGGTATATGTTTAATTCTGAATACTCATATTCAGTTAGATAGTATAGTTGATTATTAACTTTTGATTTTTGGAATGTATCCACTGAAACTAAAATACGCTTGCGTGTTGTTCTAAAAATAATTGTATTTATATACACACACATATATATATAAATATATACATACATATTACATATATATATATACATACACTTATAAATGTGTCTTATAAACATTGATGAAAGGTTGCATAACTTTGATAAGTACCAACTAGAATTTGTTTATACGTATGATGTATATTAGATATAACAATTTATAACTTAGTTTTTTAAACAATTGGTTTTATAGAAGCAGAGGGGATGATAATTAAATTTTTAAAATGCAAAAATTATAAGGTACCAAATAACATAAATTTAAACACTAAACACTAAACACCATCATCTACATTGAAGAAACAACATTTTTAACCCCTCTCCCACATAAGCGTATATATTAAACATTATATGGGCAATGAAAACATTTGTTATTTGTTTCAGGGTATAGAGAACACATAATCAGACAGTTAGAACGTATAAGTATTGAATTCAAGTTTATGACGCGGTAAATAAATAGACGGCTCTTGGGAATAAATGTTTTACTCAGTTTAAAGTACTAGTATAAAAATATTTAAAAAAAAACATTTATGTAAGTAATGATAATAATAATAATAATAATAGCAGCTAAGACAAGTTTATACGTCATCTCCTTTTTAAAATCACCAACGACATTATTATTATCGTTATTATATTATAAAAAATATATAAGTATAATATATAAACAACATTCCAAGCAACAACGTCAGTCGGACCTCTTATATGTTTTTTTTTTTTTTTTTTTTTTATCTTATAAATTATTTTTATTAATATTGTTATTATTTTATTTGTCTAATTTTTTACTGAACACTGCAGTACTCTGTAAAATTTATAAATTGTTAATGTTTTAATACACAGTAAGACAATTTAAAATCAGTCTTTTACTACAGTCATTAGTAGAACATCATAATATTATGCACTCTGCAACATGCACGCGCAACGTGCAAACAACATTTTTTAAATCCGCTTTTAAAACAGTCGATGCCGCGATTATTATTATTTTAATCGGAATGAAATCATAATCGCGATGTTATATTTAATATATATTGGTATTTGAAATTATTAATCGAACGCACCTATCCACGTGTTAAGTGCACATTATATACGAGTTATATTATAATATACGGTGTTTGGGGGTTGTCTTCCGTACATCGTAGCACTTTCGCGGTACCGATATATCGTCACGCGCCACTATATAATATTATACTATACCCACTACCGTTAACTCCTGGGTATCCGCCCTAAACGATGCGAGTGTGTCGTCGTGTTTTTGTAATATCTATAATTATATACGGACTATAAAACATAGCCCTACTATAAAATTACACACACACACGGTCATACGCTGCAATCACGTAACACGGCAATCACTACCGCTAAACGACGCGACCGGCCCATTTTTTTTTCCGCCAGAACACCATCGTCTTCTCTCTAAATGGTACGCGAGCGCCTTGTAAAACGTGTGCAATTCACCGTTTATATATATATATATCCGCCAAAATAGCCCAAGGGTCCTGCACACATGCTATACACACAAACGCGCGCCCGACGAAAATGCACTTATAGTATATATATATATTGCAGGCCGGACGTCCTTCCCTCGCGTTATATCATTACCTCCTCCTCAACACAACACCTCCGTCGTCTCAGAAATACAATACAAATTATTTTTCGATGAGGGTTGTAAATAATACAACGGCGGTGGGCTCTGCGATAACGCGTATTATTGACTACGTATCGGTAAATTGTTTGTTTTTATTTTGTTTTTTCGAACGCCGCAAATACACTACACCTATGTGTATATAATACATATATATATAGGTAATATTATATATCGTTACTATGGCTAGGTCTATATAATATGGTTTAATAGTAAATAGAGTGCATCGTGCGACGGTGTATGGCACACGTAAACTCGAAAGACCCCGCGTTAATCGAAATCGTGCGATGCCACGATAGTCGACGAGGGAGGGATAAATCAATCAATAATATTATCATCGCA
Source organism: Aphis gossypii (assembly GCF_020184175.1). Taxonomy (NCBI): domain Eukaryota; kingdom Metazoa; phylum Arthropoda; class Insecta; order Hemiptera; family Aphididae; genus Aphis; species Aphis gossypii. Next base: position 55,933,270 of record NC_065533.1, read on the forward strand.
TCATAATAATAATAATAAAATAGGTAATACCGTTGTAGTATAGGTGCTATGGGCAAAGCGTTACGCGTAAAAAACGACCGGAAAGCGCGTATCCATTATTTATTATCACCTATACACAGGGCCATATATAATAGAAAACGAAACGATGTCGCGTGTGTGCCGACTGCAGTACGCCCGCTCGAACTGCAGTGTGCGGGGCTCGAGGATAACGCTTAAAGTCTTAAAATACTACATGTATACATACGCGCACTAATAAAAGAATTAAAATATTACCTGTTTGGAAAACACGGCGATGTCTTCGTTGAAGGACTCTGACGAGCACACGTCACCGCCCGCTACGCCTGGATCCCGGGGCGTGCACGTGGCTAGTTCGCATTTTTCAAATATTAATGCCAGAAGCGGGAACAGCGGGTGCCTAAAAAGGGGACGGTAAAAAAGAACACACGACAATTAATACACAATGGTTAATGTTTGGTAAATAAGAAAATATTAATGTTAGTGCGGTGGTATTGTATGTTGTTATTAATTATTATTATACCAATAATACTACGGCAGGTACACTTTAATGTACCTAGGCGGTCGCATTAACGTCGCTATATATATTTATACTACACAAACGGAGGCGGTCAAGAATAACAATAAAGGTGAACCTGGTGTGTATATAATGAACACGAGATATTTGATTTAAATTAACATTAAACACGCGAATATTATGACAATGTAAAAAAAAAAAAATGAAACCGTTTCGATGACGTATGAGCTAGAGAACATGTAATACCTATGTATATAATATAGTAGTAGCAGCGAAATGGAATTCGATATACTTACACCGAATGTATATAGAAAACAATTTTAGGTTGGGCGTATCATATTAATAACATACGTCCAATTTTTTTCCACGTTGTCGCGTCAAAGAAATAATAAACTGCAGTTTGTTATACGGATTTTTGAAAACGTAATACGCATATTATCCGAGTAAAAAATATAAATGAATTATATCAATCTTAGTACGACTAAGTTAACAATATTGTCAACAAACGTCGTAGGACGCGTGAAATACAAAATACTTAACAGAATAAAACAAATAGAGTACCTGCAGTAAGCCTGTGGAATATTTGAAACGGTGCGCTTATGTTTTAACAACATCTATTGGTAAATATTGTGATGTACGCGAGCAAGACAGGTATATTAGATATTTAAATCTATAAACCAAAAACTATGGACGAAAATAAAAACTAAAATTATTCGAGAAATTATTATTCCGCGTATTTATAAGACGACGTTCTACGTCGAATCGCCGCGAGATTCAGCGAAAAACCCTTTACGATCGTGTTCACAAAAGAAACGGACTGCGTCTTGGAGGGAAAACGATCAAATGCTCTGGTCGCGGTCGAAGAGTGGTTTGCGCAAGGAGATTCCAAACGAAACAAAAACGTGCAATAGCGAGTGAAAAACGTGATGTACCCGTACCACTACCGCAGTTTGTACCGCGTGTGGTCCACGGTCGATAATTTAATTTTTATATTTTTTCTTTAACTGAATTGTTAGGTTCGGGTAAAACGATTTCACAGGCAATTATTAAAACGTTATGACCCCGTATTTCGCGGCGAAGCAGTCGAAAGTCTTCGCAACTGCGTTCGGTATGTAATATTATAATATTATAAGCGTATTCGGTAACACGCATCGGACACCGCGGTGGTAGTGATTTACGCGCGACACAGTACTTTGCGGACTTCCGGCACGGTCTTTGACGGGAATTTCGAAAAACTCTCTCGCGAGGACTGATACACAGCAATAACATACGCACTAACCTAACCCGCCGCAATGACTTACCCGTAAATCGAATCTTTGTCGCGTTTCTGCGCTTCGGGCACGACCACCGACGCGCCGCCGGATGTGTGATTGTTGGCGGGCGTACCGCCGCCCGCGGCCGGCGACACGTGGTTCGGCGGTGTGGCGGCCGCAGCGGCCGCGGCCGCCGAATGGAACATCGCCGACACGGGGTGCTGTTGCTGCTGCTGCTGCTGCTGCTGTTGCTGTAGGTGCGCCGCTTGCTGTTGCTGATGGTGGTGGTGGTGCTGCGCGGCCGCGGCTGCTGCCGCTGCCGCTGCGGCCATGTTTTGGAGGCCCCGGTGGGCGAGATGCTGTTGCTGTTGGTGTTGGTCGTACATGCCGCCGGTGCCGGCCAGCCCGAGACCGCCGGGAACTCCGCCGCCGGGCACCACGCCGGGCGGCACTACGCCGTTGCCGGCCGCGGCCGCGGCGGCCGCTCCGACCACCGCGTCCATGTACTGTTGCTGCTGTTGCTGTTGGTGTATACCCGGTTCGTCGTACTGCAAAACCGAAAAGGAACGCGCACACACAAACAACACAAACGTTTTAATAAGGTACGGTAATGATGGCATAATAATATAAGTAGTATAGGTAATATAATAATTACAATAATTATCGTAAGTTGGTAGGTAGGTATTATAATATTATGTGCACAACGACGGGCAATAATAATAACGTGTGTAACGTTGTACGCGCAGAGCGACAATAGATAATCATTATTGTTATTATTATTATTATTGTATTATAGTTGTTGTTGTTGTTTTTTTTTTATTATTATTATTGTTTGTTAAGTATATTGTGTTCATTGCAACACAAATTCAAATGTATAAGCGTTGGATTTAATATATGGGTTTATAGAAATGAAAATGATTTTCGTAATTTTCATTCATAGGTATAGGTATACTTTGGAAAAAAAAACAATAATCGATATTAACGAATAAACTGTAGTACGTTAAGCTTTATATATTATAAGGTATATTCGCTCATGGACTACAGAGGCGCCTATACGCTATTTTCATTGCGCACTAATTAATTATTATATTATATTGTGTAGTGAAGGGCAATGTAATTAAAAAGTACCTAACCTAATAATTATAGTGTAAAAAATGGCAATGTATTTTAAAAATGAACATGTTTAGTGATTTTTGGTTTTATTTTTTCTAATTTATGGGTAGGTGTGATTAAATTGTTATTTTATGCGAACCCGAGGAGTTCGTGCATAATATTGTAAAATAATACAATTTATAAAATATTCACATGTTTTAGATGAAAAAATCACACACGGTTTATATTTTTTAATCGCCATATGTCTTGTAAGTTTACGCCTCACCCGATATAATATATTATGATATAATAAAACGTGAAGATGTTTAACATCATGTCGTAGTGGTATTATGACAATCACATTTTTAATAATGATTTGACAATTAAAGTATGCATTACAATAAAGATAAAAAGTAATTATAAAACATGCGATATTATATTTCAGATTTCTATCGTATTCGAGTTCGTTACGAACTGAAATAAATTATTTATAAAATAAGATCGTGTATAAATATAATAATATCAATAATATTATTATATTATATTATTGTGGGTAGTTTTTTTGTCAATTTTTCAATTTTTACTATCGAAAAAATACTGCAAAATGATATACGTGGAACGTATGTTCACACAAATCAAATTAATACTCACTAATAATGTTTGGTGAGTAGGTATTCCAAAATAATAAAATATGTTTTTATTAGACAAAGTATAACCTAATGTATCAAAATATAACTTTTTTTTTTAAATGTGAAATGTCGTAATGATTGTTTATTTTAATATAACAGAAATTAAACTGATAACTTCAACTTTAAATATAGAACAGATGATCGTGTAAATAGGTAGGTACATAATATACTGAATTAGCATAAAATAAATCTTATTGGTTTGTAAGTACCTATATTATACTTAATTTTATTTGTAGTTTATGAAAACAAGTATATAAAAGAATAAATATCAATTTGTCAAGATTCTATTGATTATTATTATATTTTGTTTAATAATTAAAAATACCTATTGCATGATGTCCCATGATCAATATGAAGTAAAACACTTTGTTCTGCAATATTAGTATTATTTAAAACTACATTTTACATAATATAAATGCAAAAAATGAGTTTCATCATCATATATTAATAATTTTTTGAAGTACGGCCTTTTTTTGTGGTCAGTATGGGAATAAAAATTTGCATGAAACACATACGTACCTACAATTAAAACGTCGAAATTTTTGATCGATTGATGATAACCCAGGGCCACATTTATAATGATTTATTATTATTTAAACGATTTCGTAGAATCAGTGCGGTAAAATTATGATTAGGTAATATATAAATAATGAGTAATTAGATGACGACGAATTAAAAGAATACCAAAGGCGGCTGCCGTGGCGATAGTATATAAGTTGTAATTGCGCCATCAGCGGGCGTGCTTACTACATCAAAGGTTTTATTCGCTTTAACCATCGCGGTTGCTATTAATTATGAATTATAATTAATAACAATAATAATTTCCTAGTATACGACCCGAATAACCTAAACTATTTCACGCTGAAGTATAATCGATCTATTATGCAGAGTAATCATTGTTAATTATTCGGTAATATCTCTGTTACACATAAGTGTACCTAGATATAATTTTTAAAGTGATAAGTGATAACCATAGTCCACTATATAGTTATTATATTATAATAATAATTAATACAATTATAATAACCAATATTTATATTTAATAGGTAGGTAAATTAAACTTTTATTGATTTTATTAGTATATTTTGGTATTTAATTTTAAAACATTTTATAACTAAAAATAAAAATATTTTGAATATTAATGAAGAATGAATACCTAATACAAATCAACGTAAAGGTTAATTTGGCAAATATTTTGATAATATTCAAATTAATTGTCGAAATCAGAAACATTAGAAAGAAAATACTACACTTCATATCAGTTTCAGGTAAACATCTATTCCAATCATTAATTATCAACAAAAAAAAATATTGATTTCACGAAACTAAGATAAAAATTAAAAACATATTTGGAATAGGTAGAGTTTTGAATTATTATAAAACCATAATTTATTTCTAAAATACAATATTGTAAAACAAGTATAAATATTTCAAATTGTCATTAATCAATGACTTGATTATATTAATTTGTAACGTACAGCAAAATAACAATTTTACTCTATTTTAACTTAAATTATTTAGTGTGTATAATAAAAATTTAAAACATAGGTACCTAATATTATTTTTTCACACATATAATTTTAAAAAAAAACTATTATCAAGTATTTTAAAGTTTTTTGTTTTCTTAACAATTTTTGTAAGTTATATAATTTACAGAATTTGAATTGTATTTTAAATTTATACAAATAAATAAATAAATTATAAATAAGTAGGTATTATTTTATAATTTTACATTAAAATGTACATATACGAGTATGCGCATAGATATTAATAAATACATTAATTTATATGTAAATAATATTTATTTACCGTGATAAACATAAACCCTGATTAATTTTATTGAATATTAATGTAATTTTTGTTGTGTATACGTAAAATTAAACGTCAATGACCTATTGGTAATCAAGTTATAACGATATTATGGGTTGTTAAATAAAGATATCGATAGAAAATGGAATGTGTTGTAACTTCTAATCTAATGTAATAATCTGAAGTCAATATAATATCACATTTTGATGTCTTATAATCCGGTGAATATTTTACTATTTTTTATAAAATAGTAGTCAATAACCAATATGTATTGAACTAGAAACTAGTTCATACGAATATTTCGAATAACAAATTTACTATTCATAAAATGTCACTTTAATATTCACCGACGTCAATAATAAAATCAATTATTTGAGCACGTTACCAGAATACCAATAAATTATGATCGGATAAGGATATAATATTTTTTTATTTCGAAAACCTATAAGTAAGCATATTTTTAAATTATAGGTTCAAAATCTACTTGCAGTGAATTACCTATTATCAATTTAATTTATCACTTTTAATGATTTACTCGCCGTACAGTTATTTATTTTAAATTATCGAACATTAAATTGTATGTAAGATGAGAATGTGATTGCCGTAACTTACCCACCTACCAACTTATTCTTAATTCCTATTATAAATTCTTAAGACTATGTACAATGAATATTTTATATCGAAATAATGTGTGTGTAAATTAACAACAAATTCCTATAAAACTATAAAATGTGCGTTATATAGCTTATAGACGATTATAATATAAAATAAATACCAACTATAAAATAATGTATAAGTGATGTTAAAAAATCTAGAATGTTAAAAAACAATAAAACGCCTATTATTTAGCATTAAAAGTATTAAACGGCTATTGAAATATTTTAACGCGTCGTTTTATTCACTCAATATAAGTACGTATTCTATTTGATGTAAAATATTATTTGGAAATGAATTTTAAGAGCTGTCGTTTTCCGAACTTCAAAAAACAACTATTGCGCGCGCGTATAATAGGTATAGACGTATAGTAAAAACTAAACATAAACTAAAGTTATATAGTTATATCTAAATAACTGATTAGAAATTAACGTATCACACCTATTATTTATAGGTTGCTTAATAATAATTACTAATAAATAAACACAATACGCGACAACAAAATTACATCAGTTTTGAAAATAATATATGTTGTGCGTATTGTTGTTGCGTTAAAAGATCCATAATGACAGCAAATAATTCTTTTAACACAAAACATTGTCGTTGTTTTTTTGTTTTAATTTATATTTATATAATATAATTAGTTTATTACGTTTTTCAACAAGCAATGTTTTTTTTTTATTTAATTTTACTGCTTAAACTAATACGTTAACCGTAATATTCGTACGTGTATGATAAATTATATGTATAATTAGGTGCGTGTATACAGACGTATTATAATATATTGTTATTTTAAATGTTTAATTAACCACAGTAAATGTTATTTTTATTATAAATTATAATATATATATTATAATAATTTAAGATAAAACACGAACAAATAGTAATAATAATAATAACAATAACCGCAATAATCGTATACACACACACTCACACACACACACATCATTCCGAGCAAAACATAATACGCACCATACACGGTTTATACCTATTATTCAGAGTATATTATATAAAAAATAAAAAACCCGCAAGTACCTACGTCTAAGTGACGGCAGCGCGGTGGGCGGAGGCGGCGACGGCGGTGTTAAGACAAAAGTGACAAAACGAAGGAATAAAAATAACAAAAGCCACATGGCCTCGGTTCGTACAAGCCAGCACTTCAAAGGGTGGTATTATAATATAGTGGCGTTATGTAATACACGGTCGTGTATAGACCGTTTTATACGTACGCGGAGCGTACATAGCGTACGAAAAACACTAAACACGTTGTTCGTGATATGCCTAGTAGTTGTCGCCGAGACGTAAACTGTACGTTATTTGAAGTCATATGCATATTAATTATACGATAATATTATAATATCGGGTGTTACGGGACGATACAGGTATATTATATTATTGTAAAGCTACAGATACCTTTTCGTCGACGCGGTCATCGATGATAACGTCCCGGCAAAGTACTTATACCACGACCGCGTTTTATTAATAGTCGATCGAACGTTTCGCGTGCTATGCGGGTTTTAAAATAAAATATAATATAATCGCCGTCATAACTGGGAATGTCGCGCGTGAACTAAAACGAAACTAACGCCGCCGCCGCTGCTGCAGCCACGAGTCTCGATGACGAACACGACGCGTCTTTTTATACGGATTATAATTATTATTATCGTCGTACGATATAATTACGTCGACGATTTTGAACGCGTACGAATAATAATAAAATCTGACCGGGTCGATGCGTATTATGTTTTATTCGTCGTTTTTATTATTGTTTATTGTCGTCTATAATAATAACACCTATCGTACGCACGACTTATTATAATAGCTAGGCGGTATGTAATAATATCGTAATCTTATCTAAAGTAGATATAAAAACGCACAATAATACATACATAAACACTCACCCTGGGTTGAGCCATGTTGCTGGAGGAGCCGCTGCTGTTGCTGCTGCTGCTGTTACTGATGTAGTTGTTTATCGCCGTTGTGGCTGCTTTTGTATACTGACAGTGCTATAGACCGTTTAAAAACGATTATTATCGTCGTTGTTGTTGTTGTTGTTGTGGTCGAGTATACGAGATCACTGCGACCAGTTAACGCGCGACGTTGAGATAGATATTTTATGAAAATTAAGCTTATTCGAATTTAATACGTCGCTAGTGTTCTATGTCGACGACAAAACGACGGTAAAATACAAAAATTATTGCAAAAAAGTAGGTACGTTAAGTATAATATTATACTGCTGATGTACAATAATAATTGTCAACGCGGGTGTGATACACCACTGCAGTAATGCAGCTGCTGATCGTCGTCGAATGTAGACGGAACGAGAAATATATTTTTTTAAATAAAAAAAAAATCAAAAAAACATTTACACGAAACGAGCGGCGACACACTCGTGCATATGCAGATATATATTATGATGTGTATATATGCGCGTGGCAATAGAGGTAATCTATATTTTTTTTTATTGAAAAATGATAATAAACAGAATGATCGACGACGACGGCGGCGACGACGACAGCGGCGACGACGGTGGCGACGGCGGCGGCGCGGCGGTTATTATCTTTCGCAAAGCGGCGTATTAACTATTACGACGACGGCGGCGTCGGCGGCGGCGGCGACGACGGTACGATAACGGCTGTGGCCACTGCTGCTTGTTGTGCTGCTCGATGCTACTATGCTGTTGCTGTTTTTGCTGCCGACGCTGCTGCTAATAGTGCTGCTGCTGCACGCCAGCTGATCGGGACGTCGCATTTCGGCGCGCAAAAACGTGCGGTGTACGACGCGCCCCGTCCCAAGCGGCGTATCTCGTCGTGGTGGTCGTCGCAGCGGCAGAGTACACTACACACACAGAGATATGGGGGGGCGCACGCCGGCGGTGGTGCTCGGGGGTATGTCGTACCCCGGGTGTGACGGTCGTGGTCGCTTTGGCCGCTGTATCTCTCTTCACGACTCAGATCGCGGGATCACACACGAACACACACACACACACGACGAACGCGGTGTGACGTGCGCGTCTTCAACACACACACGGGACACGGGACGGACCGCAGGTAAAACGTCTGCCCCGCCGTGTATAATAAAATAAATGCGGTCGGACCGAGAAACGAAAAAACGCACGCACACGCGCGTAGTATTCGCACGCGAAAATCACAACAGTCACGTAAACGCGCGCGCGTTGTTGTTATTATTATTATTATTACTATTTATTTTTTTCCCACACGGACGGAGATCGCAACGTACGAACGCGCGCAACACACGACGAGTCGAATACTAAACTGGACGACGGACCGGCTGTGTCGTGTAGTGTCGGCGGGCCCGTGTTCACGACGGCGGCGGCGGGCGTACAGAGTGCGCGCGCGAACGGTTTTGCGGTGTGGCGGTGGATACGACGGCGGCGGCGGCGACTACGACTACGACGGCGGCGGCGGCGACGGCGACGGTGACGCCGTGGGACAGGTCGCGGGGCGGCGGGGACGGGGCCTCGCACGCATGTGCTCGGCGTCGCGGGCTGGGCGTGGCCGACGACGCTTGCGGCCGCCCACCGCGCGGCGGTCACGTGACAAAAATGGAGCCTCACCTCCGCCCGTGCCGTCGCGCCCGTCGTCGGCCGTCCGTCCATCCGTCCGACCGTCCGTCCGTCCGTCCGTCCGTTACGCGCGCACAGTTCGTCCGCGCGTCCGCTCGGGCTAACCGGCGGCGGCGGCGGCGGCGGCGGTGGCCTCCCGGGCCCCGCGCCCGACGGCCTGTCAGCCACCCGCGAACAGAGCGCGACCGACATGCCCCACCCCTATTTCCCCGCTCGCCATCCCCTCGCGGCCCGTTCCGACAGACAACTACTATATACTGCACCGTACCTTTCCGCCGCTGAGCTTTGTCGCGCGAGCGGCGGCGGCGGTTGAAAAGTTCGATTTCGGTTACGCCGCGTATCGTAGGTGCACGCCGCGCGCTCGAACCGGACCCGTCTGCGTACCGTTTCCGCGCGCGCGCTCGGAAATCAACGCGACACGCTCTTTTGTCAATACCCACCGCGTGTCGGCGGTGGCTGCGTTTAATAAAAAAAAAAAATAACATAAATTGCCGCGCACGACACGTTACCTACATTATAATAATAATATCTTTTAATTGTTATAAATCAATGGACTGCCTACGCGCGTACATTAAATTGTATACAATTACGCCGTCATCGTCGTCGTCATCGCACGCACACGACGTGTATATTTATATATATTTAATAATAATATACTCGTCAATATAATATTATTATATTTAGTGTAACGTTTAACTGCAGATCCGCAGCATCATCTATATGCGTACAGCGCCTTATTATTTCGTGTTTAACAGGAGACGATCTCGCTGATCGTACATTATAGGTACCTACTGCACGCGGCGAAACGCGAATATATACGTATCACGATATTTAATAATTTAATATTTATACTCGTGTGTACACTCGGTGCTGCGTGTTAGTACAATATATACGAGTGTATGTGTGTTGTATATAGGTACACATACCTTACAGATATACCTACCGCCTTCGCTCCGCAGATAATATTATATTATTGTTGCAATGGGTTCCGCCGAGAGTACGGCCCGGCCACAATAATAATATAATAATATTATTATATTATACTGCTGAGAGAACCACTCGAAACACGCACTGCTGCTGTTACTGCAATATAATAACATTATTTTATTATATAGGTATAGGTGTACTCGTCGTAATATCTATTTATTTTTTGCGAATACGCGCGTTTTACCGCGTGCACACGGCACACGTGTAATATATAATATTAACATATAGTATTATGTACCTAAATGTGTGTGTAGGTACAATATAATATAATGATGAGATGACGGAGGAGCGAAGCGCGTCGATACGTATATAGAGATATCAGCTATCCGTCATCGTCATCGTCATCGCGTTGTATACATAGGTAAAAGTACTTTTTTTTTTTTTAAACACGTTGACACGCGTTCCGGTCGAACGGAATAAATATTGATATGACGGTCGGACGTTTACGCGCACGTTAAATTTAATTCGCGTACATAAAGGTACATAATATCCCTGAATATGAAATTCCCTATAGGTGTCGTCTATACGATATTTGTGTTTATATATACGATGCGCCTGTTCGTATAGGTATTATACTGCAGAATTGATTTAGAAATACGTACCTACCTATATGTGTGGATAAGTACGTATATTATGTTACCTATATATTTGCGGTATGTACCTATATATACCTACTTATTCGCAGCTATATTTATAATATGTACACACGATCGGGGACAAACCCCTCGAATGTTTTTATACTGTTTTACGCGCGATATTTTTTACCCCTGCAGCAGTATATAGACAAGTCCGTATAACACATATATACAAGTAATAAAATGCCCTATAACCATGTAGGTACACGTAATATATTATTATTATATATAGTGTGTGTGTGCATATAATATACGCTATATATATACGTGTATAGATAATTATGAGCAGTCCTTATAGGTATACCTACACATTACGCTCATGCACGTATATGTATAATATATATATTGAAATAATATATTAATCCCACCTCCGACGTTAACGCCAATGACGACGACGCCTGCACATGCACACACACACACACACACACTCGTGCGCGTTCGCACCACTGCTAAACACCTGGCTACCCCGTCGGCGGCAATCGATTTTCGCCACCGCCGCCACTCTATCTATACTCTTCTAAAACCACCACCGTGGTCGTTGTCGTCCTTTGGTTATCGCCTCCCTTTCATTCACTCTCGTTCTATCTCTCTCCCTCTCGTCACTCAGCTCGCTCGCCCTATCCCTCTCTTCTTCATTGTCACTATCTTTCTCATCTATCTCTCCTATATTCTCTCTTCTCCCTCATTCTCACACCCTCCTGTATCTCTCTCTCTTTCTCTCATGAAATATACGTGTGCAACCCGTAGCTGCCGGTTGGCACACTCGCGAGGACCTCTGGCCCTATCTTTACTCTTTATCGCTATTACACCTACAGGTATATAACATCACGGGATAGAATGATAGATACGATATAAACATTTAAATATATAATTTTTACCTCAGTATACCATTTAAGAATTATTTATATTATATGATATAATATATATAGGTACGTCGTTATCGTATTCCTTATATAAATATATATTAGTCGACTTGAAATTAACATGAATTATCAATAGAAGTAATATTATATAATTAAGGGTAGGTATATATAAGGTAGTAAAAATTTGTTTACATATACCTGTTCTTAAAAAGTATAAAATATTTAAATCAATTACTATATTATCATGATGTATATTGTATACAAGTACTATTATTATACAGAACTACTAAATTATATAAATTAATATTGAAATATTGCAGAAGGCAACGAGAAACTACTTGACAAGGTATATATAGGTAGGTATACTTAAATAACTTTTCTAATATAGTTTACTGTGGTGTATATATAAACTATATTACAAAGAATTGCCTGTTATCCGGCCAACTATTAACGGTTGTAAACTAAAAAGAAAATTTCTTAAAAAGTTTTAAGTATACTTTATTAATAATAACTTATTACCTTCTGTACAAAATAAATTAAATTAATTGTTCCTTTTTCAAAATTCTAAACGAAAAATTTGATAAAACTACATGCGATAACTATAATATAGTATTATCTCGATTACAAACGAAATAATTTTGATGACGACGATACATAAAAATCTCATCTATATTTCTAGCGATGATAATTATAAGTAAATAGTCTCGTTAATATCATACAATCAAAGTAATATATTCTGACATTTTCATAAATTATTCAAGAAACATGCAAAAATTTACATTTAGAGAAAGAAAAGTTTATTTCATTACAATCAGTGAGATATGAAACGAATTTATTTTAATCGGATAAGAATTATACATTTTAATCATACACCCCGCAAAAAACATTTACATACTTACTATAAAATCTGAGTCTTATAGTTTAGTATAATAACGAATTGTTCAAACTATGATAAGTAATAACTATGTATATGTTATACATATAGATATCATGTTAAAAATGTAATATCATTATTTCTATATAAATTTAAATAAAAGCTATTCCAATTATATTTCACTATTTCAATTACATACCTTTACTGTGAAATAATATCCAATTATAGGTATAATAGTATCATTCAGTCAAAAATATCTAAATATTTAAAATACATAAATATAACAAATGTACATTATGTATCGTAATGTATACTTGTAAAGTTGTGAATAAATTATACCTGTATTGTGTACAATTTAAATAATTATTCAAAATAATGTATTAGCAACCATATAATAGTATAATAACTATATAAGTATAAATGAATATTATGCGATGTTACATTTTATATAATGTTATATTATTAACATTTAAAATACTTTCTTGAATTCATAATTTATGTCTATTATAATATTTGTTTATTAACTTTTAATTTATATTTATATTAATTTTTATTTATTTTTTTTTATATCTAATTTCATTATATAGGTAGTTATTTCTTATTTCTAATTAATAATTATGTGTTATTATAATTATTTAAACTAAAAAATGTATGATATTAAGTATTAATTGTTAAGTGATATTAACTCGTATACTATAATTTAAATCAGTCAAATCGTACGGAAATTTCACCGTGTTCACTAAAAAAAAGTTTATAAGGTATATATACAAAAGTTTAGTTCTGCAGTATAAACGTATAATAAAGCTAAAGTCATTCAGACGTTCTAAACGTCAGCTAAGTCACGTCAACCGATTTTCAGAGATTTAAAAATAGTTTATCCGGTACATCCCTTCTATGTACAACATTTACATGCATACGAGTTTGTTTTCTATATACACAATATTTATATGCGCATGTAGACATGCAGCACCGGATACGCTCCGCGGAGGGGGCAAATGCCAAATGGTGACTCTTGCCCTGGGCACCGTTCGCTTAGCACATCACGATGACAGAGCCTATATACCATCCGGTGCGTACTGCGTATATGTACCGGATGATCTACTGAATAATTAAGATAGCCAAAGACATATAAAACAGAATTCGAAATCCCCTACTAAATATATATATTATATAACGTATACCTACAGATTACAATTCAAATGAATAAAATATACATAATTACATGTATAGAACCTTTAATATGTAATATACCTATATAAATACGCATATTTCAGTGTTATTATACGATGTTATTGCTCAGTTATTACTTTACGTCTGTACATCTCGAACAAAACATTTAATATCGTATCATCATATAGGCGCTTAATACGTATATATATACAATATTATCCGTGTATTATATTATAATATACACGATAAACATCCGATATTCATTTGGAGTGGCGGCAGTGTTTCTTTCATTTCACTAATTTCATATTATACTCCCGGGCTTCAAATCGTATAGTAGAATCTATATCATTATGTACAGATATGATCTATTGTATACGTGTATAATACACAGACAATAATATTGTGTTTAAACGTATATGTTTAGGTATATCCGCGTACGACCTATGTCTTCTATCTTTTATATTTATATAAATTTATTTTTTTATACTTATATGTACGTTTATAAATTCGGTATTGTACGTAAGTGTTATTTTTCGTCGAGGTCGCTGCAACAGTTTGTGAAATATTATGACACTGCGAGTGGACGAGATGTCCTGCTGCAGTATTATCCGAAGGTACGTTGATGTCGTGTCGCGGTATATATATCGTATACCACCGTTACCTATATAACCGACGCACAATGGTTTTCTGCGCAGACATGTGCAGCGTTATACCTTTATAATGTTATACAATATTATATCGTGGGATCTGAACGCACATACACATAAACACCACTAAAACCAAACTGTCGGGCCCCGACAAAATATATATAATATTTATGTATATACTGTAGGTACATAAAGGTACACGCAGATATAACCGACGATATATAGATTGGCAGAGTATTATATTCGTGCGGCGGCGGCGGCGGCGGCGGGTTTACAAAAACGCGTACGCGATAAATATTAAATCGCGCGCTCGTTTTCAGAGAGATATTTCGTACAGATATCCGTCGCGCGCGTCGTCCGTCAAGAGGTGCTGATGCGAGAGCGGCCGGCGCGACGATACGTGCGGAGGAGGTGGCGCGCGGAGTATGGCAATAATGACACTCGGGCTCAGATATCGTACACCGCAGTACACCGGTGCAGCATATAATAAGGGGATAAGTGAAACAACAACAACAACGACGACGACCGCGACGGTCGTCAGCTCCGTCGGTTCAGCGCGATAAATCAGCGCGCGCGGGACGACGCCGCGACGACGCCGCCGCCGCCGGTATCGCGCGGCGACGTGCCGGCAGACTTTTGCAGCGCGCTCACAGCGGGAATCCCGTTCGACCGCCTCCGCCGCGTTATATACGTACACGGCCAATGCAGTCGTGTTACTGGTCTTCGGCGGCGGCGGCGGCGGCAGTTGGATTCCGTCTCTGCGGCGCGGCGAGAGATAGCCACACGAACGGGATGGGTTTTTTTTCCAAACACACACACACACACGTTCAGAAACGCGCGCGCGGCGAGTCACTGCGTGGCAGACATCCTGCTGAGTGCCGCTTATATACGGTATAAAATATATGAGCGACCGCGAGTGTGTGTGTGTGTGTATAATATTCCCCGTGTACGGTCGTCGGACGGCGGTATATATATGTGTGTGTACGGCGTTATTTTTTTAAATCCTCTCATTTAAATATTTTTTTCCGTCATATACATATATATACTCACTCGCTCGTACGTGTGTGTACACGACGCGAGTATTATATTATTACCACCGCCGACTCGGTTCCTTTCTATAATATATATATATATAATATTATATTTTTTTTATACGTAAGCGTTTGTCTTCAATACGTAGATTTATTCTTTTTTTCATCACTGCTGTCTTCTCTCTTTCATATTTCTCCTGCTCTTCTCTCGTAGGTACCTATATACGCATATTATAATAGTATAACCGCTGTAGTAATACATTACACGGAACATATTTTAAATAATAATAATAGCGTATTTTAATACATAAATATAATATATTATGTTAATATAAGAGATATATATACGTATTATACATAGGTACGCGCGAGCATACCTGCGCGAGTATAAAACGTTGGAACATCGTTTGGTATAATATTATTATTATATAATATTATATTATATTATTATAAAAGGTTTTGAAAGCGCGCGCGCGGGAGGCCGGCACCTTTATTGTATATATACGACTCGTATGTGTGTACGTAAACGCATATTTTTTCCCAGCCGAGTAACAGTATTGTTCGTACCTATATATTTTAGTTTTTGGAAGAAAGAAAAACGTATACTTACCTATAATGTATTTATCGAAATCGGTATAATATAATATATAGCCTGCGCGAGAGTATAAAGAGTGAGATCTACAGAGCTGTAATGTACCTATCAGTAAGATATATAGTGTCTAGATACTTTCTACAGAAAAATATAATCTCTATTTGTGTTTTAGATACAAAATAATATCTAAGATACTTTTTATAAGATATCTACAGTATAAGTTATATATTAGAATTTAGTATTTAGTCTATTATTAAATATTAATAATACGATTAACAGATGATATTATGCAGGTAGACAATAAGCATTAAATACCTATTGTCCATCGAGCTTGTATTTTTATTTATTTTGTTAAACTATCACGTACGATATTATCGTGTATAGCTAATATTACTGATTATATATTTAGATAACAATTTAATTGTACTATATAAATATTACGTTTTTGAAGACTGGCCATAAAATGTAATGTATATTATAAATTTATCTTAAGATAATTTTCTGAAAACATTTATCTGTATCATTTAAATACTATAATTTAAATTGTCATACTAAATCACTGATATGGACGAACGTATGAAAATATATCATAATTCATAGTGAATGTCTAATATAATTATGTGATGAAGGTTTTGTTAATTGATGCAGATATTAAATATTAATTCGAGGACAAATCGAAAAAAAAACGAGTGGCTATAAATATTAAATATAGGCTTTTCTGGCATCAGGAGAATTTTGGTTAAAATAAAAGTTATGCCATACGCATACATCTGCAATAGTTGCAAAAATCACTACGGAGCTAAACTTTATGAAGCTATCAAAACCTATAAGTATAGCTACCAGCAGGAAAAAGTCCATCACTATATAAAAATGATAAATATAATGGATATTAATAAGATATATTAGCGGTATTGGTATATGTTTAGCGTTCACATTAAATATTTAACTGTAACTTTTCATTTCTAGTTCACGCAATTAAATTTGATACGAAATATAATTATTTAGTATATATATGTATTATATAATATTATACTTCAACTCTGACCTAAGATCAACCAATCTAATTATAGTTGTAAACTCTTATCTAAGGTTATCACTAATGTTATCGTAGTACGAATAATGATTATCAACGGTTTATTGGTGTTCTTGGTTAAGACAAAAAAATTCTAGTACATGAAGAGGTTAAAAAAGTTAATAATTTAATTTATATTTAATTATAGTTGGTAAGAGTTTTTAAATTGAAGGTTAAAGTTAAATCTATACCTATTGATTTTATACTGCAATAATACTATATTATAGTACCTACACTATGTGATTTTTGCTGTTTGGTGGTAAAAAATCTGAAAAACGTTGATTCAATATCTTTTGACTTTATAAATAGATAATTATATTTTTATAAATAGGTTGAAAATTGAACGTATAGTTGTATCAGCTATAATATAATATTATATGAATGGTACGATAGTCCATAAATAAGAGCGATCATCATCTTTCATTTATTGATGGTTTCTAAAATATTACGAAAATCAATAAAAATTATAGACTATAGAGTATAGAATTATAAACAATTATATATTCTTATTAAAATTTTGACTGGAAAAATTTAGGGTTTACCGAAATAATCGTTCTATACAAAAAAAAACCTATACAATAAAGTTTCATTAAAACTCACGGGTTTTTTTTAAGGAGTATCTTATTAACTAAAATTTAATATTATTAAACGTATATTCATTATTAATAAATAATAAGTACATTTATTGAAGTGCATACAACCAATGACGCAACTACGGGGATGCTAGAGAGTGCTGAAGCATCCCCAACTTTACGTCTTTGTAATTTCAAATATCTACATTTTTAACAGTGTAGTTTTATTTTTAAGATTTTATTATCATTTATATATAATTATATTTTTTTTCTTAACTTGCATACTGATTATAATAAAATGTATATGCCATCAAGGTATGTATGTATCCACCTTGCTATATTATATAATATTATATTATCACAATTATAGTGATATAAGCTTAGATCATATTATACAACGGAAACAACGGCCCGACAGCGTGCGACAACCGCGCTACTAAAACGTCACGGGAAACAGGGAGATTGACCGATAGCTGTTGTCGTGGACTTCTGCGCGCTAATTTGAACAATACCTAATAATAAACTTCATCATTTTAGTTGATAATATTTAACTATAAAGTAGACACCTACCCCATAATATAAATATAAATTTTATTATCTTATTTATATTTCAATTATCTAACATGTTAAAATTTTATGAGAATTTTTAAAATTGAAAAACCTTATTCTTAATCACACTATGTGTTTGTAAATACAAAATTTCAATTTTATTTTGCTAATAATAAACTCAGTTTTCACCTCACACCTTTGAAACAATGACCATATTAGAATCAAAATTTAATGGTTAGTAGGTAATGTTGTTATTACATAATACCTACATAATATGTTAATTGTTCATATGATACTTTTCAAAATTGAATAACTATGGACATTTTTGTTTATAGGTACTTTCAAATTTCAATGTATCATAATCAATAAAAATGTTAACCGTTTTGCAGAACCCAAATTAAAGAATTAAAGAAATTAATTAATTTTAACCGAATTAAAGAGTTAATCTTAATAATATGATGAAATTCTTTATTTCAGTTGGAGCCGTTGAAGGAACAGCAATCATTTTGACTTTTTTAACAGGACTAGTATATAAAATTGCACATTATGCATCAAGTCTCAGGGTGTACGACTTGTACGACTAATGGTAAAAACGAAAGGACATCAACATCAAGAACGAATTACTCGAATGAGGTAATCGGTTAATTACAATAATATAGTCTATTTACTATACAACTTGTACAAGGATCAAAACATTATTAGAATATAAACTATACTACTTAATATTTCAGTAACACTATATAAGTGTACTTCAAAACAAAATATTGCTCATTAGTCATTCGAAGGCACAGGGTCGTAGTTAAACAATAGCATCACGAAAGACAGTCGTCTAAGACGTTAAATACAAATTACAATTTTAAATCATGTTTTGTTTTGTTTTTTTTTTTAGTAATGAGTTATGATGTATAAACACTCTGTAGCAGGTTTATTATGGTATATATGATATGGTAAAAACGAAAATACAAAATGCATTATTTATAATTTTATAAGTTCACGGAAGAAAATACGCATTTTTATTATTTTACCGTTGAATGAACAATCAAGAAAACCTATATTATTTAGGTGTACGTGTACCTAATGACACAAATATATACATATCTACCAAATAATTAATATACCTACCTACATGGTGTAACTATGTTATTTAACATTTACATCATATATGATGAAAGTTCGTATAATACAAGTAAAACAAGTTGTATAAAATATATTAGGTAACTTTGATAATCAATATTGACACAAAACAATTATATTGCATTCAGATAAATCTAGACTATTTCTGTTCCCTCCATAGTTATTATTCTTTGCCATTAAAGAATAGTAGAACTTTTTTCTGTAACTGAACTATACGCTCCAAACTTGAATATAAGCTTATTGTATTATAAAATCCTAAAGATAAACGTTTTATTTCAAGTAGTGTCATTTTATTAAATTAAATTAAATATTAACTATTATTTATTTGTATTAAATACAATTAAACAATATACATGGAATTAATATATTAAAATGTGTCACATGTATTATAATATCTTTGCCTTAAGGATTTAGAATTAGAGTATATTTCAAGTACTGTAGTATGTTATATAGTATGTAGCATTGTAGCTAGTATAGCTACATAATATTATATCATATAATATAGTTGTCACGCCACCGTGACAACTGACATAGGTACAGATTAACCATTAGGTATAATAAATCAAAACGAGAAAAAAGTATTGGCATCACTAATGTAGGTACGTAGTACGTGACATATTACACCACTTGGGCCACTGGACACAGTTTAATAAAAATATAACCTGCCAATTTTAACCTAATGATATTGTTGGCATTTATTGGCTTGATATGACTGCTGATAACTGATACATATTTTAGTAGCGATAACTGA
Organism: Aphis gossypii; assembly: GCF_020184175.1. Classification (NCBI taxonomy): domain Eukaryota; kingdom Metazoa; phylum Arthropoda; class Insecta; order Hemiptera; family Aphididae; genus Aphis; species Aphis gossypii. The sequence continues at coordinate 55,953,762 of NC_065533.1, forward strand.
GCCGCAATGAGTTCTAAATAAAATTGTATTGATCCAAGTATAATTGAATCACGACAAACGTTTAAAAAAAAAGTGGAAGTTGTACGTAACATAAATAGAATTAACTATACTATGTACAGAAATATGGTTTAACAATTAATTGAATTGTGTTTTATTACATTTATAATCAATCACAAAAATGTCTGAAGAGTCTTTTAATCGATTATTTTGCTGTGTATAAATGTAATGTAAATTATATTTTAAATTATTTACAATTGTTTTAATAAAAATTTTCAATTTCACACTTACGAGTTTTTGTTTCTAAAATATTTTTAATAATTATTATATAGTACCTACGCGTATTATACACATGCAAACATTGCATAATATGCGTACTTGGAGAAATATCACTTATAGTGAGATTTAAAAGCAAAATTTTTTATTGAAATGTGTTAAAGGCAAACACAACGCATTCTCTAAATCTAGTCATTATTGATAACTTACTTCAGCTATTGCCTATAACTAGGTAGTAGGTATAGTATATTTATTATCTAAATAGTTTATTAAACTTGATTTCAATCGATACTATGCATACAGTTAAACCTATAAAACTAATATAGATACGCATATTATTTATAATATATAAGAACAAAAATAATAGCCATAGATAGTATAGTCAATAGTGTAAGCCAATTCATTTTGAAAAAACGAGTTCATGTTTGTATTTTGTGAATAACAAGTATAAGTAAACGTCACTTAAATATGATCTTGAATGAAATCGATACTTTTGAATAGAGAGTGAAAGATTTTTATGATGACACTAATTTTTAATATGAACATGATACCTATTATTAAATATTGTCATGTTATTATATCCACATTTTATTTATGTACAATATTTAAAAAAATTTATAATGTTGAATCAATTAAAAAAAACGTCGTTGGACTATGCGTTTATTGCTGGCAATTAAATGTAGTATAGTTTTTATGCATGTAAAGGTTTGTATATTATGCTATAAAATTGTTATTATAAATTTATTAAATTCTATCAAATAAATTGGTTTACCTAAAATTATTTAAATTGGCTCTAATTCGAATAAATTTGGTATACCCTATTAGTCATTATACTTATGTAGTGATTAATAAGTGAGAGTATTTTATTTTATAATTTATTTTACTATGTATATATAAATAATCTAACTACATATTTATTATGTCATTACTTATTATTATATAAATTTTGATAATTTATTACATTATATTATGTAAATTAAAAAATAACTATTTTTAAACTCCATAGGTACTCAGTATTTTATCTAAAGACTAATAAAATAGAAGAATGTGAAAACGAACGTATTCTTTCAAAAAAGTGAACAATATGTACAACTTTATTTTTTTACATCAACGCGTGAACGAATTCAAATTTCAAGTGAATTCTCCGAAAATTGTCGATGATACTATAGCTATTCTGCACCTTAATATGGATATTTTATTTGCATTATATAACAACAGAAAATGAATAATACATATCCATACTATTTTACCTTTTGTTATATTGTAATATATTTTAAAATAAAGTGAATTAGGTATCCAAAATTCTCAAAGCATATAAAATTTTCACTTCGTATTATACGTATTATACATAAACATGTTTTTCTATATTACACTTTTCATTCAATAATAATAGTAATAATAGTGTAAATTAAATAAATCATTATACGGTGTAAAGGTATAATATATGAAATGTTAAGTTATAAAGTTTTTGTTCACAGGATAATATTATATTATAATGATGTAAAAAAAAAAATATTCATAAAAGAATATACGGCTAAATAACTTAAAAGATCATAACACTCAAAAACATAAGTATATCATAAAGTGTTATATCAAGTGAGATGAAAACGGAGATACTATATAAATTATATAAAAAAATGTTTACAACGACTATTTAGCAAGCGGCAACAGTCATTTGAAAAATACATACGTAATGTCATAATTTCGCCTTCAACGTACAGTACAGAGTATGTTACATTACAATTTTCGTTGTTTAAACACTTATATAAATTATAACCAACTAATACTCAATTTATTGAAACAGACCTTTATACATCTTGTGTATTGCATATGTTTTACAATACGTTCATTATGTAATATATGATCAAATAACTAAAAGGGTGAACAAGTGGGTACCGCTCTGTTGTAAAGTGATTGTTGAGTGAGTCACTATAATAGATGACGTATTAAATACCACTATTTTTAATATGGTTATTATAATATGGCAATGAATGGGTTAAAATAACTTTTTTTTCTATTGGTATTTCGATAGGTTGATTTAAGTTTAGCCATATATTGTATATTGCATTTATTTTATTATATTATTAATATTTAGTTTCTGTAAAATTATATATTATTGTTATTTATTAACAGTTGTAATTAAGTTAATACCACATTACCACCTTAACACAAAACAAAGTAAATAGGTTATATATTTATGGCTATATAGATAATTCCTAATAAGCATATTATATAGGTACCTAATATAATTTTAAAATAATTAATCTATATATTTTGAAAATTTCATTCTTTGAATTAAAATTAATAGTAAAAGTACAATTTTTAAGTCTTCGCGTAAAATGTTTTAAAATTATAACAAAATAATGAATATCATATTCATCGATTATTATATAATTTCACCCAAATTTAAACATCGAATATTTATAAAAATCTGAGATTTCATACATTCTTTCCTATAAAATATTCGTAGTTTGTAAATTATCGACATTTTATCAAATTATGATGAAATTTTAACTTTAAAGAATTAATTTAATATTTTTTATTGATATGAATAACTGAGATTTAATTTTTAAGAATAATTACCCAGAAAATAATTGTAAAAACTTAACGAAAAAACAACCGAGAAAAAAATTATTTATGTTTATAAATTGCTAGGAAAGAGTATATATACTAATATTATTTTGAAAATTATATAGGTACCATACAAAGAAAATGATAATATAAACATTCAATGCAAGTTCCGCAAGTATCTATAGTTATTCATTGAATGAAAACAAAATAACAAAAAACGTTGTAGCCGAAATAGTTATATTACGGATCACGGATGAATATAATATTCAATTTTATGAATATTTGAATTTCTAAATTCAAACGCTCATAAAAAAATAAACTGATTTTACAATTAATTTTTTTATTAAATATATAAAATTAAAAACGTATAAAGAACCTTATATTATAGTATGAAACCATAAGTATGAATATTAACAATTTTATGAATTTTTAACCACAAAATAATTTGTTACAATGATTCGTTTTTAAATTATAATATAAAGAAATAAAATTTATCAAAAACTGGTTTAGCGTAAAATTTCTGCTTTTTATAAAATTGTTTGTTATTTTGAATTCTGAAGATAATATTTTACTTTTTATCTTCTCAATGTACCTACTAACCAAATCCAATTTGGTTCCTTAAAAGTTTAATCATCTTCAAAAGTTAAAAATTTAACCATGTCCACTGCTCAAAAGACAAATATTGATAGCAAATACAAAAAAACAAAACACATCATTATAAAATCATTATATCATCGCTCCGCTCAAAATTTAACACATATTATTATAAAATATGCTTAGGCAGATAGATCGTGTATGCAAAAATTATTTTTCATATATAATTATGTATTATTGAATTCAAATTTAATATGTCCAATGCTCATTACAGTGACAGTGTACATATAGGTATGTATATTGTATATATACCCACTAATCTACTTTTTTTTTAATATTTTTTATTATTTATCAAAATACTTTATTTCGGAGATTTGTATTCCTATTAGGTCGTGGATTATCTTAGTAATTTATGATTTTGATTATCGTATACTATCAATACATATTATGCATTATTATGATATGCATTATGCATATCATAACGATTGACAAGTGAACGAGTGTGAATTCAACACACATATAACACATGTTACTGCTTACACCTAATACTAATTCTTTTGTTTTTGATGAGATATTAATTGTACACAAAAACATAATAATATATAAACATAAAAACATTATTCAGGCATTGAAAATGTTATTCATATATTTTTTTTAAATGCTTAGTAGATTCTAAAATATTTTAAATGTATATGGACAAATTTTAAATTTATGATGATATACATATTGTTATATACAATAGTACAAATCATAAATAAAAATTGAAACTATCTATCAATCTTTCTTAGATATATATATTAGATTCAAGGAAAAATTATTAAGAAAAGGATCCAAAAATATTCTAGACACCTCCTTAAACTGAAGTCTGCGCACATCTATGGATGAGATACTCGTATAACCTTTTATTGCACTATTATAGCTGATATTTGTAATATTTATACATATTAATGTATTTATAGAGTACAATACGGCAGTTAAATTATAATTATATGAAGTTATGTGTACTTTTCAAATATCCGTATAGACGTACTTGAATGAATATGGGATAACAGATTTTAGAAGTAGGTACCAATATTTTTATCTTTGAGTTACATTTTATAAATATATATTAAACAAAATATTATCTGTTGTTACATTTTTGTCAAAAAGTGTATTACACATGAAGTGGAAATTCAACAGCCAGATTACACAGCTGGTTCCAGGCTCCAGATTGACTCAATATGACAATATATATATTAATGTAATACCAATATCATCTACACATTCAGACTATATATTTTTTCAAACACAACACATCCGACACACCATACACAATACTTTTATTATTTAATCCCTTTTGAATGCCCTTTAAAATTACAATAACGACCTCTTCAGTCAGGTAAATGGCATTTTCTAATCTTGGTCGATCGTAAGCGGAAGAGAATAATGTAGTTTTGACAATTCCAAGACTACCTGTAGAGTTCCCGATATTCATGTCATTTCGGTTATTTAATATAAAAATTTCCATTGAGATTCAAACAAATATTGTTGTACATTTATAACATGTTATCCAAATAATTTCTACCTACCACATGATCTATTTTTGGTAACAATAGTTAAAGAATAATAAGGGATAAATTTCCAGTAGAGTTCGCAATATTGTTCGATAAGCTTCTCATAAAAAGGTTTATTGTTGTGATCGAATGTGTTGTTGCCAATAAAATCATTAATCATCAAATGAAAAATATGTATACCTATATACTGACTATTCTAGTAACAAACTAATAATATTTTCTTTCAAATCTATTGATGTATTATGTTTTTTCATTTTATTGGAAAGGGTGTGTGGGTGGTTTAAATTTGTTAAGTGTAATATTTTCAAATAAGGACATTATAGGCTATTGGCTTTTATTTGTATTAATCTTTCGGTCTCTCTGAAGGGTGTTATTTGAACTATGAAAAACCACTTAAATATTTGCATAACACTTTATTGTCATGACATTCTAAGTATGATAATTAATTTATAAAATTAAAATCTGCTGCGTTTTAGTCAGCATTAACATTCCTATCGCGTGCCCCAAAAAGAATGAAATAATTGAGTCAAGAGAAGTTGTAATTATCGTATATTTACTTGTAATTTAATACATTATATTTTGATATAATTCCAACATTTTTTGGAAATTGAATATAATAATTATAATTTTGTAGATGATTATAGTTAAAATAATATTTACAAGATAATTTTAATACTATACTTTTGTTGAGTTAAATGCTTCATTAAAAAATAAATATATATTATATATTAATATATTATGTACCTACCTATATTTATGCGTGAAGCATTTTTTAAAGAAAATACAAATAATAATTATAAATTTTTAATTTTAATTAATAATATTCTATAATAATTAATTATATTATTTTTTAACTTTAACCCAATTATATAGGTGCACTTGAGATTTGAAACTAATTGATGTTTATACTCTTTAATATATACGATATACCTACAGAAGCTGCTTATAAAAGTACATTATTGCAAAATAAATTATGCTTTTTACACACTACGTGTTATTGCAAGTATCATACATATTCCTTTATATTTGAGTAAAGATGTTTTTTAAAGTAAGTACCGATGTGCCACCTGTGTTTAATTTACATAACTATAGGGGTACAGCATACAGCTATTTGAGTTCTTTAGCTTCTTGGAAAAACTTTTCAAATACAACATTTGCAAACAATATAATATAGGTACAAAGTACACATCATCGTAAAGTAAATTCAAAATATCCTTCTCCCCTCATCGAAGAGCTAAAAAAAATGAAGTTTTATCATATAATTTGATTATTTTTTTTTAAACAATTATGTTAAGAATATAATCTATATAAGTAATTAAATTTTGTAAACCGAATATTAATTAACTATATTCGTCTCTACATATTTCGTACAATGTCTATGCTCAATGAATATTTTTAAATACTATAACATCTATGACCAATAACCATTTATTAATATTAATTTATAACTTAAACCTCTTTGGCTAATTCTTGAACCTCATTTATTGTATACTACATCAAACCAATTCATTATATCCAATAGGAATATAATGCAAAAAGTCTACAGCACAACAATAATTTACAATGCAATTTTGACCAAATCGCGTACGTAATGTCTAATAAAATCAAGTAAATGTTGTATTTGTATTTTATTTTCATTAAAATTTTGTTCAATAAATTTGAATTTCTTTTAAATTTATTGGAAGCAGTTAAAACAGTACCTTAAAACATGGTGGCAACTGTTCGTGATTGGCAGCGGCCGTCACGATGCTCTGGGTGACGTGTTCGTGTCCGTGTCACGCCTCCTGCTCTACTCGTGATTCTTGACTCGCTTCGATGATCACTTATATACGAGCATACTGTATCACGTCACGTAGTAAAAGTTGTCTAAACATTATTGCTACCAACAAACCATTATTGGCCATTATTGTTTAACACCCTTGTACATAAAAATTGGTTTTAACCATTATAATGTAGGTACTAAGTATATACTGTTCTGCATTAAACTAACCAAATCGTAATTCATACGTTTTTACATTAAATAAGAAGTAGCCAACAAACAAGTTCTTAAAAAATTATTATTATTCATCTAATATAAAATCTCGCTTATTCAGATAATCGCAGGAGAATAAAAATAAATCGGAATCATAAATAAGCAGCGTCCGAGATATCGAAATATCAAAAATGAATAAATAAATCGCTAAGCTGCCTAGGCTTATGTTTATACGTAGGAACCTTATACTTACCTCTTATATACGTATAATAGGACATTTTTGAGAAATTAATATGTCTTTTATAGTAATCCGTCACTATACTGACGTGCAAAGTATCTATATATGTTCAGTGAATTAACTGTTTGCATCACGAGGATTTATATTTGTTTAAAGTGATGCTATATATGGCAGTATGGCACTATGGGATTTCCTATATTACCTTATTATATCTTATAATATTAAAGATAAATATTCGTATCTTAAGCAAATTTTTAGTTAAAAATCATTCTCTTTGAGTTTATATTTGGCTATAAAAATATAACTAATTTTAAGAACAATTCATTTGTAGTTCTTTTATAAAATTGTTGTATACTATACATGCATTACAATTTATAAGTACCTATATGACTACATAGACATGTAGGTAAAGTAGATATGTACCATTTTCATTGTGGTTAGAAGATGAAAAAACCATATTATCCTATTATCAACATATGTGTTTCAAATTACATTATTACAATTATAATTTATAGGTATGACGCTGTATGAGATTTAAACGAAAAACAGATATTAATAACATTTCGTTTCGTATCGGTGCTATAATATTATTATATTATAATATATACGTTCCGAATATAATAAGTAATAACTAAAAATATTAAGTTGACATTTGGCTGAATAAATTTAAGTAGGCATTATAATATAACATACTACGTATCTATACCTATATAAATGTACATTTATATATATAAGCATTCTACCACTTTATGATAAAAAATGTGTTTATGTATATATATATATACCAATACACCTGTATATAATATATTATAATAGGTACACGAATGTATTCAACATCCACGTATATTTTTTATGACTTAAGCCACTGCAGTCTTTGTTATTTCCAACAACAACGACATCAAAAACGACCGAGGTGGGTGCTGCTAGACAGTATATGTAATGGATTCTGAGTATTCACTGCCGTAACAGTCGAGTCGAGAATATGACACCAGCAGCGACGAAGAGTGTAATATTTTATAAAATATTATATGCGATCAGATATACATCCGACCCTGCAGTATACTCATTACTATTTTTGTACGTATTATATACCTACACCATGTGATGTATTAAAATAACAATGATTGCACGGACGATCGTAAAACCGTTTCGAAAACATTGAAAAAAGAAAACATTAAAATATTGTTAATATAACACACGTGACGCATTTATATGGATATATATACAAAATACAATTTAAAGTGGTTACATCATATATACTATAATATACATATATGGTATTATAAATTCATAGCACAATATGATATATATTATTTATTGTTGTTTAAAAATCACCAGTAGCGCGGCATAAATTACTAATTATTTTATATCATTTGAAAGTTTCGGCTCATTCGGCAATTTCAAAAACTGCAGATTGCTAGGTACTGTATAGGTACATTAATAATTTATGCTTTTATGTACCTATATAATGGACACGATACATCATTACGAAATATATAATTTATTAAAATTATGTATAAACGTCAGTTGTTCTTATATAACCATAATATTTGCTACCTGCTGTGAGTATAACTATTCGTCGCTACCTACGTGACTTAGAAGTAACTTAAAAAGAAAATCATAGTTAATTCATATCGGTTCAGTGTAATATATTATTATAGATATTATAACCTTAATCGATGATCATTATATATTCCGACACGTTGTAGCAATAATAATTAAACCAAGACTGCAGTATCTATATTATATAATGTATACCGATCAAAGTGATACACATGTGTACATTACAATCTTATTGTAACTGGTAAATAATTAAATATATTGTAAATTATAATATCTACAAGACATTGTTCATAATACGCTATTTATATTGTGTGTTGTTTCAAACCGTTTTATATGTGAAAATCTTATAATTTAAAAGGTAGACATAATATAGTACATTTACGATGGTTAGATTCGACTGATTCGAGTCTGCAATTTTAGTTTATCGGCGCCATCTGCACGTTTAGATCAAATAATTGATAAAAGCGTTTACATGGGGTACGGGATAACACTATAAACGTTTAAATTATAAAACGTTTACGTTTTATCTGTACCAATGAATATAAATATAAATACAGCCGATTGGTCGTTGGACCGTAACTTCCGAAATTTCACGTTAGCCTGAATTCTGATCAACCTAATTCGATTATAGCCATAATAGCGACTCAACACTATATTGCGCTGTTCTGACAACATTCAGTGAACTATATAATAATAAAACATAATAATATATCTGAAAACAAATTTATTTAAATTATAATACCAGACTCGCATAAAATATTGTTACTTATGTCATTTAGGGTTTACTTAGCCCTATTTCTTAGTGTGTAGAACAAGTTTTAGTGTGTCTTAGAATTGGTAGTAAATAAGTTTACGAACACATTATAAGAGTAATAAGGTTATTAATGTCCATTCACTTGTTTTAAAACAACAATGGAATAAAGGTGTTTTTTAAGAAGTAGGAAGTCTAAACAAATTATTTGTGTAAATAAATACCTATATAGTACTATAATGTAATAGAATAGATATCGATATAACTTGTAAAGTTGTAACCTGCAACGCATTAAAGACGATATATAGTATACCTATACTATATATACAAAGCTTTCAATATGACTATTATGCTGATGGATTGGAACAGCGCTGCGGCATGATGTTATACTTTGTTGCTCGTTTATAATATTATATATATGTATAACTGACAAAATAATATGCTTACAGTTAACGCGATTTGCCTTTAAACAGTATAACGTTGGCATTTCAACAATGGTAAAAAAAAAAATAAATAAATAATAACGATATACGATAATAAAACGTAATATAAAACATCAAATCGGCCGTCGAGGGCGACTTATATTAATTAAAATAGTTTAGGTTTTTCAAAGGCCTCGAGGCGGTAATACTATAGAAAACATAATAATTCACACACAATATAGGTATACACATTGAAATATTATATTATTACGCGCTCGTTACACCTTTCCCGTATACATAGTCTTTGCCGAACTCTGGCCACGTGTCTGCACCGGAGCGACGTGGCGGCGTATAATGCAATATTATTTACGTCGTCTCGCACATACGCGCAATCCGCACACACACAAATCGTCGACACGAATATTGTGTGTGTGTGTGTCATTTCGCGTGTGCGTGTCGCAAACAATAATAATAATAATAATAATCATAATAACAGCGACGGCAACAAGAAAAATAATCATAACGACCGAAGCCGGTGCAGGCAACGCTGATTTAGTGTATCGCGCGGGTGCGGGGCAGAGTGTAGACGACGGGCGCTGTTGCGGGGGGGTCGAAAAGCGCTCCGAGGGGTGGAAGGGGATTATAGGTGTGGCGCGGCGAAACGACGAACGTCGAAGGGAGCGGGGCGGGGGGAAAGCTCACTCGCGCGCGTGCCATCCGCGTGAAGCGGCGGCGGCGGCGGTGGTCCAGGCCAGAAGCGTCCCTTCGCTCCCTGCGCACACACACGCGCGCGGGCGAGCATATATATATACATTCGTCCTCTCTTCATCCCTCGTCGTCTATACTCTCGTCATAGCGTCGCGTACGCAAAAAAAAAATCCTCTACCCTGCACCTCCCCTCATAATCGTCCTTTTCCTCGCGTGCTCGTCGTCGTCGTCGTCGTAGTCGTAGTCGTCGTCGTCGTAGTCGTAGTCGTCGTCGTCGTCGTCGTCGTATAAATGCTCGCGTTGTACCGACTCTACTCCGCCGCCCTTGCAGTCACGCGGATGGCTTTACCGCCCTACACACACACATACCCCCCCGGTGCACCCGCACAGACACCGGTGCGTGTCGCCTATATATAAACCCACCACCACCCCACGACTTACCACCTCGTTCCACCCGCCGCCGGTGCTCGGCCCACGTAATGTGTGCGACCCGCGAGCGGCGGGTGCCGACCGGAGGGCCCCATGTGCGCCTGCGGTCGGGCCGCGAGTCGCTGGCAATCGCCGGCCGGACGGCCACATGGGGTACGCACGACGCGCTGCTGTGCTACAGAGCCTAACCTTATATGGTCGTCAACCGCTGCGACCGTATAGGACACTGCGCTGAGCCGACGCGAGACGGGAAGCTCATCTGTCCCGCGTGTTTCGAAATATAATTAAAATAATATTATTATTATTATTATTATTATTTTATCCCACATGTAAGAGCTGCGGCGCATCTACTGCTGCGTGTGTAATGCGCGTATAACGTTTATTCATTCCTGCAGTAATATGACGTGCTTACTATATACTCGTATACGGTATAATATTATGTAACAAAAGAGGGGGAGCATAAAAATGTTAATTTTTCGAACCATTCGACATTTCCATAAATATACATACGATCTATTTTACACGAAAAACGGGTGGGTCGTAAATTGGAATAGTTTTTCCTAGATTTTTTTATACAAATCATAAGATGAAACTATAGTGAGAAAATCGAGAAATTATCTTAATAATAATCTACATCAATGTAAGGTATACAACCACGTGGTGATAGGATCCAAAAATTAGCTGCTTCTCGAAAAATCTTATCATTTACATGAACGCATTTGAAAAAAAAACCACTATATATGAATAACGTTTGCCGTCAGTTGCCGATAGTTGAACGAGAATTTAAATCATATTATACAAACAAATATACAATGTACCTATACACTATAATACACTTTATTATTATTACTACTTAGATTTAGGATATATAGGTCATCTCTGAAAACCAGACCTTCACGGTTCACATCCTAATATCCTATCCACAATCATAATTAATTTTGCCTTGAATTGAACTCTTAAGAAACGACGTTAAATCAAATGTATAAAAAATATTACAGCTGAGAAGATAAGCTATTTTACATCGAATGCTCTTCAAAATCATAATTCATATAAGTTATAAGTAATAACCAATATGGAGATTGATAGCGTTATAATTCATTCTCATTAAATACGTTTATATTATAAAAAATTGTGAACAAAACAACTTAAAGTAAATATATATTATTTTTATGGTTACCTATGTATATAATTGTGTATAGTGTATTTATATTTTTTAAATTTAATCATTTATTTCAATTGTTTAATGTTAGAAATATAAGTACAATAATTATAATAATTTTTATTAATTTTTACCACATATAGTAATAATTAATTCAAAATATTAAGCACAAATGTTCATTTATTTACTTATTTTGAAATAAATTTGTAGTTAATAAAATATATTACCATATGAAGTCAACAGCGTTTTACGTAACTCTTCACTTTAAAGTTATAAGTTCTACAAGTCACCTGAATATAACTATTATATAAGTATAGTATTATTCAGTATTCTCATTTGAACTAACCTAACTTAAAAAGAGATCACTGTTAATACTTTTTCACAACTTCGTAATTTGTTTTTTTATATATATATAAATATAATATTAAATGTATAGTACCCATGCATATTATAGTAATTTATTATAAAGTTTATAATTTAAATTGTAGACTATGATAATATTTCCACTTCTTAGTTTCAAGAGACTATTATAGTATACTACTTACAGAATTAGAGCTATATAATATGTATATCATCGTCAATCGTCTACACAAATGTGAATTATTCGTTTTTATTTCACGTTTCTCATTCTTTGGATTGTATAGCGATACGATGCGCACACATTTATTAAATGAATAAACATTTCTTTACCACCAGTGCATTTGTTTGAATTCATTATTTTGATTTCCTCTATTCTATAAATGAAATATTCACTGAACTACAACAATATATACTATTTTGTTAACGCAATAATGGGTATATACTATTTATATATATATATATATATATATATATATATATATACTCAAGGTTTTTCTTGGCAACTGTCAAGTACGAATAAACTACGCTTACGATGTAATAAAAAAAAAAAAAACAATTAACACAAAAAGAACAATATTTAGTGTAGAGGAGGGGTAGCCGCACATAGTTGGAAAAATTTGTTTAGAGTTCAGTTTTATTCAAACCGTTCATATTGTTAAATTCCTATTCAACGATAAATCGTATAGGAAAATATTTACTGTGACTAAACATTTCAACATTTCACTATTATAGGTATATATAGTAAGAACTATAGGACATAATTGAGTAGGTCCACGTTGTATTCTGTTTCTATAATAGACTTATATTTTTGGACATTTTGTTATGGACATCATATAGTAGTCGAGAACCGTTATATATACTATATTGTTTGCCATCGGGAAAATTGAGTTTGTTAACAGCATGTCATAACTGTGCTATCCATCATCTATTAACATTGTAACAGTCAAGTTTTATTTATTACAAAAGAAAATATTTAAGTAGTTATTATTGTTTATTTTTAAAAACACCATTACACCTATTACCTATACAAACTAGTTTTATTAAATTGTTATACATTGATTTAGGACAGTTAGACGTAGCCATTTGAACTTAACTGAAAAAACTAGGCTGTTTGGAATTAATAATAATAAGGAACAAAGTAGGTAACAACTCTGCTGTACAGTGCCGAGTTTACCTAGTCATTTAAGATTAAGTTGCAGTGATTGTGTTATGTGTATGTTAAATTTGCATTCAATAATAAATCATACGAACGAAAAACGTTTTTAAGCATGCGGATGGTCTATCAGTCTATATTTTATGATAAATTTATATTGCTTTAAAAGTAATTTATTTTACTATTAAGTATAAGTAATACAGTAGGTAGGTTAAGTTAATTTTTAACGAAAACATTAGATTTTAAAATGTTTTCGTGTACCTACATAAAATATAATAATATATGTTTAAACTTATCAAAGTACTCATGAGTTTTTTTTTTAAATTACAACAAAATAATTGAATTTGTTATTGTTTGTTCGTATAATCCAAACTTAAACTTAAAATATTTATGAAAAACTATGTATTTTTTTAGATTTTCTGGTTAAATTATGAACTAATTATTAGATATTATACTAAATGATCAATCCTTATATAGCTATAAAAATTGAATATTTTATACGTTTTAAACAACAAAATTATTTTCAAATTTTCATGACTTACAAATTTTTTAATTCAGATGAATAGGTGAATAGAACTTCAGTATCAAACCGCGATTTGATTTGAAAAAAATTATCTGTCTTAAAAGTTTACGGACCAGACCATGATCATGTTCAGTCTGTATTTACTCAAGACCGAGGCAGACGCATGGGCTGCGCTAGACTGCACCATGGTCCGATAAAAAAAAAAATCACAGAAATAAATGCAATATTCTGAAAAATGTCAACAGCAGTCCTGTATCATTGAATAAACAGATGTGATATTGTTGTAAATATAATTGTTGCATATTCAGAAAAAACATATAAACCATTGATATGGGTTTGAGGTACTTGCAGGAGGAATGAACCACCAAGAAAACCACTATTAATAAGGTATAGGTACTATATATCTGAAAACATCTTTTAATTCATAATGAAATTTACTTGAAAATGATTTCTTACATTTTAAAATTATTTTTTTAACTTCATTATTATTAACATTTAGAAGAGTTTAGAAGTTCTATTTGAAAGAAGTGGAAAAGTTTTGATGCCTTGTTAAATTACTACATTTGACGTGTTTATTTTCGTGCTTTGCATCACCTATAAAAATTAGTAAATTGAATATAGTTATTACTTAGGAAGTCAAAAGTACATTATTCCCAATACTTAGAAATAATCGAGAAATACCAAAACAAGTTTACGGAAAACGAGAATATTTATATAGATAATACCAATTTTCTACAAAATCAATTTTGTTTGTTTGTTTTAATTCAAAAAATAATAACTTTATTCAAGACTTGATATTTTCTTTAAATATTTACATAAGATATGATTTGAAACCCAAAGTTTTTTCAATTTATGTTGCAAAAAAATGTTTAAGTAAAAATAAATTTAAGTCCCTGATTTTATAGTAATTGAAACGTATCTAAAATATGCATTTATTTATTTTGATATAAAAATATAACATTTTTCAAATTTTTACTTGATATTTAAACGAAAATAGTGATTTTAAGTCCTGGTTTCTTACAACCAGGGCTTTAGTTATTTTATTTATTTTAATAATTCAAAAACTATATAAAACCTAAAAACTGAGATTTGTGGTTATTTAACTCGGATCTAAATAAATTTATTTAAAATATAAATTCATTTCGTTTAAATTGCTACATATCCGTAGATATTATATGTTTATATATTATGATGACCGTGTACTTTATTATATTTTTTTTATCTATAACATGATTGATCAATCAACAGACAAACATTTAATGCGTAACACAGATCAAGACCATTAAATTCGCATAAAAATAAAATATAATGTATAATAATTACTTGTCTATATGCATATATATACATATTATATTATATATATATATTTTATATTATATATATATATATATTTTATATTATATATATATATATTTTATATTATATAAGTAATATAAATTAATTCTTCTGATAATTTATTTTTATTTTTTATTAGTATAATAACAATTTACTTAATCTTATATAATGGCCATTAACTAAATTGTAATATAGTAATAGTCATTCAATAAAAGAAATTAATAATACATCTACGGCTCGATGTTATATTATATATATAGTATATTAGTATATATATAGTACCTATCATAAACAACCTATGGTTGCAGCGTAGGTATACCCATCATATTATAATGATCATATTAATGATTAATCGATAGCTAAATTTGAGTTCAGTATATATTTCTTTTGTACTCAACCATGCATCCGCACGTCTGCTATTTTATAGTCTTATCTCAGATGAACTGTCGCACAATTAAACATTAAACTCAGGTATATTAGTTTATAATGTTTATATAATAATTATATTATATTATATTATACGAGAGTATAATAATACATTTATTATATAACTTGTATATACGTATATATAATGGAATCCGGTATAATATTCTGCCGACGGAGCACGTAAAGTTTAAAGTAAATATTGTAATAAATAATAATATAATATGTTTACTTAAGTGCAATTATTTGATATGAATACGTTATCATTTTAATGTATAGAATAAATTTCATATAATCATTAATCCTTATATTTATTTTATAACTTATAGTAATTAATGGAAATTATAGCGTTTATTGTTGTGAATATTGCGAAACGAACCCAAAGTGATCTTTATAGATCAAACTTCAAATTAACCATTTATCGTTACCTAGCAGTTATCTATCAAAAAAAAAATGTGTCATTTAAATATTTTCAAACATTATTCGTGTCTATACATAGAATATATAGACTATTGTGGGGGCATGGTTGGAACCTCCTCATAGTGCCCCTGGAATGGGCTAAAATTTCATTTGGAAAATGATTACGGAAACTGACAGAATGCAATTGCAGCCTGAGAATCCTAACAAACACGGTCACTGTATAAAAAGGTCTTTTTAAAGGCCAAGCTCAACACATTTAGTATAAGATTCCTCATAATTACCTAATTCATATTGTAACTAAAAAATATATAAATACAATTTTGTTTTATAAGTATTTAAAATATATTAAAGTTCAAATTTTGACTAAAGTAGTTATTTTAACAAAAATATCAATTTTAATTATTGTTTATTATAATTTAAAAATCTTATTCGTTGGTGAAAAGAAACTCTTAACATACCTATCTATATATTATTATATTTTATACACATAGTTATATTTTTAAATGTTTCTAATCGTAACACCCCTTTTTTAAATTATATTACATTATAGAGTGGTATGGTTTTGATAAAGGAGATCACATTCTTCTTCACACTTTAATCAATTTTTTTTACGTAAATAATAAAAATTATCAAATAATTTATTTCAATTATTTATAATAAATTTCATAAAATTTTTGAAATATAATAAAAATAAAACGTAAGTGGTTACGTATAACGCTTGAACTGCCATCTTCGAAAAAACAATTTACTAACATAATAATATACAGAAGGTATGCTTTTATGCTTATAATATATACTTTAATGCAACTTTATGCCATCGATCTTTTTATAACAACAGATTTTCCACATACCGTGAATTACAAATTATTTATGAGATGATCACAGAACAATAGCAAATTAGATATCGTATAATTTATATTTTTTATTGAGCCTAAACTGGGATTTTTTTTAAATAAATATTCCTACAGAAGTAATGCTTTAGCTATAATTCTTATAAAATAGAAATATAAAATCCCAGTATAAGTTCAACGTAGAAGAGTTAAAATAAAATATGGATTTAGGTTTTAGATTTTAAATTGGTTTTACAATAATATGAGTTTTTTTCATTTCTTTTTTTTTTTGGATGCGAAGCGGTTGAAAATATTTTTATATAGTTAAAACTGCATTGATTGAATTGATCAAATTCAACTTCAAGTAGATATATTTTCTGATAAAACTTTGTATCTAAATGAGGGAGGGGCTTAAAATAAAAAAATTCCTAGTAGTTATTAAAATTATAGAGAAAACGAGATAAAAAATTATCTATGTTACATTAGCCACAATATGTTTTATAAATATTGAAAGTTCGTTTAAATCATTAAAATATTCATTTATTTATTTACAAAAATATAGGACATGATTAAATTAATATAATATAATATTTCAAACACATAATATAGTAGGCACAAAATAATAATATTAATCGAGTTTTTGCATCATTACCTTTTGGCTATTTACTTGTAATCCTGTTTAGTTGATAGTTGATTTCTTGCATGATTGGATTTAATTTAAATTATTTTGTACTTAAAAATGTATGGGTTTTTAACAAAAACAAATATTATCAGATTTAAAAATGTTATATGAGAACATACATCCATTTTATTATGTCAATGTAAAACATTGGAAATACATGTATTAAACACAATTTATTTTCATAAATACTTCAAGTTTAGGTAAATTAGACAAAATCGGATATTTAAACGAAACAATGATTATACCTTGGCTGTTTTGTTGTAATTCAAAATCTATTATTATAAACTTGAAACTTTTCATCATCATTCATTCATTTACTAAACATAAACAAATTTTCAAAATATTTATATTAGTTTTAAGCTATTTACATCAGGAATAATACATTTCTGCCCGGTACCTACATCAATATTTTAACTTATATAATTGTAAATTAATTACAGCCTGCCATATTAGATAAAATAATATTATAATGATTAATAGGTGTATTAACTTAATATAGTATAACATAATATGAGATTTGTTTTTGTCAAACATTAGTTCAACCTACGCTGTATTACCAAAAGAAAAATACATCACTAATAGCAATATTAATAATATGTACATAATAAAATATTTTTAAAAGTATAGACTGTCTAGTGTCTACACTCAGAATCGTTTTTCGTATGCAATGGTTAATGATTTATCAATTAATTCAAATTAAACAATCCGTTACAGTCGCACCTTTCAATGCTTAGATACACTCTAAGCATACAATATAGATTCAGTAGAGCGACGGTTATTAAGGGCAAATGAAACTATAAAATAATTTATTTAAATGCGTGAGGCACTGAGGCACCATGTAAACTAGTTATGGATATAAAGGTCATGACTCGTTAGGTTTTTTTATGAAAATCAAGTGTTGATAATGTAAAATTATTTTAACAATTAACTAAATATTATTTATACTTATTTACTGCAATCTGTAAAACATTTTTTATGAATAAAAGTTGTAATTGTAGTATTGTATACAAAAAATACAAATATATCCCAATGTTTTGATTTCATCTTAATTCCCAGGCTATAATTTTTGAGTTGTATAACTCACACATAGGTTCACTCGTAAAATTTTCGAAATAAACATTTTAATTACCTATTGGCTATTATTCATAATACACATTTTAACTAAAATAAGTATAAACTAAATTTATTACATAAATAATTTAATATAGTTGCACGTGATAATTAATTAATTCAGTATATTATACATAGTATTTAGTCATTCAAAGTTGATTATTATATTATATTACATTAAAACAAACAGGTATACTACTTCAAGTTAGGGATTACCTTAATTTCGTGAAAAATTCACCTTTTCGTAAAATATTTACGTACTCTACAAAGTATAGAAAAGCCATTTCCATTTCATGAAAACAGCGATTTCGCTTAACCAATCAAAATATGATATATTATTAGAGCGCGAATTTTTATGTACTAAAACCTATCAAAATATGCCATATAGACATAATATGCAGTCCAAATCGTAAATTATGCAACAAAAATTTAATTATTTGTATCCCTAATTTTTATCTTACAATATTAATAAAAATATTAATGTTAGTATTTATAAGTAAATATTGTAAAAAAAGTATTATAAATCAATATATTTTTTATATTTTATTTATTATTAAAATGAATAACCATACACATTTCTAGTTTTTCTTCAGTGAAGTTTATGACGTTATCTGTCAACATATTTCGAAATACTGAGAATGATCGATTGACATCAACTGAAGTTGTTGGGTCGTATTTGAAGCAACTAAGTATTGTTTGGTTTTGATAAATATCATCAAGTTGAACGTTTTCGCCTAATAGTACTGCATTAATTTGTCTTAGAATTACCAGACCTTTATTTTTATTGAAAAGATCATACACATAAAATATGTCGTAATCGATTAGTTATCTTATCTTTATTTTAATTACTGTTTAGTGTCTACAAAATTTATTTTTGATTTTTCTACTAGAAAAAATATTATTTTATACCTATTTTTTTTTAATTACACTTCAATATACAATACCTTTTCAATTTCGTAAAAATATGAAAATAAGCAATACCATTAAATATGCAGGAATATGAACCAAAAATTTCCAGAAATCCAAAAATCTGAAAAGGAAAAAAATATTCAATTGCATTAGAAATCAACGCTCTTTATATTAAACATTATGATGATACTTGGTGCTTTATCAAATTCCCTATTGATGCATAAAGACATACATTAAATACAATGTATGTTGTATATATTATATGAAATTCCCAATTATTAGGCGTAATAGTAAAAATTATTACATAAGGCACTACCATTTTATATTATAATTTATAATATAGGATAACCAAGATTTATAGAGGACATTATAAAATATGTAGTTGTATTTCCATTATTGTTTTAAAATAGCTACGAACTAAATGATTTTAGAAGTAATACATAAATATTTAATTCGAAATTTCAACAACAAAAAAATTTGGTTTGCTATTACTTATTGCAACACGGATTACTTCCTGGACATTTCGATAGACATAGTCGCCCAGATGTCATTACAATTAGTTTATGATGTTAAGGAATTCTTCATTCTTCACGCATGGTATTTCATTGTAGTAAGTAGCTATTAAATTATGGGCATAAGCGTACGCACGAGCAGGAATGGACTGGCCCGCAGGCCCACCGCAGTGTTATTGTGTAATTGCACAGCAAGGATCAATGTCATATCCGGCGTATTCTGGTTTATTCCCTAACCTTAGGGGTAATCCACAGACAGTTGGTTTCTGAATTATATTAGGCTCTACACTAGTTGGGTCTTGCCAAAATAAAAATACTTTATAAACGAAATGTTAAAACTAATATGCGAAAATACTTAAACATAATATAATGTATGAAACTGCAAAAAAAAAATATATTCGCACTATGAAAGCTATAATTATATAATCAATTTTTCCAACATAAAAATGATATTATTATATATTTTTTGTATTTAATTTTGAGAATTTTTTTTTTTTATTTCTATTGCGGTTACGACATGTATTTACATAATATGTAATGACTAAACTAGTATTAGATACCTATGATTAACTCATATAGTGTTCAAGCCCAACTCGGATTCGTCAGTTGTCCTGTAATGACACTGATCTACTGTGTAGTTGCACAATAGCACTGCAGTAAGGAAATCCAGATAGGACATTCGAGAGCCCGAATCACATCAAATTCAGATGATTCAAGTTTGATAAATATTCGAAAAACTGTACGTTTTTACGGTTGGGTATGCCCATAACTTGAGGTAATTGCCACAATGAAATATTATGCTAACCAAATTAATAAATAAAGAATTTCTTAATATATATTTATTGACTCCAATGAAATTCAGACAACTCTGTATATTAAAATTGCACGGAAGTCATATCCGTCAAAAAAATACCTACATATAAAAAATAATTTGCCTTGAAAATTGAAAAATAATTTTTATCAGCATACCGGAGCACTATTTTTGTTTTCGCATATTCAAACATAATTAATCGATAAACACGATTGAGAAACATCGATGTTATTACATCAACAGTGCACTAAATTAACTTAAAATATTATTTGGTGGTCAGCGTGATTTATTCGTTAAATTGTATTAATTCATTAATCAATAATTTATTATAACGCCAATACTCAATACCTACTCATGTTTATCGTATGATACATCATAATAGGTACATACCTATATAGTATATAATTATATTACAGTACCTACTAAATTTTAAATGTAGTATTACACATTATTTAATTGGCACAACAACGTCAATTATTGATTTGATTTTATTAACTATTGATGACAATATTTTTTCCACAATTAATATTATAATATCATAGGTTCAAATTTCTATATTATATTTTCTTAAAAGAATGCTACACAACCGTTTTTAAGGGGTTTGATATCGGCAATTTAAAAACGTTTGGAAAAAAAATTAAATTTTAAATATAATTGACCAGTCAGTTCCTCTGTTGGTTATTGGAAAATTATTTATAAAAACGGTTTGGTGTGGAAAATAAACCTACAACCATTGTTAAGAAATCAAATTTATATATTATAAATAAGAAAATACGTATAAAAATAAGAAAAAGTTATTATTATTTTAAATTCTATTATTTTTAAATGTTTCAAGCTCAAATAACGTTTTCTTATTAATGACAAATATAATTTATAATAATGCTGCGACACTGAAAATGTTTTCTTCTGTATCGTGTATTATTTTGATTTCACATCTATGACTGTATACCCTAAGCTTAAATGATTCTTTTTCGTGTAAAATAATTTCTACGAAAAATTCAAGCTTTATTACTCAATACTCGGGGATTTGTTGGCTCACAAAAAAAACGAATATTTTCTTGTTTATATGAATTATATGGGATTATCATTGATAAAATAAAATAAAATAGATTTTACAATTTGATATAATTGTAGATTTTATTTTATATTTGGTCAAAACCACCAAAATCATTAAATTAAAAATGTGTGTAATTTAATTTTAACTGAGTTTAAGACGTATAGTAAATCTACGATCATTATTTAATTTGTCACGGGCAGCATTAGATAGTATATACATTATTATATTTAATTTTAAATCGTCATAAATCAGTTTTCAATGTTTAACCGTATGTCAACATTCGATACAATTTAATTTAATTAAATAAATTATTATATATTTTGATTGAAAATTTTTCTCAAAACAAACAACGTTTCCTGTTTCCTATGAATAGACCACGTGGATAAGTGTTATTAAGTTATTATTCGTGTCAACACAAATATATTTTGATGGTTAAAAATTAATAATAATTGTTATATGGTAATTATTTTTAGATGTGTTTTTCAAATTATACCTATACGGCTATACAGTATTACTACTTGAGTTGCTACTTCCTTGATGAATGACGAATATATTTTTATAAATTATCAAAATTGACTGTGTTTTTTTAAACTTGACAGGTAACATAGTTAATTTTATGACTTAAAAATAAAGTATTTCATATTTTCATTACATTTATTTTATTATTTTATTTATTTTAATAACGATTACAGTGACTAAATTACTTTTTTGTAATATATAATGTATCGGTATAATGTATAATAAATTTTTTCCCAAAACGCAAACATGGCTTTAGATATGCTATTATAAGTTCGATTATATCTATGGTGTGGGAGATTACAAGCACTAAAGATTGAGTCCGGTTTAGTTGTCTTGAGTATAATTTTGTTTTATTGTGCAGTGCATTGACTACTAGAGCAACTATTTTGAACTCAGTTGGTCTCAGAATTTGAAGAGTAAATCGGTAAATATCAAAGTATAAAAATTTTAGTCTTCCAGTACTTTATAGCTATAATACTATACATTTTTACAGATTTATAAATAATTAATTTATATTACAGATAATTATTAGCAGATAGTGCTTAAAGTTTTTTGGGGTTAAATTATAAATTATAATATTATATTGCAAGTACCTTATACAAAAATATTATTACATATTACTTCAAATAAGAAACCACATTAACGAATCGAACGATTAAAACTTATTTCATATCCTTAATAAATTAAGATTTGATAAAAAAAAAATCGCTTTTAAACACGAGCTTTGTCATATCAGCGAATATTTGTTGAACTGGAAACTATCCATCAATTTTAAGGAGTAAAAGTTAGGCAATTTATATTATAAAAAAAAAGTGTTCTTTTAACTTTGTCAAAATGAATAAACGTTATTAATATTGTCTCAATGATAAGAGTTCTAAAGGCATCTAAGAAAATAACTTACCTAGATTAGACTAATAGATAGTAGTAAAATAATAATTAAATAGTTTATGGTTTCAATGTATCATAGAATATTAAAAATTTTAAATACCTGATTTTTTTTTGTTCCAAAAATGTTGTGCTTAGCTTCCTTTCATTAGTAAATAGTAAACCACAAAGATTATTCTGATTTAAATTATATGTAATGGATCTTAATTCATTACTATAATATATTATACAGTATAGTACCATACCTACACAAGTATATATATGTACATTGTACACCCACTTTAAAATCACAACTTCAATAGTCCTTTAACACAATTCTTAACATCTAAAATAAAACCATGACTGATAGGGCAAGAGTTATAATACATTTACAAATTTTAATTCAATAATAGTTTAATAAATTTTATATCTTAAAAAGATATTTTTATTACTATTCGAATTTAGCATATTACTAAGTAATATTAACAAAACTGAGGATAATTAAATAATTAAAATATGACAGACCATTTTAATTTTACATCTTTATAACTGTATGTAAGGTCCATACAATTAAAATCCATGGTATTCCATTCATTTGATGATAATTAATTTATAAAGTTAGATATTATTCTGCATAATGCTGATATGTGTATAGCATATAACAAAAATCTAATTATTATTCCTAATGAAAAAAAAAGATATGTTAGGTATTCATTAAAATGTATTGCGCCTAATTGATAATATATATATTAATTCGATACTACTTGAAAAACAACAAAAAAATTAACTAAATCTTTCAGTCAATAAAATTCAAAATTAAAATTGTACACACATAAGTATAAACTGTCATCTTAGTACTCATGTAGTATGCTACCAACCAAAAAACTATATGCATAAAGTATGCTACCTATCATATCTATTATTATTTAATTTCATTTAATTGCAGTAAAGTAAATTTAAATTATTAAGATAAATAGCATATAACAACTGTACAAAATTATACCTAAACAGACATGATAACTGATGAAGAATGGCGGTAGTCCATTAATACACAACACAATTTATTAGTAATTTTCAAGCAAAAGTAACCTATGATGTATCACAATATTATTACTTGACAATGATAATCATCAATCTTCAGTAATACATTAAGTTTATTTAGATAAATTTTAATCAATAAAATAGAGTAGTATTTTGGTAGGTTAGGTAGGCAGCATTTTACAATAAGTAGCATACTACACCAACAAAATAGCGATTAATAGCATACTACATATTAAGTACTGTTACCTTTATCATATTTATCTATGATTATCATTTACTCCTTTTGAATTCGCTATCTTTATTTTCATTTTTTATATTTTTAAATTTGTGATTTATATATCCACGATAGTGTAACTATTTTGGTCCAACCTCTCAAAAATCAAAATTTAATTAACATAATTGAGATAAGGGTTTACATGTTACACATTTTATGTTTAATATTTAAATAATACAATTTTCAAAATAATTAAAAATCATGTTATTTTAATAAAAATAATTCATAAACAGGTACTGTAAAAATGACTGCATACATACATACATACATACATATATGTATAATGTATATATATATATATAATGATAATAGTTTATAATATCAAACAATAAACGGTTTTAATTTTTTTTCAACAGAAAGATGATAGAGACAAGGTATAATATAAATGTATAAAAATAATAATACTATTATTAATCAAACATTGTGTTGATTTGATTCCCCCTTGATTAATAATTATTAACATTTTATAAATAATACAAGTTATCTTAATATCTATTTTAACACAAAAATTGCAATTGCCGTAATCTATACTAAACATTATATTTTATAAAATATCATATCAAAGTAGTCATATCATAATACTGCTGTAAGTCTATATTAGTTGGCAACTGACGTATACAAAAAATACATGGTTTTTACTCAGTAAAATTACATTCCTGATTCGGCTATGCCTTCGTCATCTGTAACATTAAACAACAAAGATTAATATTTTATTATAATAAAAATTAAAACTATTGCAACTATTTTGATTACTGCCCGGCATTAGTTTATTATTTAATAAATCGATTTATGTATTTTCATATTGTAGTCATGATCAAAATACTAAATTATAAAATTAAAAAGCAAAGCAGTATTAGTGAAAAATCAAATATTTAATAAAATTGTATTAAATTATATACAAAAACAATAAGATGTTAGTTGACAAACATTCTACTTTAAAATAAAAAAAAACCACACACAATATTGTAAATTCTACGTACCATTGGAAATTGTAAAGTTATCCCATTCTCAGCAGTGAAAAAAAAAATTGTTTATAAAAAATTATAATTCAACAAAAAAAAATATTATATACCAAATGCTAACAATAGTTAGTTTTGATTAAAATCATTAAAGTTATAGACAAAGTACAAAATTTTTATAATTATTATTATTGTTAAATGTTTAAATATATTAATCCTAATAGTTATTACTTATCACTTACATAGGTATGCCACACACACACTAACTTAGACGCATACACTCAACTTTTAATTTTTTCTCACTTTTTTTTATAAAAACGATTTCAGATTTTGTGCTCCTCAACATCATCAAGGTCAATGCTGTCATCAACATTATACCATTATTGCAACACTACACCTAATAGTCATTATGAAGAAAATTTGACTATTAAAAATGTGTAAATATAAAATAAGCTTATAAACGATAAATATCATTTGAATTTTTATTAGAACTAGATTTTCGCCTCCACCATGAAGACCACCACGATTTATTATATGCATTTGTTGTAATAATTGTATTTATAGTTGTTATATTATTGTAGGAAGTAGCTGTTGATACTTTTCTGTTTGTTATTTTAGTTGTTGTATTACTATTTTTGGGCCAAAAGCCCCCCACTACCGTAGGTAAACCGCTAGTAACAGCAGCATTTAACCATAATACACCACATCGTACAATAAAGTCAGTTGTCTTTGAATTCAACATGAGTGACGTACCTTCAAATGCACGGTTATGATGAGCCATCATTGTAGCTGCAGTTGTATTGTTCATTAGCTCCAAATCTTGTTGCTCCTGATCAAGTAGTTCTTGTTGATCACTATTGCCACTGTTTTGTTGTAATATACAAACTATGCATTGATGAATACATATGTATTGTTGCTCAGTTTGTACCATCCATACACGTTCCTTTCGCATTGCATACACAATACCATACACATCAATATAATTATTTACTTGTGTAGGATCATTAAGCGATTGCAAAACTCTGTCCAAAGCTATAAAAGTACCAGATCGGCCAACACCAGCACTAAAATAAGACATATTACATTATTATTAACATCAACAATATTATCTGAATTGAGTTTATTTGTAAACTTGTAACTGAATAAAATAATAAAATAAAAAGTTAATTTTATTACCTGCAATGCACTATTATAGGACGGTGGTGTTGTTGCAGTTGATGTTGATGTTGTTCTATATTATTTCCAACACCTGCATGGTGACGTTCTCTAAAAGCACGAACAAAACGGCAAAGTGTTTGTGGAGGACTAGGTACACCAAAATCAGGCCAAGTGGTAAAATGGAAATGTCTTATTACTCTTTTTTGATCATTCTACAAGCAAAATAAAAGTTTAAGAAAACAATTAAAAAAAAAAAATCTTTGAATATTTAATTCAGTTTAACACTATATTTTCAAGTTTGTGAGATTTAAATTCTTACCCGACAAACCATGAATTCAGTTATCACCCAATCAGAATAATGAGTATCGTTCAGTAAAGTGACACATATATTGTCACCGTAATAAACGGGATGAGTATCATATGGCCAATAATGATCACATTTCTCGCGACCTTTTTCCACACATCTAGTTAACATTATTATACTTCTTGCATTACTTTCCCAACACATCCGCCAAAAATCATCCCTTGTTGAATGCAGCGGTCCCTGTGTAACAATAAATTCTCTAACGCTGTTGTGGCCCTGAAATATTAAGTATTAAAAACTTTAAAATAATAATAATATCAGAGTTTAACTCAGGCATACATTACTGTAAAATATGTATCATATATCAAATCAAATAAAAATATTGAAATTATATCATAAAAATATCATCTTGAATTTTAATAGTTTATAAATTATTTAGTTATAAACTTTTTAAATTACCGGAACATAATTAGCATTTATATAGTCAGATCCTTCTTCGTCATCCACTGGCTGCAACTTAAAACGACTATGATCATAAGGCAAAATATTGGTGAATCTATTTTTAGGACGATTGCATGGTAAATCAGCCGCTGTAGTTGTTGTACCCCCATTAGTGGCGGCAGCTGCTGCTGCATGTTTTAAGTCTTCAAATTCTTCAGAAAATCGAAAGTCAGAATCAGCTGACATTTGAGCATAATGCTCTCCAAATCTATCTACTCGTACAGGTCGGCTGATTTTCATAAATAAAAATTCAAATTTAATAATAGCTAATAATAATAATAAAATATAAAATAACAAGAATACTGTGGATGATTATTGGTTTACTTTAAAATATTTAAATCTTGTTATTAAATAATTATTATTTTAACATAAATTGCATTATAATTTATAAGTTAATTATAGCTTTTTATACCTTAATTGTAAATCACATGATAGTTGTTGTTGTTGTTGAACACTGGAAGAATTTAACATATCACTTCCACGGCCACCATTACGGCCACCACCATTTAAGTTTCTAGTTGATGAGTTTTCTAGGAATTTTCCTCCCGTGATTCTTCGTTGACCAGTTCCAGCTTGTCTTTTACCACCAACAACAGAGCTCTTCATTATTCTGCTCTTGCCACTACCACACAGGAACCAACGACTTCGACCACCCCCAGTAGCTAATGCAGCACAAACAGCAATTAAAATGAAAATAGCTGGTAATCCTACTACAACTGATAATACAATGGCTGTAGCTGATGTTGGAGCTGACGTGTTATCTTGATCTGAAAAAAATAGTATTTTAAAAATACATCATTATTTTAAACTGATTTTAGTATTTTTCAAACCTGTCTGTATAGGAAATGAAAACATGGTGTCTGTAAATTTGTCATTAGCTGTAAATGCCCGCACTTTAACACGATATGTTGTACCCGGTTTTAACAGTCCATTACAATATTGCGATGATAATAATTTTCCGCCACTTATGGAATTTGTATTGCAATGTGCATCTTGCCCAATTGTAAAATCCTCCACAGTTTTATTTGTTGAAAATGGATAGTATGGATCAAGAACCTAATAAATAAAAATAAATATAATTAATGCATCTGTCAAAATAATTTAATTATTTTAGTATCTTCTTTATAATTTATGATTCTACCTTCTAATCATACAAATTACTTTTAAGAAAATAAGTAGTTTAACAATTAAAACAATGAAACCATTGCATGAGACTTAAATACTTAATGATAGTTAATTGTTATTACAATTGGTATATAATCATATACTAAAAAAAGTATTGTACCTGATAAGGAGGCCAAATTGTGTATGCTTGTACATCTTGCCAACTGGGCATTTCAAGACCACTGGCATTTTTAGAATCATCTTCTGCTACGATCAAAGTATAAGCTATCACTCGGCCATTTTGATCTCCAAAATAGTTCTTTCTGAAGCGCACTTGTATAGTATTTGTAGTTCGACTTACTTCAGTTGGTACTACTTGGGCACTTGGTTTAGGTGGTGCTGTTAAAAAAATATTTAAAAATAAATAAAATCTAATTATTGCTAAATATTTTTAAGTAAATTTACCTAAAATTGGCATTCTCTGCTCCAAACTAGCTACAGGACCACGACCAATACGAGTTTCGCCACTTATATTAAAAATATATTGACGACCCGGTATCAGACCTTTAATAGTTGCCCTATTTCTCCATGGCTCATAATATGATGTTTTAGTTGTTTCGCCAACTTCGGTTTCAGATCCCAATGGTGGTTGACCATTAAACAAATTGCCATTACTCAGTAAATTATTTATACCTAATCCCAATATATTTTCTTCTTCTTCGCCACCGTTCAACTGAACCACAGTATTAGTAGATACAGGTATACCATCGGATGACGATGAAGTTGTTATAGCAGTCCAAGACACCACATAGCGTAAAAGTATACCATTATGTTCAGTCTCTGGTAACGTCCACTCTAATGTAAGGTGCCCAGGTTGTACATCTACTGCTTGGAAATTTACACAACGCCCTGGTACCCACTCCAATGTACTAAAAGTACCAGATACTGGAACTGAACGTCTTAATAATAATGCTGCTGCATAGCCTCCTACACCACTATTTAATATTTGTTGTTGAGATAAAGACCCTAAAGACCCTCCACCACCAGCTCGCACTACAACAGTGAATGTATAGTTACGATATGGTCGAAGACCTTGAACTAAAAACCATGGTTTATCAGTCAAGTTTTGTACAAGTAACCCTCCTCCCCCGTCTGAAGATAATTTAGAAGATAAATATGAATTTGCAATAGAAGAAGCTGTGGTAATAATTGTGGCATCAGTATCTAAATATTCAATTTCAAATGCATCATATTGTCCACGGGGTAGGGTCCATACAAGATTTACAGAATCACGGGTTATTAAAGTGGCATTCAAATCAGTAATTGGTTCTGGATCTATAAAACAAATTAAACCAATCAAAATTATTATACATTTTAAAATTGTAAGTTATAATATCTAAAAATGAACTTACAAAGACGATCTTGACGACGTAAAGGTTGGCTAAGAACTCCATAAGCTGATACAGTCCACACAGTGATATCATACAAGCGTCCAGGGACTAAAGAGTGCCAAGTAACTTTCCATTCATTATCTGATGCAAATTTTTCAGCAATCAATGTTGTTCCAGTAGATGATGTAGGTAGTATTCCAGATCCTGAATCTGGAGGAGTGGTAGATGATTGATATGTAATAGGTTGTGTATTAGTTTGATGACTAGCTTCTGCTAGTTGAAAACGGTACTTAATAAAACGACTAGCTGTTTGTGGAGTAGGAGTATACCGCAATGTTAATGTATCAGTAGCAAGTTGTTGATCATTTACAGCCAATATTTCAGATAAAATCAATGGCACTATAATTTTAAATGATTTAAATAATTAGTTTGCTGTATGATTTATAAAACGAAACTATATAATAACAATTAAACAATGTATTTATCAAAAACCCACTTGTATGTGTTTCCAAGATGACAGGATCACTGTACATAGAATGTGAACATGTGCGTACTCGTAATCCATAACCTGCACCAGCTATTAATTCATCTAGACCCAAATTCACTAAAATAGTTCCACTAGATCCATTAGGGTATCCAGAATCAGTAAAATTTTTCCATCCACTAGAAGCTGTTCCAACACTGCTACTACTCCAAGTTGCAGCTGTTGTAGTCCAACTAATGGAGGTAGTAGTTTGATTTTGATCTGCTTGTGGTGGTGGCTTAAGAAGTATATACTCAACAGAATAGTAATCAATTAAACCTTCTGGACGAGGGAATTGTATAGTTAAGTTGGTCGCATCCACAAGCAAAGCTATGTTACTCACAGGGTTTGGTCCTAATAAATAAACACAAAAAAAACTAATTGCAAATTAAAAATTTAAACAATGTTGTTAATTGTAAATGTTCATAAAACTATGATATATAAAAAAACATCATGTTATTCATGCTGTTAGATATAAAAATGGTTCCATGAATAAATGCAATTATTTGTTAAACAATGGATTTAAAATAAATTATACAGCTATACTAACGTATTGTATAATTAACCAGCAGTGGGTATGGAGACTCCAGAGATCCATAAGTTTGGGTGTTAACTTGAATTGTGTATCGTTGTCCAGCCACCATATCTGCTATTTCTGCTTCAGTTGTTTGTACTCCAGGTAACCTAATCCATTGTTGTTGGCCCCCATTGGAATCAATAGTACGATATTTAATAGAATATTCAGTAAACAAGCCTTCAGCTGTAGGGCCATTCCATTTCAATAAAACCGAATTCGACCCAATATTTGAGGCAGCAGTTATATTCTCTACTTGAAGATCAGTAGGAGGCCTAGGATCTAAAATTAAAATTGAAATTTATTACATCAAACATCAATTATTTAAAATATCATTAAACTATTGATTAGATTCTAAACTTACAAACAGCTTGAAAGTAATCATGAGGTTCAGATAGAAGTCCATGACTTATGGCAAATACTTTAAGTTGATAAGCTGCTCCGGGATATAAATTTCTTAAAGCCATGCGCCATTCATTAGTTATCCTTACAGTTGGTATATCATCTATAAGACAAAAGTATTGAATAATTAAAAAACAAATATAAAATATATATTGTATTTAAATTTAAATTTATATTATTAGAAAATTACAAACCAGTATCATTACGACGAAGTACCACTTGAAATGTTTCTTGTCGGCTATTGACATCTGTTTTCCATGATACATTTAATCCATAATCTAATGTTGGTCTTAAATCTTCTATAATTGGTGCAGATGGTTCTAAAAATATAAAAAATATATATAATAAATACTTCAAATTGTGCATTTAATAATTTAAAACAATAAAGAATATTATTTGACTCACTCATTGTGTGATAGACAACTGTATCATTAGAAGCAACACCAGAACTAAGTGATTTTACAGATATGGAGTAATTACGACCGGGTAATAATGACTCTAATGTGCATTCAATAGGGGTCGATGGATCTTCAATTGATTCCCTAGTAGCTTGGACTACCAAAACATTACTATCAGTAGAAGTTGTTGCTGTAATCGCAGCTGATGCTACAGCTGATGATGTGGATTGTTGTCGAGAGGAACCATTTAATGATTGATTAAGGTTATTCCCCAATGATAATACTGATGATACAATCAGAGAATCGGAAGCAGATGAAGAAGATGATAGAGAACCTGTAAGAACCTCAGCATAGCTCACTTGATATGCGTCTTGCCAACTCATTGCATCAGCTTTCCAAGTTAATTGTAATACACCACCACCTCCATCTTCATTCAGATTATTTCCATTTGCATTACCACTACTTATAACTTTTAGATCAATTACAGGCAATGGTTCTATAAAATACACAAGACATTAATACAATTAATCTAATTAATCTAAAATTAAATTAGTTTAACATTTTAAATGATTACATACTTAATGTTACATTTACAGAAGCTGGCCAAGAAGCAACTTTTCCAGAAACTGTCTTCACAAGAACTTGATAAGTTCGACCTGGTTGTAATAACTGTGTATCGTATACATCACACCATTGTGTTGAACCCCCAGAATTAGAACCATCACCATCACGAGGACGAGTAAGTGTAATTGGAGTAGTAGTTTGTTGAGTTTGATCACTAATGCTACGATGAGATGCCAGTTGATTTAAGGAAGATTGTTGTGATGGTCTCTTAACATTGACAGATATTTGATATTTGTCAAATTCACTATACATAAATTAAATAAAACAGTAAACAAATAAATACCTTTAAATATTATAAATAAGAACATAACATTTATTTTTATAAATACCTACTATGTGAATTAATAAAATATATTTTATTCCAAATAATAACGCAAAAATGTTAAATCATAAAATAAAGGTGTTATTTATTGAGACAATAAAAAGAGTTTTTATTTTTATCATTTTTAATATTTTAATTTTTGCTTTTATCTCACATTTCAAAGTAATTATTTGGTATAAAAAAATTAATATCTTAGAGATTAAACTAACAATATACTATATAATTAAAAAATTAATTTACCAAAGTCCTTTTGGTGGTTCCCAGTGTACCCGTAGACCATATGAACTTATATACTTAGGATCTACAGCCACATTTAATGGTTTTAAAGGAATAGTGCGATATTGAGCAGTTGTTGGTGCCGATGTTTCATCTTCACTTACAGTGTGTACACTTATGTTATATGCACGCCCAGGAACAAGACCTTTAAACGCAGCTTGTGCTGGACCTGGTGGCTCACCTTCCCTTTCAACATAAACTGTTGACTCTGGTGAATCCTGAGGCTCAACACTTACCTAAAAAATAATTTTAGTGAAATATAATACATACAATTTCAGGCAAAAATTCTCTTATTTGCATTATTAAAAAAGTTTTCTGTGTATATTATATAATACATTGTTTTACTAAATTAAAGTTGGATGAATATTAATTGTCAAATAGTATAATTCAATAGTTCATACCTTATAGTGAGTAAATACACTAGCTGGATAACTAGGTTGCCAAAGCACCAACAATGTAGTTTCATTTCTGAACCATACAATAAATTTTCCTGGAGTACTGGGTTCTGTGAACAAACAAATTCATTTAAATGTTAATAAAAAAATTCATAAAATGAAAACATTTGTATGATATATAATTAAACACTAACTAGTTGTAAAATTTTTGGATATATAAGCCACACTTTCTTTATGTTCATATACAGTAAACAATTGTAACTGATAGGTAGCTCCAGGTGTCAAATCTTTCAAAACATATTGTTGCAGTGTGTCTCTAGATAAATCAGTTTGAGATGAAGCAGTGGATGGAGAGTTACTAGCATCAACAACTTTCACCAACTGTTCTTGTTGTTGTTGCACTATACTAGATGCAGAAGATGGAGACAAACTGATAACCTAAAATTAAGAGTAATAACTTAATGAATTTTATAAATATTAAAATACATAAGTAAAATATATTATGCACTATATAACAGAGGTAGCTGTTAGGTAGATCACTACATAAGTTCAAGTTGATCATGACAATCTATCATTTTTCTTGAATTTTTTTCACAAAACAAATAATTATAAGTTAAAAGTAATAATTTGTAATCAAATATATTAAAATGTGTTATGTAAAACTATGAAATTAAATGTTATTATATATTAATATTCTAAATAAAAGAAATAAAAAAAAGTGTAACACACATGTATATAAAATATGTTATTATTGAGAGAATTTCTTTAATAAACTTTAAATAGAAAAATCCAGAAGTTGATCATAAATAATTAAAATTGGCCGCCCTAGCTATGTAATATAAACTATAATAAACTATTAAGTATAAATAAATAATATCTCTAATATATAAATATGAAAATGAAAACCTTTGAGTGATATATTCTCGGAAACTACTGAACCGATCGTTATGATTTTTTTTAAAATTGAAGAGCTCATTGCGGAGAAGGTTTATGGCATTTGATCGATTCTCTAACTTTAAAAACAAAGGGATTATCAATTATTATAAATAATGGCCTGTTACGTAGACTATTATTATTATTATTTTATTTTTGGTAACCATAGTAACAACTTTTTATTATTATTATTTATTTTCCTCGTTTTTGTAACATTTTTCACTGATGATTCGCTCCTATTGGTCACAGAAGAAGATGCTTATGTAAGTGTAATGAATGTAATGATATGTAATGTAATGATGTCACTATCCAGCAAAAAAATAAACTATATTAAGGTCGCTATTGATTATGATTGAGTATAATAGTTGTAGACCTGTTGTTATATTTTGTCAAAACCATAACAACAAAAATAAGAATTAGCGAAATAAGTAAATGTCCACAGTAAATCTCAAAATCACAGCAATAGACTAACATAACAATATGAAAACCATGAGATGGTATATTATTGTATTTTATCCACTGTAGTAACAGAAAAATTGATATAATTTTGATACTTGGGGTTAGATATTATAAACTTACGTATACATATCGCGGAGTCCGCAACCCACTACGGGTGGATTACCAACATGATAATATACTGCTCAGATAATCACAAGTCTCACGGGCAACGTGAAGCAGAATGACTATAAGATTATTACTTAACTAACTCACTAATTGATAAACGTAGAGTCTGAATAATCATAGTTTGATGCTTGCAATTTACACAGTACATTTGTAAAATCGTACCACAAATTTAGTGTGCAATAAAAATGCATTTCACAAAATTTGAATTTTAAAGTGGTGCTTGAACAACTTTTTGAAAAATCAAAAGGGTCAATGCAAAAAAACTTAGTGAATCATACTATAGAATTGGCATTTTTAACGGGCAACGAAGTGCACAAGGTCAGCTAGTATAGTATAAAAACAAAATAAAAAGTATAGAAGTTTAATAAAAACAGACAAACTACAAAGACCTTTAATTGTTAAATCGTTCTACTTTATTCACTTTTGAATAAAAAATAACTTAAATTGTCTTAAATTTAAGAAAAATGATGAATCATTGATTTAGTAGTTAAGTAATAATCAAATTTTTTTTGTATTCATTTGAATTGAATTGTACCACTAAATATTTTTAGAAAAATAACTAGCAATAAGTTTTTGAAATATCTATTTTTTAATGAATTATGTATAAATATAAACATACGGGTTTAATACAAAAAAAAAATTAGTGCTACCCTAATATTTATTGTAACAAATCTATTATATACTTGAAATATCATTACCTTCAATTTAAATCCATTGTAATTTCCCAATACTGGAGGTGACCATTGGACGTGCGCTGTTTTTCCACCTTTTACAGTTACAGTTAAATTTGTAGGTGGATCAGGTGCTATTATAACATTTTTAAATAATAAAACAATTAGTAAATACCTATAAATATGGGATTATTATCTTTTATAACTTTAAAATTTAAGATACTATTCAAATCATATTTTTTATACCAGTTGTAATTGATGCGGTCCAAGTAAGTAACCATTGTGACTGGGGCTGTAAAGAACTAGTAACAGCTCCATTTATGAGAGTTTCTGCGCCAGAACCAACTGGAACTATTACATTTCCCGGAGTTGATTGTGGAGAATTATTACTTATTGAATTACTTCCTGTGCTTGAATTACTATAGTATAACCAAAAGTCATAACGGGTCCCCGGTAAGGCTTGAGAAAAATGTATAACATCACCTAAAAGTTTATTAAATATTTTAATTTATCTCCAATTGATAAGCAATGAAGTAATATTCTAGGGCTTTAGAGCAAACAACAATATAATATTTCAATACCGATGTCTTGAGCTGCAATAGTTGTGTTTGCTGGGGGATTGCCGTATGGAGGTAGATAATCAAGTCTAAAATAAGCTTGTTGTAATGAAGATGCAAATGACACCGAGTTTGATGGAGGCAATTGTATAGCTAGATCAGCCGCTCTCTACAAAAATGATAAAAAGTTATTGGTTTAAATAAAATATTAGTAATATATAAATATGTATAAAACATATTAATGTGTATACTTACACCAGTTTTAACAGCAAAGAACAACAGTAATACTATCCACATTTTCACAGTTGACTTATTGATACTTAAACTAATAGTAGTAAATGAGCAACAAAGTTAGATTCTTAAATTACGGCTATGAAAACAAGCCGTTTTGAGTATAGTAGATTGAGCAAGAGCAAATGCAATATGTAGACCAGACACCATTAGGAATATAGGTACTACATTTTGCAAGATTACATTGAAATACTGTTTGTTGAATGACGTCTTCAGTTTTATCACAACACATACAGAAAGAGCTGTCGATCATATCTCAACGAACGGATGATGATGATCTGTAGCCGACCGATACAACTGATATCAATAACATGAATGGTCGTTAAAGAATTCTTGTGCGATTCGTCAAAATCGTCTCGCCGCTATCAACGTGTTTAGACTCAAGTCTTCCGATACGCGCGGATACAATAGTTTTACGGAAGGAGACCGATAGTAGTATTCGAAAACAAAAAACACTCATTAAATTACAACAAATGAACACACAAAATAACACACTCGACACTAAGGGCTGAGATAATAAATTAATACTGACACAATTACGAGCGATCGATACTGTTTGGTAAACACGGATAAAAAAAAATTACGAAAAATGCCGACGTAGGAATCGATGAGAACAAAAAAAAAAAAAATTCTTGTGATTTCACACGACGAAATCGGGCGAGAAAGTAAAAAAACGACTGCTGTACTGCTGTAATACCTGTGTCGTTGCGCGTTTACCACCACCACCACCACCACCGCTGCGGTTGTGCTCTACTACAGTCACTACCGTACACGCTCGGCGAACGCCACCAAAACGAGTGTCGCCGCTTTCGTAATCGGCCCGCGAATCCCTAAGGCCTGGTTCACACGTAACGCACACACGGTCCAACACGCAAACACTACCACACCGTCACATTTACCTACCTGTGACAACAACGACAATAACTTATAATAGTAATAATAATAATAATTGCTTTCACGACGACCGCGACGGACGATAGCTGCTGCTGCTGCTGCTTACCGCCACTCACTACTACAACGACTAAACGTACATATAGCTAAATAATAACAATAATAATGAATAATGATACGGCAGCAACAGTTCCGTGCCCGCGTCGACGGCTGGGGGCTGGAGGGGGCTTATCAGCCACTGATGGGGTCTTTGTTTTGGTTTCCGTCGTCGTCGTCGTCGTCGCGCGATGATTACAACGCGCGGTTGGAGGTAAACTCGGCGTGCTGTTCGGCGGCCGCGGCTGAGGCCATGGTACTGCGACCGTCGTCGGACGTACCGCGGTATAGGTCGTTTTTAATACCTTTGTCGGATCGTCATCCGATACGGTTGAACGCCACTACACACGTCGTGTGTGTGTATTTTATTATTAGGCACCTGCCTAATTATCTTCCACTATTTTTAGGTACCTACCTAGAAAAAAAACCTATAATGCGTATTATCATTGAGTATACTCAATGGTATTATACATTACGACGTATGGTGTTTGATGTTTGTTTCGTCCCGGAGGTTAAAATAATAATAATAATAATTAATAATACGATTTAATTATATTATACAATAATTATTAGGAGGTAACCTCTATACAGAGTATGACATAAAATATAAATATCATCATGATAATTATATATAAAATATTGTTTTAAAAAAGTAAAATATAGTGTTGTAATATATTGTAGGAAGTACCTAGTCAATAATTAAAATTAATAACTGCAGGAAATTGTAATATTGCAGTATTATAATTTAAATTTTTAGTTAATTGTGTCTACACTCGTATGTGAAATTGACTATAAACATAAACATAATTTACTCGACGGTCGATAATAAATAATAATAAGAAAATAAATTAATAACTGCTTATACTTTATTTATATAAATGATACAATATTATAATGACGAATAAAAATGGATATAAGAACAACTATAATATAACATGACTACAAGTTCACGAATGGATGAAAAAATACAATTATTTTTCTAATTTTACGAAATACTTTTCAGCATATAGAACTACCTAAGATATTTAAAGCCTTCAACATATATAATATTCAATATTACATCGCATTTTTACATCACCATTCTCCATTACTAATAGTAATAGTACATAGAGTTATAAGTTTCTATAACGACTATAACATAATAACATAAATAAATTATCAAAAAACCATACACAACTCATCAAACAAATAAATGTACGTAACGTTTTCTTGGATGTTTTTCTAAATGTGAAACATTTATTTATGCCAAATTTAATGAATAGACATGATATAGATAAAAAAAAAAATGTAAATTAAAATGTAGGACAGCTTCTTTTTAATTACCAGCTAATGATCTAAATTAAACACACAATTCATATAAATAAACTATATCACTAAGTTACTCAACTCAACTGTATAATCTACATCTGTAAAGATTTAGTACTAAACAAGTCCAAATAATTTAAAAATAAATAGCATTCAGGTGTTTGGATTTTGGCTCTACATACAATCCATATCTTTAGTTCCCTAATTTTTATGGTAAATTAGTAAAAGTATTTTTAAATAGGTAATTAATTTAATTTAATTTATTTTATCGTCTAATTATAATTTTTATTAAAGTTTTTATTATATTTGAACATGTTGTGTAATAAATAATAATACATATTTTATTAAGTATGTATTTTATTTTATGAGTATGTCGTAGGTGTTAGGAACATTAATTATACTATCTAAAGTACGTCTTAAAGAAAATATAATTTATGTATCTTTTTATATTATTAATTATTATACTTCAAAAACATATTTTCCATAGGTAATACGCAGTTTAAAGTCTGGATAATTGAGTGCTAGTTTGTATCAAAAACATTGCTGGCAAAAATATAAGAAATTTAAGTAATTTAAATAAATAATATGGAGTACTAATTTAAAAATACTATAAAACATATAATATGGCTCACATTTGCGAATTTGTGACAACGTATTATTATTCAAATTTACAACCATGGATCGCTCAAAATATAATAAATAGATCACAGTTCCCTGTACCATTCTGACAAAGCCTCATGGGAATAGAAACCAACATATTTTATTCTGTATAACCATATACCGTCTACTTGAATGGTTATTTATCAATGATACATCGCTTATACGCCTAATCTCTTTGTTATATTATTATAGCATATTGGTATGTATGGCCGTATAGCCGTATAGGTACGTACTTAACTATAGTGTTTCTCGGTAATAGTCCTACGCAGTACGCTCTATAGTTTATTACTCTTAAAACAAGATTTAAGATCCATAAAAGTTCATTGGCTAACATTCAATATACCTACTATGTATTCATTTGTTTTTTTCTATTATAATATTATTCAAACTTTGTAACACGTTTTCGCTAGGCTAAAAATGTAAATCGTATCTTACGTACTATGTAACTATTATGTCAGTGATAAATATATTTATACCTATATATAACATGATTGTATCTAAATATATACCTATTTTGGCTTAGTCGTATAGAAACATCCGTTAGAAAAAATAACTAATAAGATTATACAATCAGCCTTCACCCCAAAATATTTGGCATCATACATTTAGATTTTACGAGAGACGAATGTATTCGTTTTTCAATGTATTTCTTTAGAGTAATGAGGGTGATTTTAGGAATAAAGTTGGATCTAATTTAAACTTTGTGAAAGAGAGTGATACAATTAGGAGGTACTTTTCAATAAAATCGGGAATTACGAGATTAATATGTACAAATTACCAGCCTTCGACAAAAATTGATTTTTTTTATTTAAGAATTGAATAGCTATAATTATTTTGAAAATACCTATATGATATTTTATAGTTACTAGGAACTTATTTTCACAATAGTAATTAATATTTATAGTTTTTAAGTAGGAATATTCGTGGGTGTGTCGTATGCATATAAAAATATAAAATGTGTATGCTGTATTGCATGTGTGTTTATTACATTATTATACATGTATTTTTAAGTTAGAGCTATTATTTTTTATTCTTTTTTTGTCGAACAGAAAAACACGTATGTATATTGTATATGTTTTCATTATTACGTGATATTATATAGGAACATAATTACAAAAAATTGTTTTCCGGTAATGTACTACAACAATAATAAATAAATATATAATAATTGCATGTGATTTGTAAAGGACTTGATGTCATCTCCTACAGTCCTACACATAATTTTTTATCTACGATTAAAAAAATTCATTTTCAAAATATATTGGTTTTCTTTTATTAGTTATAGTCCTATAGACATTTGAAGTTCTTAACTTTTTTAGGTCCATGTTGGTTTTTTATTAAATACCATCAATTTAATACAAATTTCCCCATAAATTGGTCTTTCAATAGTAATTTAAAAATATTGAATATACATGGGTAGAAACAATTTTTCTAAATAACTTTTTTTTATATAATATATATCATCATTCATCATTAGCTGACCTGGCAAACTTTATATGAGAGACAGCCTACTTTTGTAGGGCGTTTATGGTTACTATATCCCTCTCCTAAAGA
Organism: Aphis gossypii; assembly: GCF_020184175.1. Lineage (NCBI taxonomy): Eukaryota > Metazoa > Arthropoda > Insecta > Hemiptera > Aphididae > Aphis > Aphis gossypii. The sequence goes on from NC_065533.1 coordinate 55,995,331, forward strand.
ACATCTAATAGTTTTTCTTAAACTTAACATTTTGCAGTTATTTTACTCATTATTGCTATTTGCTACGCATGCGATTTGTTGGAATCAATAAGAAAAAACCCGACTTAAACGCATTAAAAACAAATTACAATTTTTAATTGTAGATTCCACGCCACTTTATTTTGGTACCTAATGCGTTTAACATGAGTATAGTTTTACCTATCAAACCTATTAAAATTTCAGTGTGTTATTAGTTGGTTATTATAGCTATTACTTATTATATGTATGTATTTTTATTTATTTTTTTTTTTAACTATTTTGTAACTGTAAAAGTAGTAGAAAACACTAAACCAACTACTATAATCTACTATACTATACTACTATACTACTCCAGAGGTTTGAAATTTTCCAAAAATATTTTTTACCAACATTTATTAGACATGATATAATTTTCAAAATATTTTGCTCTTTTTGTGCTATTTATAAACATTTCAAATTTTTTCTATTACCTGCGTACGTAATTTTCTTATATTATTATTAATAGGTCTTGAAAGTTATAGACCGAATTTAACCTTGCTAAAATAGGCAAAATATGCACGAATAAAATGTTAAATATGCATAAATGCATAATATTATTCAAAAAACATCAAATATTATTAATAACATGCACAAAAACAATTGTAAAATTATAAAATCTTTATTCTTTTCCTATTCATCACTATTATAGGAAGTGCATTTTTTCATTTTGACTAACAAATTATACAGTCAGTTTGTCTCATAATTTCTTCGATAAATGCCTTCCTTGGAGGTTTTTCCCTTCCTTTATGCCGACTTATCTGTCCTTCAAATATATATTAGTCATAAATAAATACTATGCGTCAGTAGATTACCAAACATTTTTCCATACCTTTCTCTTATGGTATAAAACAGCATCCTTTTTTCTCCCTCTTGATTTAATACTTCAAAGTTTCTTTTAATTTCTTCTAATATCTTACTTATAAAAAACTAAATAACTCATGAATAATGATAATATGAATAAATTATAAAACATCTTTAGAAGCATAAGTGACATACTCGCAGGCCCGGATTGAATCGGCGAGCTACCGAGAAAATCTCGGTGGGCCGCGTAAAATTTGGGCCGTTATTATTTTTGGACAAAAGTAGTCTAGTCTTTAGATACTTAAAAAATTCACCTGTTATTTAGATATCCATTTTCTTTACATAATTTTATTTCAAAATATTTCACTTATTTTAATAAGGCAATTTATATGCATTTGAAATATTCTTTTTCGTTTAGTTTATTTTGGCTAAGTTAAAATACTTGAAAATTTAACACAAAGTTTCTCATAAGTTTGACTTATGATAATTTAAAAATTATAAAAATACAAACACATTTTTTTTTTATTAGCGTTTAAAATTCAAATATTGACAAAATTCTTCAAAATCATTAGACATGAATATTTTCAAATAATTTTGTATTAAAAAATGTATTAAAAGTTTTGTATAAATAGCTAAGAGTTGAAAATTTAATACAAGATTTTCCATAAGTTTTTCTTACAATAGTTATAAAAAAAATTGAACGTTGACATGACGACTTAAATTTTTTTTATCTATAACGTTCAAATTTTTATGAAATTAAATATATACGTGTAAAATAACAATTATTTTCAATCAAATAATTTTAGTTTTTTTTTATAGTTAAAAATTACTAGTTGTAAAAACTTGAAACATACACCAGTTGTTTAAATTTCCATTTTCTGTACATGATTTAATTTGAGGTATTTAGAATTTTGATCATTAAAACATAAACCACATTTTTCACCACCCAGTAGAAAATATACATCTTAGGCTCACAAACCATCTCCGTTCAGAATCGTTTTTTGTATACAATGAATAATGATACCTATCAATACATTCAAATTTAACACACCCATTATAGTGACCTACTATATATCCGAGGCCCACTCGATACCTACTGTATAGCAGAGCGTTATTTTTTTTAAATATTGTGTTAGTTAAAAGTAATGTTATTATTATAGTATTATCTTTATTTAATCTCTCCTCATATTAATAACATTTCAAAATTATTGGATTCAAAATCATGTAAACAAAAACGTTTGTATAGTTTCTTATAGCTGTGTTATTTCAACTTAGGTGCACAACTTACTGTCATAGTGTCATTTTTATTACATAATGATTATATTATTATTATATAGTTATCAATTTATTACTATGCTAATAAAAGTAAATCTCGCTTAAAAAATATATACTTAATTAAAATATATGACAAGTCAATTTATAAACTAGTCAATCCAATATTTATCAAACTTGAATTGTGTGCGAAATGCGAATTAGTGTGTAGACTTTCTGAAATACATATAGTAACTTTCTTATTTATTTCTTCCCCTGGACCTGTAGACAAACTGGCATAACTGCATCCTTTATTTGGTTTTTGCATACTTATTTTTGTGAATTTATTATTCGGAAAAAACTGAATGAGCATTTTTATGTTTAATTGAGAGAATTAATTTATTCTCGGAATTCTAAATCATTATATATCCATATGCACACATATATAGGTATACGTATATTGTTCTTTGTTCATCAACTATTTTATTGGGGAATCGTAAGTTCCTACACGAGAGTAACAGGTAAATTCCTTAATTCCTACGTAAATTCCTACATATGTGATGTGTAAGTTCCTACTTGAAAAAAAAAAGGTATGTATGTTGGTTCATACACCGCGGAAGACAGGTGCATGTGTAAGTTCCTACACGGTAAAAAAGGTACACATGTAAGTTTCTATACACAACGTAAATTATATGTTATTTATCTAATTAAATTTAATAATTTTAAAAATAATAATTCTAATATAATAATAATTCATAATTGTAAAAAAAAAAAACTAAAAGTAATGCATTTTATATAATATTTAATAATTTACCTAATAAATTTTATCAATTTAATAATTTTAAAAATAACAATAATTCATGATTGTAAAAAAATATATAAGTAATGCATTCTATACAATATTTAATAATTTTAAAAACAATTTAATTCAGCAGATAACGATGTAGGAAAATAGTTGGTACATATTTTTGGACTTTCTTTTCTCTATCCAGAGAAAGTGGAGGATTGTCTTACAGATTATTTTATGGCAGATAAACCTAAAAATTCAGCAATTACAGAATTTTGTGATTACCTATTTAATTGACAACTATAATACAAATAATAGTATTTTTCCTCCGAAAATATGGGCTAAACAATCTTCTAATAGAATACACACGACAAACGCATGTAAAAGTTTCCATTTACATTTTGAATCAAATTTTTATCATGAACATTCGCATAAATTTTAAAATGATTGAAATTCTCAAATTATTTCAATTTAATAAATACATGAAAAAAAGAACTACTGATAGTAACACAATAATTAAAATTAGTCAAAAACATGGTGCAAAAGATAATTTTATAAACCAAAAAATTAAAAGATTAAATTAAATTAAAAAAGAATATTCAACTTAAAAAAAAATTAATCAATATGACTACGTTAAAGCTTTAAGCTTCAGAAATAAACCACATAAAATATAATATATATATTTTTTATTGTTTTATTATATTAAAATTATTAAATTATAAATTATATATTTTACATAGAAAGCAATACTTATATTTTTTTTTACAATAAATTATGAGTTATTATTTTTTAAATTATTAAATTAAATTAGATAGATATCTTTTTAATTATATATTATATATAATAAAAGGTTAAAAATATGACAGTATTATAATATGATATAACTATTATAACTGATATTAGATTGATAGTTTATAATTAAGTACGTAGTGTAGGAATTTACTTGTGTTTTTTTTTACTGTGTAGGAACTTACATAATATAACATAATATGTATCTAATTCTATCAAGTAGGAACTAACATTTGTATTTTGTTTACCTGTTAGGTCTTGTGTAGCAATTTAAATTCGCCTATTTTATTATGTTGCGAATTTTTATAGATTTTAGCCATTAAAGGGTCCATAATACATTCCAATCACAAATAAAAGTTTCAATATGAAAAAACTAATTGAAATCTGGAAGTTTAGAATTTAATTTCAACATCGTTAGTAGGGAATAGCTTACATTTCACTATTTCAGTGTACAATATTATTGTTCACATTTTTATTTATATACCTATATCATATACATACATATATATAGTTTAGTTAGTATAATTCTTATAATAGAAACAATTTAAACTATACATATAATATGAATTAAAACTATTTATAATTTTTGCTGATTTTTTGGCGCCTGTGTAATTTTTTTTTTCGTATTCAAGGAACTGACTTCCTTAGTAAAATATTAACCGAAGTTAAAAAATTTTAATTTAAAAATAAAAATAAATATTGTAAATACAAGGCCTTTTTACCCACAAAGTACAAACAAACAAAACTCTTAAAAGATCACATACTTTAGATAAATTAATAAAAAATAAACAATTTTAAATACTTGAGGCCATTTGTTATCATTTACATTTTTGTTCATAATTTGAAAATTCACGCATGACACATTCAGTGGTTTTCAACCATAATATGCATTAGTATAGTATAATATATGGACAAACATTAGAAATATCGATTAAATTACGAATTACATCTATAGAATCACAATATAACTTTTACCTTAGTTAGTTATAAATTATTTATTATTAGTAATAATCAATAAAGGTATGTTGTTAAGTGCAGACCATTTTATATGTGATATTCTAGTTACGACAAAATCACATGTTAAAGCTGGTAGTTGACCGTGGAGGAGTTATAATATTTTTCCCATAAGAATAATACAAAAACTGTTTGTCATTGTTCAAGGAAAATAAAATATGGCAACCCTATAACTAATAAGAAATAAACGTATGTACTATGTATTCATGTGAATGATTTATTACCTACCTAATACTAAAAAGTATAATGCACTAAAAAATAATTATGGCTTTTCATTATGGCTAGGTGCCTAGGTCTAGGGAAATTTGATCATTTGAGATGATGGAAATAGTACGGAACGAGAATATTATTATACAGATTCTCTCGCAGAGAGGCGTATATAATTACGTATGATAATGTAAAAATTTAGAAGGTTTCTAGTAGCCATTTAGTATAATGATTAGATAAATTAATAAATGGAATTTGGCTAAAATAAATATATTATAATATAAAATATACTAGAAGCTTAAAAAAAAGAGATTAAGAAAGTCAAGAGCAATGATATAGGATTGATAAACGTATGTATTATATTATAAAGCACGTAACTAGATAATAATAATAAGTAATCACTAATAACTAATAACTATTAATATAAAAAATAATTTAAAATTAATTTCTACCAAATTTGTACCTACTTGAAATTTCTATAGAGAAAATATTGTACTTCTTAGATTTGGTTATGAACTTTTTCTTAAGAGGAATATTGTTTACAATTTAAAACACTATGACCCTAATGTATGAACATAAATCATTTTATAATTTTTTATAAAAAAATAATAAGCAAAGTTTTAATTTAAAGAAATTTGTTGAAATTCTAACTTTAAATGTTCATATAAAAATACATAAGACTGTATTTTATGTATTTAATAACTCAGAATTGAAAAATAGTGTACACGTTTTATTACTGAACAAATGAGTACCAAACTTATGGGCTATAGAAACTACTATTCATAGAATTGGGTTACACTAAAATTCAATAATTGAAGAGCAAATTCCCATTTAAAGTTATCATATACTTATAGTCGGGTGAATGTTCGTTCCTATATGCTATCGTCAATTTAGTAATAGAAATTCTTCAGTAGGTAATTCGATCAAACAGGCTAATCAAAGAAAATGTTTTCCATGTATAAAAAACGTTATTTCTGCACTAAATTTACACCCTATAATCGTTTCCAAATCCAAGTCCTACCTGAAATATAAAAAACTTAAAAATGCAATAAATATGTAACCGTATTTAAATGTTTTTGGTTAGAACAGTGATTTACTGCAGTGGTTAAACAAAAAAAAGATGATGTTGTGGAACAGGTCAAGGGGGTAGATGAAGAGGAAAGAGAAATTGTAACCGCAGTGATATAATAGTTTATATCAACGATCAGCCGTCCATTCTTAACGGACAGATACCAAAGTATCTCGAAGATTATACATTTATAAATAATATACCATATTAACAAAAATATGAATTATTTGTTTTAAAATTGTAAAATAGTTATCATGAATATTATTACTTATAGTTATAGTAATGACGTCAATATTAGTCGAAATTAAATAATAAAAACCGTTTTAATTATAAACTCATCATATTATGTACTAAACTACTAAAGTCTAAAATATTGTATTTTTATCGCACTCACAGTTCGGTGTCGGCGTTTGTCTTTTTTCTTCCTATTGTATTATTATGAACGTTTTATGTAAAAAAACATGCATTTCATCGTATTTTAGTTTTTGAGTCTTTATATACTAAAAAAACATATCTTGGAAAATACGCCTTTTGATGTATATTTTAATAACAAATAATAATGAAACTTATTATTTTTTATTATATAAATAAAGTTCGAATAGTTCGATTACTAATTTAAATAATTTTTATATTTCGTATTACCGACTATTACCTGACTTTACCAGTAATTTGTTCTAATTTACCTACTACTTACTAGACAGATGACGCCACTAGTATATTCTTATTCTTACATTTTACCTGCCTTAACGTCATACGTATAACAATTTGTCGTATGTAAATTTATTCTAAAATATATTTTCAACGATATATCTATTTTTTTACTAGTATTTATGTAAGTAATATATATGCCGAGTTATTGATACATCATACATATGATAAGTGCTTACGTATTAATATATTAAATACTAAATTGTATTCATGTTTAACAAGTTGTAGTATCCCGACAACATCTAGCTATTCATAATGTCTCATATAAAAATGCAATTTTTATACTATTAGAAGATTTGAAAAAAACAATAGGTAACATTTGTTTTCCATAGTTAAACATATTCATACGGTAATTAAATATAAAATATATTAAATTGTTTTAATTGTTCCTTGATAATAGGAGTATCTATCAAACATATATTGATATATTACTCCAGAATCCAGAGTAGTTCTAATTGATTATTGTTAAAACGATACCTACTATGTTTAAATTATGTTCATCAGTTATCACTCATCATCATCCTACTTTCTATAGAAGTCCTTGATTTTGCTTAGTGTTTTCTACAATGTAAGTAATAAGTATGTATGGAGTGATAACTGTATTCGACATTCGTAATTATAATGTATTGTTAATCTATTATTACTTACTAGATTTGAAATTTCATAAGTTTGTATGGAAATCGAGCTGCGTAATAATTTAACTTCGTAACAAAACGAATAGGTATTAAATTAAATCACGTGGCTATCGTTCGGAACGATCTGTGGATTAAAGACTAAGTTTATCAAGTGTGACCCGACAGCCCATATTACCTGTAACCCGTAATAACTAATGAGTACTTAGAGTACTTAAATTCTGTGTAAAATAAGGTGTACCTGACGCCTTTCAATAATAAGCAATCTCCAATTATATTTATATTAAAATAAAAAGATTTGTGTATATATGATTTATTTTTCGAAATAAAATGAATATAATAACAAGTACAAAAAGCTATTAGCTAATTGATGTGAAGGACGAAAGTGTACTTACTATATACTAGTTATTACTAAATTGCTTTTGAAAATAATCTCTTTTGATGTATATTGTGTTTTATTTCCATGAACTAACTGAACAGTATAATCTTTTATCTTTCTAAATTTGCATCTTTAATATTCATTGGTAGCCGGTAGGTAAGAGATTAAACTTATCTCAGTATTGTACGACTATAATATGCAAATACCTACTTAATGTCTATATATACTTAAGATGTACATAATAATGTAGTCTAGATGACTAGATGTACTATATGTATACATTATACTGTTTTGCAGGGTACATCCGATTGTATGAGTTCAATTTTAATGAGTCATTAGTTTTATTATTTTTTGATTTACATTTAAGTAGGTATAATATTACAATTTAAATTACTAAAAAGCTAATTTACTACATCATTATTTTGTGACTCGTGAGCTTAGTTATGCCTCAAGATCTGTAACAATGTTATTTACGAATTAAATTAAAACTGTAATATACCAATGTAGAATACAAACATTGCAAACTATAAATATATTAAATGATTATAAATTATGATTTTATAAATACACCGCGGACAAAGATAGAACACTAGATATTATAATTAGATACTCGTCATTTAATCTAGTAATTTGTCTTGTCGTTAATATCGCGATGATAATAATATTACGACATGTTCGTTTAACACTTCTATAGGGGGCAAATAATGCCGAGTATTATAATTTATAACTTATACTGTGTCTAATTGAGGACTCACGTGGGTGAGCAGTCCACTTTATAAAATGTTATTTAATTAAGTTGTCACACACGGATAGTTACCAATACCATGACTATGATCTATGAACTATGTAATGTATACTATGGGAAAAAGAGGTAGTGTAGTTTCACGTAGGACGATCCCCCTTTTATTGATTGGGAAGGTAAAATTGTAATGTTTTTTTTTTTAGATTTTTATATGTTTTCATACTATACAGTACGAACTATGATGTATTATTATTTCGAATATAACATTATTGCGGATAGGTACAACAAATTAGCTCTGGCCCCCGTGACCCTTTGCTTATACCATTGATTATAATTAATATATTATTATAATCAATTCGTATAATACCTACTGCTGTCATCGTAATCATTGATTTTCGACATTTTGCTGGTACGCAGCATTTCTATCGTAGTATCGTGTGATAATAATAGGTATATGTATAGAGATTAGGGACGAAAAACGAAAGCTTCTCAGCGACTCGACCGAAATAAACCAAAATCAATAAATAAAAAACCGCGAGCTTTATGTTTGACGGTCACCGCTTTTTAGCGCTCTTTTTTCGTGACAACAATATTATAGCCGCCGTAAATCTCGTCTCACTCGTACAAATGTACATTGAGCATGAAATAATTCTAGAAAATAAAAAAAAATTACAAATCGGTGAAACCCAAAATGATTCAGTGCTCCGTTCGAGTCGACACGAGTGACACAACGACGGGCGACGACCGGTCGAAACTCGCTCGTCGGCCGCCAGTCGCCACAAGGCCATGGGCCCAGACATTCGGTATCCACCGAGAGACCCAGGTGGACCACCCCTCCTCCCCCAACAACAGTTAGCGACGCAACACGATGTACAATGGAATAACAGAACAACTAACAACGTCGGGCGCGCGGGCAGCTGTTTTCCGTGAGGCCGCCGTCTGCCGTACAGCTGTGTGCGCGTGAGCCGCCGGGCCACTCGATAGCGCTCGTTCTCCCCGCTCCCCCGCGGTCGCTCCCTCACTCGCCTGTGGGTCGCACACAGACGCACACGCACACACACACACATACCAACAGACTCATTGTCATCGTGCCGGCGCGACTGCGCGCGAGCTCGAGCGAGAGAGAGACGGCCGCGGCGTCGGTGAAGGATGGCACTATGGTGGATAGGCGGCGGCGGCGGGGTGGTACCGCGTCCGAATGATAAAGATTTATAAAGACTCGCACTGGCTCGCTACCAAGTACCAACTTACGATAATAACAATAATAATACGAGAAAAATAAATAGTAGTAATAGTACAAAGGAGTCAAGGTCGTCGACAAAAACGTCCCGCATAATATTATTATTAGATAGCGACGGCGGCAGTCGGCATTTTGGCGGCTTGGCGGTCGTTTTTATCGCTTTTTAGTGCGCCCGTTTGTATATTATAGTGCGTGCGTGTGTGTGTGTGTGTGTGTTAGCGATTGTATGTGTGTGCGCGCGCGCGGTGAGTAAACAAAAACAACTCAATAAATAATAAACGTTCAACGGACCAAGCGAGTGTTTCGACTTTTGACTTTCAAGTATTTGTTGCGCGCGGAGACGATCTGTGCACCTTTTTTATTCGTTCGACCTCTCTTCCGCGTCCTCACGGTGCTCCAATCGGCGCGGTGAATACCTTTGGTCCGGAAATTCGTCGTTATTAATCGCCAATTTTTTACCGATCGTCGGTGGACTGCGTCTGACCGTAGGCGTATCGTTAATTTATCCCGGTCGGAAATCGTCGTTCGCGAATAGTATTCCGAAGGTCGGTGTCGGCCACAGCTGCGTACCATCTGGATCCTGGACAAGGACCCCGTCCGTCCGTGTTGGACCCCGGTGCTTTTGTCGTGAAAATGGAAAGTTCGACTACACACCTGAATTCGAGTAATTGCTGTTCACAACGAATACGGTGCTGCCTATACAACCGGCGGATATAAACGGTATTGACGTTGTACCTTTGTTATATTATCCATCATGAAACTGTTGGAGAGCTCGCAATTAATCGAGCTGTCGAGAGCACTTTGCGTTGACCGAGGAGATGTTAAAGTTGTTGCCAGGTAATATTGTTATATTAATTATTATGCAAATGTACACGTCGATCATAATCTCTTTTGATATAGGATTGAAAGCTATTCGTGCAAAATGGTAGGCGATGAGAAACACAAGTATAAAAAGTTTTACTCTCAGAGTGGCACACAGCCAGGTGACCTCGAAGCATTGGGCTGTTCACCAAACAGTGATCCGCGATACGGAAGAAGGTATTATAAATAATAGTGCATTGATAGTTTTATATACTTACTTATGAAAACAAAATGTAAAATTACCCAACCTATTATATTATCGTGGTGTTAATGCAAACAATGTTTATAAATAAAGTATTAAAATTACATATTATAGGATATCAATAAAATTAGTTCTATGATTTTGCTAATTAAATAACTTAACGATTCTTTTGTATATTCAGATAAAATAATTTTATATTAATACACTAATTATTATCTTCTGCAATAAAAATATTCCTAATATATAAAATAATAATAAATAATTGAATTATAGGTATCATGATTGATTTAATTATTTTGTAAGAAAAATAAAAAGTTGCTGTTAAGAAAATTGTAAAAGCTTAAACATTTTACACAATTAAAAATAGAAATAAGTAATAACTAGGGCTTGGAAGTTGATGATCTCATTAACATTAAAAAATGATCTAAAAAAAATAATGTTAATATCACATAAAAATGACAAAAAATTACTTAAAAACATATAGTTAAATGTTTCAATTAATAAAAATACATTTTTTTTTAAATATTTTACTCAATTTTACTATAAAATTCTAAATAAATTTATTAAAGCTTACAAATTACTCAAAATATGACATAAAAATTACAAAAAAAAAAAAAATTACAAATATTTGTTTAATAAATTTCCAAGTTTCAAGTTATCGGCATAATGGTTGACAAGGTTTAATAAGAAGTGAACTAGTGTGAAATCAGTAAAAATGACTTAAAAGTAATAAACACAAAAAAATTCATACCAAAAATTAGTTATTTATAATCACATGCTAATGAAACATATTTAAGGTCAGGAGAGTATCATCAAAAAAGTTAAAAAAAAAAAAAAATGCAAAATACAACAACTTTCGAGCCCTAGTAATAACTCATGTTATATTAAAATTTGACTCACATATTTTATGTATTATCATTGTATGATTAATATAATTTTAGTTAACACTTTTTAATCTCCTTAAAATTTTTAAGATTTTAATTCAATCAAATTTAATGTATGTTTACAGTCTTAGTGTATCAGGAGATGAAGAAGTCTTGTTGTGTGATACAATATCACGCAAATCTTTATTTTACTTAATTGCAACACTGAATGCCACATTTGCACCTGACTACGATTTCACAGATGCCAAGTCGTCAGAATTTAGTAAAGAACGTAGTTTGCAGGTTAATAATTTGCTAATAAATATTATAATTGTTATATTATCTGAAGAACCTACGATAAAAAGCTAATACAAATGTAAGAAATATTACTATTATTTTAATATTCAAAGTGTCAAGTATACCTATTATTAACAAATTCATTTTTATACTATATCATGAAAATAGTTTAGTTATTTGTTTGTAATTTAATTTTTATGCCTTTACAATGCATTATTTATTACTTCAAGAGTTAAAATTATATATTTTCACTAACATCAATTTTTTTTAAGTTCAGAAAGACTTTTATGTCTCTTTGTCTTATGTTTCCAAATTTCTGAGTATAGCCATCTTGCTGTCAAATTAACTTGAAGCTATAATTAAAGTATTTTATGTATACATAAACATTTATGTAAGTTTCTGAAGTCAATAATCATTTATTATACTTAACTTTTAGCGAAAATCCCTCTTAAGTGTCCAAAACATGAATACCCAACCATTATCCTTTTTTTAAAAAACTTTGTTACAATTTGTTTAAATTTCTAGAGGGATAAAAATTATTTTTCAATTCTTATTAAATGATTTTTTGAAATACAAAAATTTGAGGCGAATATACATTTATTATATTAAATTTTAAGATAGTTTAATTATTAATAATTTTTTTAGTGGGTCATGAGAGATGTGGATAATAACTTATCAGCAGTTATTGTAGAACCTACTACAGCAACATCATGTGTTGGATCTAATCAAACTATTTTGAATCACCTACAAAGTAATGCAACTCCCAAAAACTACTCACAGTTACGTGATAAACTCTGGGAAGTTATTGACAAAGAAATTAGCATGTCACAATGTGACATTTACAGGTAATAACTTACTTACAACTAAAATTTTATATTTTGACACATTTTATACTCATTATGTGTCACTTACAGCTACACACCTGACATGCGATCAGATCCATTTAGCGAAGATGGATGCCTGTGGTCATTCAACTATTTCTTTTACAACAAAAAACTAAAAAGAATTTTATTTTTTACTTGCCGACGCATTATTAGGCGAGTTTCACAAATTTATAGATATAATTTAAACTGAGAGGTTTTAAGATTGAATTTTTTTTTTAAATATTTTTTTTTATTTTGAGTCTAAAATAATAATATGACTTAAATTACTAAAATACTTCAATTCATTATATTTCCTCAATGAATCTATACTTCTCAGATTTAATTGTATTTATGTGTGTGTGTTACAATATTTGACTTTATGTTGAATTAACTTTTTTTTATTTTTGTACTTTAGTTCTTCTTATCCTATGGACTTTGATGGATCAATAGGACCTGGATCAGACTCTATGTTCTTGTCTGATTATTATGATGATGGAAATGCTGATAGCAACAGTAGGCATCGCAGAGAAAGAAGTCCTTTAAGCAGTAGTCGTCGTCGAGGTGGAAATAGTAATTTCTAAGTGACAAAATTAAAAGGAAAAATAGTCTAAATATATTTTAACTTGCTGTCTCTCTTTTCTTTTTTATGCTTTTAACTAGATATTAGTGAACATCAGTTAATAACTATCATTATTCAAAAAATAATCATAATATATAGATTTATAATATTTACACAAATGATGTGTTATTTTACACATTTGCACATTTTTAATTGTTATTATGTGTGAGTGTAATTATACTAGGATGTAAATTACTTTCCAAATGTTTGGTAAAACTAAGATATAGTGTGGTGGATCTCAGTTATTGCTTATTTAAATAGTCATGATTGACTTATTGTCGCCGATATTTCGTTGATATTTATTTATATTTGAATTTATTAACAACAATTTTACTAAAGATTATTTAAGTATAACATTATTATAATATTAAAGGTTTATAAAATTATATTTCCAAAAAATTAATTTAAGTATATTTTATCTATAAATGAAATTGTTTAAATTTTAATATTATTTATTACAGTAACAAAGTATTATTATTATACATTAGTAGATAGTATTATATAAGAAACTGATCTTTATCCTGTAACTGTTTTATTTTTTTTGTATTGGTTTGATGAAATTTAGATGAACAAATGACTTATTGTATTCAAAATGTAATAGATTTTATTTGAAAAGAAATATATTATCAAAAAATAAATATTAAAAGTATGTTTTGATGAATTTGATGTACCTGTTTATGACTTATTAGAAACATAACTTTTTCGTTATAATTTATAAGGTGATATTGCTAAAATTAATTTTTATTTATAATTATTAATATTTAATTCTGTTTGTGTAATACAATAGTTGAAAATTTAAAATCGATTTACGAGTGGTAGTTATTACTTTTACAGATATAATTTTAAACCCTGATTTTAATTTTTAAGACAAAAACCAACATTCATGATTTTATTTTTTATTTGATAATTATTAGTTTATTGCAAGAATTTTAAGTAATATAATATAAATTAATAATCTTTGCACACTTTTTAGTCAATCTAGTAATAATTAATAAGTAGTAGAATTAAGTACTAACTATAAATAATTTATTAATAAAATATATATTTTTTAATATGATTTACTTATTGTTAAATGTTTATCATGATTGTAATTATTATTTTATTTAATAACTTATTCACACTATTTTAAAGTAAATAAAATAAAAAGAATTACCAAAATAAATGTGTAAAGATATATACTGTAACAAATTTATCATTTAAACATTCACAGTCTGTACAAAATTATTTAAGAAAATTTAAATCAAAAGAAACAATTTTCTTGTCTATAAACAATAATTTTCAGAATATTTAATAATAAATTACTGAAAATTTGGTTCAATATATTATATTTATTTACAATAAATTTATTTATTATAAATTTATAAATTTATAGTAAACATTGTATTTCTTTTAAATTTTAAAACCACAATTACATAACATTTTAATGATTTGTTAAATCTTATAACATACTGTGCTGTTTAAGTTTACGTAAATTACTAAAATTGCCATAATATAAATTATGACCAGATATCAGTTATACTTTAAAAAACACCACTAATTTATTAGTAATTATATAATTTTCCATCAAATTAGCTTTTCGATAAAATGAATTCTTTATATTAGTTTTATTATTGAATAGTTAAATAAACACACTTCACACATCACAAGGTAAGCCTAATGCCTACATTTAATTATAGTATGGAAAAAATTGTCAATTATTATCTTATTTGGAATAGGTATATATTTAATATTATACTTTATAATTAAATAAAAAACACCATTGCTATTATTTCATTTAGTAATACAATCTTCATGCCAGTTATCTAGTAACTAGTATTGTCAATTATTTTATTTGTTTATTATGTATTAATGTGTATCAAAATATTTGTCATTAGTCATTATGAATTTATTATGCTGACAATTGTCAACTTAATTTATAGGTACTGCTGATTTAGTACTTACATAAGAAGTTTTTTATTAAGGAATAGGCAAAAATCTAAATATAGCCATAAAAGAATATTAGTTAGTGATAGTTTAGTAACTAGATATACCATATTGTCCATATTAACATTAGTATTTGATTCACAAATGCATTCCCTAATATCTGTTAATAGTGTTAATTACCTATTACCTATAACTTACATGAGATGGCTGTACCAACAGTAACTAAAACAACTAATGAGCAGACATTTTTTACGTTATTTTATCTCAAGACACATTTAAGATCCAGAATGGACATAGACAGCCTGAATAACTAGCTTCGCTTAATATTCATTTTGAATGACATGATATTAAGTTGAAAGTACCTACTACCTATGTATCTATGAGTAGTATGATCAAATATTAGAAGAATTGTTTTCAGTGCTTCGCAATGTGAGCTTATTCTAAGAGTCATTTATATTTATGTTATATTTAAATAAAAATGAATTATTATTGCATCGAACATTTTAATCTATTAATCATTTTAATCTATGCATTACATTTAATTCTGTAAGTTTTACTTTCATTTAGTACCTAATCCCAAAATATTCTATCAACACAGCACAGTAGACCTTAGATCATATATGACAGTAGTAACAACATCATAAGATACTGATAGGTTGGTATAGCCGTATAGGTATATAATGTACTATTTTCACAAAAATATTACCTCTGCCTATATTATTATAATTTATTTATCTTGATTTGTTTTAAAATATAATAGATATTTAAAAACTATAAAAAGTTACCACTTTCAATAAAAATGTTAACTGATGAATATTAACACCACGCACCCTTTACTTAGATACCTATGTGGCTACAGCTACTACTTACCTGTTAATTGTATCACGAAGATACAATAATAGGTGAATAAATGAATATTTAAATATTTAACGTAGGTACCTATATTAAATATTTTCAATAGTGTTCTATAGTAATGCACCAACTAATATGGTAAAAATACTAATATGGTATAGGTACACATATGCGAAACTACGGTTCAGGGCTTCAGGCCATGTCCTGACTTAATGGCTAATATACTGGCTGAATATCATAGTAACTGCATTAAATTAAAAAAGGTAAATTACCATATAAAGTTGTAATTAGAATTTTTTTTATATATATATATATATATATATATTAATTATCCTGTTTTAATAAAATTGTCTAGTTTCGCCTTTGTAGGTGCATAATACGAATGCACCTACATACAGGGCCCCCACATGGGGGGAGGGGGCTGATGGACCTTGAGTACAGGGGCCCGGCTATTTTAAGGGCCCGTGGTATAGTAAAAAAATTAATATTTTTCCAAAAATTGTGATAGATGGTTAATTGTATTTTTGGAAGTCTTATAAAGGGCCTGGTCAAACATTTAGTACAGGAGCCCGAAATTGTATGTGGGGGCCCTGCCTACATACATATCTATTGCGTATTAATTAATTATTAATATTTAATATATAGTATACAGGTATGAGGTAAGGTACTGCTTTACTATTTGTATAGAATATAATATCTAATATTATTTCTTTTAAATATAATACCTTCCTAATATATATTTATATTGACTTTCAGACTGTATCATAATATATAAGGATCTTATTATTATATATTATTGCAATTACAATAACAATAATAATCAATACCTAAGTTTATTAAGTATAGATGTATAATTTATAAATGTACCTAATTGCACAATGTGTTTATTTAGTATCTTATTTCATATAATTATCATATGTTATATTTAAACAACATCATTTTCTTTAGTAATTATTACAGTATTATACGATGTGTAAGACTGTAGTTAGAGAAATGTATACATTTCAATATGATACGTACCTAGTACCTACTATGGGTATTTAGTATCTATAATAATATAAGTAATACGTATAATGGACTCAAGCATTAAGTGTATATATGCGTACCTATCTACGACCTACCCACTATAGCTGCCAGCTGGTAGTTGGTAAATATAATAACATTTAAGAAATATAGCCGTAATTTGGCATAAGTTCGATAATAACAGTTAATATTTAATTTAAAATACACCATCAATGAAAGTAATGTTGTATGAAAACGAATAACCATGTAGGAAGTGTATGTACATACAAAATAATTTTGTTATAATTATCAAGCAGTTTTAAAATTTTAATATTTATATAATATTATACAATATACATTAATTCATAATCGTTCAATAATTAATTTAGCTTACGCTTGTACCTAGTTTTCTTTAAAATATATACCTAGGTACATGATAAACACCTGACGTCTTATAGATACCTACCTAATATGTAATTTATATTTTATAATACACAGTAAACAATATAAAAAATATCTCGATATAATGAATGAAACTGTTGTTTTCTTAAACTTTCGTGGTATAACGAAGTACTTTTGAATAAAATTCTTGCGGAATAACGAATTTTTACACTTTTGGAGCTTGTTATTGCCTATTACTAAGTTTTTCTTATCAAATATCCATCGTACCCGTACGTGGTACGTCAATTCAATCTCATTATCTCATGTATGTTAGGTATCGCTAATCAGATAAGATATACCTATGTCGGTTGACTGTTATTGCAGGTTAGTGTATAACGATTACCTAACGGCTCTACGATGTCTGTGACCATTGGAAGGTGAAATATTGAAATGTCAAAATTTATAATGACGTGAGTATGAGCCGAAATTTTTGATCAATACTGGTGAGATGGAATTGTCTCATTAAATGTTTTCCTGACCGAAGTTCGTGGCTTAAAAATGAAAAGTGCTCTGGAGGG
This sequence comes from Aphis gossypii, assembly GCF_020184175.1. NCBI lineage: Eukaryota > Metazoa > Arthropoda > Insecta > Hemiptera > Aphididae > Aphis > Aphis gossypii. The sequence continues at coordinate 56,013,448 of NC_065533.1, forward strand.
AAACTTTGTAAGGAGCGAGTCACATTACTTAGCTATTGAATGGGTAAGTGCATATAGATAACTTCGTCTACCAACAAAAGTTACAGCTTTTATAAAAAATATAAGCTTTACTGACTTTTTTATACATATTTCTTGTAAACGATTTTTTATATTCTCTATACCTACTTGTAGTATTTAATTATTCAATTATTATTATTATCTTGTAAGTACTAACATAATACATAACGCTATACTATAGTGAGTTGATTTACAATCCCCTTTAAATTTTTTTAAGACGAATTTCCTTATAATAAATATTCTATTTAAAATTTTTAAACATTTTATGTTAAAATATGTTCATAAAGTTGGACATTTAAACAAAGAATTACAATTAAATTATTTGGTTGGAATTCAGATATATTTCGCTGGGGGGTAAATACTTTTACGTGAATTATTAATTTGCATTATACGTACGCAATGACATTTTCAAAATATTTAGATTAATTTTAAGTTATTACTTACTTATTTATACATCGTAATACTGTAGATACCTATAATATTGCTAATAATAAAATAAACTACTATAAAAACAAAAATAAATAAATAAATAAATTATAAAATAGAGAACATTCTTAAAAATCTTTTTGATAAAATAAAATAAATAAATGTAATAGTTATAGTAAGTATTTTTCGAGGTATTTTCTTTTTAAAATATCTCGTATTTTTTATTATACTTTTAGTTTTTACTATTAGAGCGTAAATGTAAATTTGTCTGATTTAATATCAAGCATAATAGGAAAAAATACCTTAAAATAAATTAATCAATATATTTTTAGAATTTTCTTGTTTGTAGAAATAATAATATACGTACCTAGTGGTGAAAAGTTATAAAACATGCTATGTTTAATTTTTGAATTTCAACAAAATATAACAAACAATTATTTTTCGTTTAAATGTCTAATTAAATCAATATTTTAACTTAAAATGTTTATAAAAAAACTTCACATATACATTTTTGATATTTTTAAATTTTCAACAAATTTTGAGAAATCTACATGTACTTATCACATTTTTAAGTACTTATTTTAATCGAAAAATTAAAAAATTTTATTTTCATTTAAAAAAAACTTTTAAATGCTTAGAAATTAATGAAATATTCATAGTGTATGGAAAATGATAATGTATAGTGGAATGTTTCACGTGTATAGGTATGACCATTCATTAGTCATTACTTTTCGATTATCAATAAAATGACGAAAATTCTTTAAAAAGAAATCGTTATCATAATAAGTAAGTATCTATAATCGAATATACAGTTTCGTTAATATTTGACCTTCAGCAGCTTAAAAATAATCGTGCACATATATTGTTTTACATTTTAAAATTGCTATATAAATAATTATTATGAGGAATCTTTTGTTCAATTTTCATACTCTTCCTTTGAACAATTTGAAATCGATTAATTTTTAAAGTAATATAATAAATAATACTACAATTAAGTTTTCCATTTTGGAGTTTTAAATAAAATATAAAAGTTAAACATACATTAAATTGATTTATTAAAGATAGATAGGATCAGTTTGTTATTAATTTTTGATTGTAATATGATATCATATTATTCAGATTATACTTACATATTTTAGTACATTGCAAAAGTAATTTTGTTTACAACTATATTGTATACCTAATAAATTAATGAATGTAGTATCACTGTAACAATATTTTAAATGGAATTTTATATAAAAAGATACTAACACTATAATATGAAGAATAAACTATAAAAAATATTTTTCATTAATAATAATTTTTTTTCCATTTATAGTAAAACTTTGATAAGACTTAGAGTATAAGGGTGAAATAATAATAGGAATACGAAATGTTAAAGAAAAAAATAGGGATTGTTGCTATTACTGCTTTTATTTATTATACCACACAAGCCATAATAAGAACATTACTTAATTTGCATTATCAGATTATTTTAATGCTATAATAGCCGCATTGCTATATATGTAATATGTATATACTATACATGTATATATAACTCGAAAAACCGAGTTTTGGTTTTAACTCATTTATATGTACGTGTAATTGGCTGCGTACGACTGTACAAGTTGATCCCCAGGTGAATTGATTCCGGGGCAATTTAGAGGTAGGTATGCATGAGTTGATCCCTTTTTTGTAATATATCAGTAGAAAATTAGGAAAAACAAAGTATTTATAAATTATAAAAGACAACATTAAATAAATAAATTTAAAAAAAATAACTTACTTATTAATTATCATGATATAATATAATGAATTTAAAAATATAGGATAAATTAAATGTGATAACTAAAAAAAAATAATGTCGGGAAAACTTTTTATTCAACTTTTTCGCGATTTATCTTGGATGACTGAGGGCTGGGTAACGGTAATAGGCTGAAGTTAGAGAATCAATTAATACGTTTCCTATAAATGAACTCGGGAATCAATTAATACATAAAGTAAGTTTCGGGAATCAACTCACCTACACCAGTGTAATTTGTATCGAACTGTGGTTTGTAGGTAGACACCACTTATGTATATATTGAACCCGTCAGCCATCACGTATATAGGTACTCGACTTGAATAAACAGTAAATATTGAAGTCTGGTATCCTGACGTTAAATGTTTAACCACGCCTAAAGTGAATTACTGTTCATTAATCATTTCATTGCGGTGTGTATATAAAGAATTAATTGTGGACATTTTGTTTTTAGTATAGGATTTTTTAAAAATAGCTGTCAAATATTAACTATTGTATCGCATAATGGCCATAATGTAGTTCTTTTGCCTTCATGTAGGTACACATAGTAAAACAATGTACCTATATAAATAGTATGCACGTGAGTATGTATTTTATTATATTTACACATATACGTGTATATACATACAATATACATATTAGCTTTAACCCATCATCACAACTTCAACTCAAAAGTAGGGTTAGAGTTTATACAAATATGCAATATAAAATAATGAAATATGTATTTTATTTTGTTAAAATATATATTAAATTTCCCAATTTTTTCCCAACTACATCATTGATTTTTATAATTTTATAATTTATAAATCTACAGCATTTTTGAAACTTTTATTAATATGACATTGCATTAAACATTTTACATTATTTCAGTTTAAATATATACCATAAAATAGTATGCTTCTTTGTGTTTTATTGTAGAGTATATATATAATAGATGAGAGCCTCTATATTTACTTAGTAAATATTAAGTACTCGAACATATCCAAAATAAAAATTGGTCATGTGTATCATATTATGATAATATATCATTACGATTTTGAACGTTACTGACCAAATTTGCAACACTAGACATCCCAATGTGTATTTGTGTGTAATATGTAAATCGTAAACATTGTTGTAAGTAACCATCAACCTATTCGTATAAGTATATACGTCATGGTCGTATACAAGTTACACTATTATTATGTCCGATTCACATTATAGAGATGAAAAAAAAATTGATTGTCATTGCTGGATTAATTTTTTTTTTTAAATTCATCATATCATGACTATATTACATCCGGTATTTTAATTACTAATAATTAATTCAATATGATATATAATTAATGATTATTGTACATAAAATATCTATCACAACGAAACCAAGAAATCATATCGCAGAGTTTGTCCAATAAAAATCTTGTTAATCTCTCACTGTATATATTTGTTTTATAACCGGTGACCGTTCGCGCATAATAGTTAACCCGCGGCGGCGTCACGGTAACAAAATAATATTATAATAATGATATTGTACTTCATACGTGTACATTATATATTATGCGTGTGTACAGTGTGTACACATAATAATAACACCGTTATATATGGTCGGCGGCTCAGTTCGAGGCTGTGCTAGTGAGTAGAATATATAAGGGTAGGGGGTGTTTGTTTAACAACGATTGCGAGGGTCACTGAAAAAATGATCTCACACCCACACACACACCTGGTACGCGGGCCGCGGGGGTGCGTAGTTGTGGGTCAGCGGCGTCGAGTGACGATGGTTTTGGGCGAGTCGGGCAATATTATTTTGCCACGGTAGCTAGCCGATCGCTGTGTCTGCAAGTTAACGCGGTCGCGGCGTAGGTGTCCTGCGCCGACGACGACGAATCTCGGCGGAACACCGCCGCCGCCGCCGTAGGGTGGAACCAAAAACGTATATATCCTGCACAGAATTTATATATATATATATATATATACATACACTCGCGTTCGTGGGCGGCGGCACACGCACGCACGCACCGACGAACGAACGAACGCTCGTTATACAGCTGCGCGCGTATCCTAGCAGGGATCATCGATTCCGGCGGCGGTGGCGGCGGCGAGCGGAAACGGCACAGCTTCCACAGCAGCCCGGGACGACTGCGATACACGCACCCCTCGCCGCACGTAACGTACAAAACGCCACTCCGCGCGCCGTTCGCGCCCGCCGAAATCCCACCCCGCCGAGGGTCGCACCACCGCCGCCGCCGCCGCCGCCACGCGCCCGACTCACTCCCACCGCCAACAGCAGCGCCGCCACCGCCAGATCCGCAGCCGCCGCCCGAGTCAATAGCCGCGCTTCTCCGCGCGTCCGGTTCTCCCGGATCCAAATTCTCGCGCGCTCCACAAAACTGGGTTGCCGCGCGCGCCCGACGACTACGCGCGCACCGCGCACACATCACCGACACTGCCACCGCCGCCGCCCTCGGATCCCTGCCACCGCCGCCGCCACCCTGTAGTGTGCTGCTGCCTGCTGCTCTTTCCTGCTCCTGCTCCTGCCGCTTCCGCGACTGCTACGACGCAACCGACGACGGCGACGACGACCACGACGACGGCGGCGGCAGCGACTACGACACCGACACCGCCGCCGCGCTCCCGCGACCACCTCGCCCGTGCACCTCGACGGCGGCAGTAGTATCCGTGTCCCCGGACATAACGTCCGTCCGCCGGTTGTGTCCGCTCGCGTCGTTCCCGCATATATCGCCGAGCACGTATACACCCATATATCGTACCCTACGTATATGGACCGCAAACCCGTAGTGCTGCAGCAGTAGTTTCAAACACTACGTCACATAGAATATACGACTATTGATATTATAATATTATTACATCGCGTACAGGAATACGTGAGAAAATAGTGCGCGCGGGGTGCGTGTAAACATACACGGACAACAGTTGTCTTGTGTGAGACCATAACAATAATTGCTGTTTTCGACGGTTGATGTGTGTGTACAAAAACCGTTAAAGTTTTCTCTCATCTCGTCGTACATAATTATTTAATATTTAAATATTATAATATATAATACGTATACAATCCGTCCGTATTATACACGACACACTGCACGTGCGAGGAATATCCGGCATCGCGTACCATCGACTCTAAATGAGTTACCGTGGGTCTCAACACCGGTGTAGGAGAGCAATCGTCTCGTGTTCCACAAATAAATCGTTCCCCCGGTGCACCGGTAGTGGCGGTACGACACCGACGCGGCCAGCGACTTCAGAGGGTGGTAGATAGTGCGTCTGCATCAGCATCCGCGACGATTTCGTCATAATCAGCCGAGACGACCTCCGCTGCACATTATTGCTCACGACGCAACGCTTAGTGCTCAATAATACACATAACTGTAACTAAACTGTTTTCAATCTCAAATATAATAATTTAAATAAAAGTACATATATTATATACTGTTATAATATTATCGTACATATTATAAAGTGCACATATTTATATAACACAAACCGCTGAGCATTTCCAGTGCCTACCTATAATAATATATTATAAAATATTTATATACGGCGTTCATATAACCGAGCGTTTCGATGGACAACCAAAACAACAGCACCACCTCTACTTTCCTGCCACCACCCATTGACGGCGAGGCGTCGGCGCCGCTCGCGCAACCCGACGACGATTTCGTGGTACCCCTTTCAGCGGCCGGTACCCCCAATACGCCGGCCGACGACGGCGGCACCGGATCTACCGTGTCGCCCGTGACTCCTGTCCACCTCAATCGTCAGCCGCACGCATTGATGATGGACGATGACCAGGCGGCCAACGCCGCCACCGATAGCGGTGCGACGGACGACAACTCTGTGCTGTTGCCGCCGCCCGAAGAGACGGACAGCGAAGAGAAACCGAACAAAGACGGCGGAGACGATGGAGATAACGGCGGCGAAGACAACAACGAAAACAGGGCCGGCGAAGACGACGACCAGGTACCAGTTCTAGCCATGTCGGGCATTCTACCAGCCACGGCTACTGGAGGTGGCCCGATTTCCGACTCGAAGAAAAACGCCGGCGGACCGAACGACTCGCTGACCGGCGGAGCACCCGGGACCGGAAACGGAGAAAGCAAATCCAAAGAGAAGTGAGATTTTATAATATTATTATAGCATTTTTTATACACACACACACACACACACACACACACACATATATATATATATATAAACATATTTATAATCGATTTCGTTTTGATAAAATATTATACGATTGAAATGAATTGTGGCAATGAAACTAGCGCGCTGTATAATATTATAATATTATACATGTTATTATGTTTACTGTCGTGGAAATTTGGGAGATTCTGTCTGCCCTTCTACTCGCGTATTATCTCTACCCTCTTGCAGTTTTTTTAGGGGTTTGTGCGTACAGGGGGATCGTTATTGGTTTTGATCAACCAGTATATAATATACGGTCGTATGTACTATGGTCCTTACATCTTTCGTGGTTGTTTTCGGGGTGCTTATGCGCGCGCGTCGAGAATTATGGGGAGTGGTATACACGCGAGAGTGCCAACGAAGTTTTCCCTTAATCCGGACTTGGCGTTTCATTAATAAAAATAGTAATAAATCATTTTTTCTATAACATCACTCATTCATAATACGATATCATAAACGCAATGGTATGAAATGTATATTGCAGTAACGTACAAACGCACTCGTGTCTCGTACGAGTGACGAGATACTTTAATTAAAAAATTTATTTTTATTATAATACGAATAAAACAAGTATACTTAATATATATATACAAATTGTTGAGACGGGTACTATAATTATTTTAACAGTGGTAGAGGTAGAGGTGGAAGTGACGGCGGCGGATGTTGTTGTTACACTTATTTTATGTGTATATATAAAGGTAGGCGTGTGGCGACGCGATGTTCATCTGTGGTAGCGGTGGCAATATTGTGTAGCCAGTGAGTCTGTTGCTAGAGTTGTCTGTTGTCTATCCAACGTCAGTCTTTGAATACATAATATACAATTGACTTAGCTCGGTTCGCGTTTACGTATAGGTATTCAGTATAAGGTGCGCTTCAATAGAATAGGAACAATTGAGTATTAATTTTTGAATACTTTAGTTTGAGTTTTTTTTTCAAAGATACGATTTTTCTTAAACAACATACGCCTTTTCTATTTTTTTTTTTTGTAAGTACCTATTAAAATGTACAACAGTTCAACAATTAGTTTAGTTAATTATACTCCTCCGAGAATGCGGTGCGAGTACGTAATATAGGATATTATAATTCATTAAATTATAAAGTATTATATCGACTCTTTATAAGTTTATCTATCATAATAACTAAATATATTAAACCAAACGATTTTTAAACGCACCCTAACGTATATTTTTCGAATATCAGTCGCACGTTTGTGCCGATTAAAGAAAACCGTGTTGGAAAAATATATATGATGGCGAAATCTAAATCTTCGGGAAGTGGAAATCATCTCAAGTAAGTTTCACGCACGAATACATTATTTAATATACCAAACTCACTTTGTACAAAGGTTCTTTACGCACAGTAACAATAGTCATAAACGTTTAAATTAATATTTAATATATGTACTATATGTGTACTATATAGGTCTCTAATATACCTACGGAGTATTATTATTATTCGTGAAATCATAAACAGATTAACGCATTTATGACATTATTATTATACATTATACAAAAAATCATGATTGTGCGTATGATGTAAATTTAGGGTGGGCCATATATATATATACGCACGTCACACACACACATACGAAAAGGGTGGATAATCGTAGTGGGTAGGGGTAGTACATTTTTCCCGGCGGTATATATAGTGATGGCCTTACACGCGGTTTATTACACATTACGTATAAATTATTACACGGCATGATATATGTATGTATGTACGACTGATGCTTGAAACAATTTTTAAGCTCGAGAAATTTAATACGCGCGCGCGCGCGTAAATAATATATGTATTGTATTATTATAACGCATATAATAAAAAACAATAATATTATAATATCATGTACTGTACAGACCGTTGCACATCTTCGTCCTACGGCAGTGACGACGACGTGTGTATTTTATACGCGTGAGAACTACGTCGTCGGCAACAGTAACATTGTAAACTAATAGCGTTGTACATATGTGTATATATATAGCTATAATAATAATAATAATAATAACAATAATATATTATTATTATTATTATTATTATTACTATTAATATCATCATACCGTTTAATTGTATATAATATAATAAAACATACACGCATAAGCGACCCGCCGTAACAAATATCCGTACCGGTAGCTGGATGAGGGACCACGCGACTTATGTGTACACATTTGTGTGTAATACGCGGCGATGTGTACGTGTGAGAGCATTAATTGATGTCAATTTGTAACGTGTGCGTGTGAGTACGCGTATTATACACAAATACCTCCCATCGTATTCACCGTACTATATTATTAGGTATATATTATATTTGTGTGTGTGTGTATCTGTGTGTGTGTTACACGCTCACTTCCGCAGCTCTAAAAGTTTGCCGTTATACCGGCCGATGAATAAATAATAATAATAATAATAATGTACAACGAGGCCGTATTAATTTGCGATCACCGCAGTTCGTTACGTATAAGCGAATACGCGCGGCGAAACAAAGTATTTCGTTTTTAATTAATTATTATGATTATTATTGTCAAAAGCTATTACTATATCGTGTACATTCCTGTGTATATGCGTTGGTTTTACACTACCGTTGTCTCCCGCTGTTCGCGAGAATGGCGAACGCTGTGTAAAAGTTGGCTGCGGCGGCGGTTATGCCCACGACCCAATACGAGTTAGTGCTGCTCACCTATATATATTATATAGGTATATATAATAAATATTCATAATATTCTCTATTCTATGGCTGCTGTATGAAAACGCGCTATTGTAATAATGTCATAATATATTTTTGCGTTAAAAGCACATAAACGATGTGTACACAATTATATTATACTGAATATTATTATTACTACATTCGAATATTATTATCGATCTGTTACCATAATATTACGTTTTTTACAATTCATAACACTATACCGCAGTATAATATCTACTTACACCTAAAGTTTACTTTACCCATTTCTTTACAGTGTGGTTGTGTACATATTATATACAAAATATTACCGGAATATAATATTATTATTGCAGTGGTGTCGCGTTAAAATATAACCACTCCTATAATATGTTTATCGGTTCGTATAACAATTAATAAGCCGTGAGTCCTGGATCGCCTATGAAACTTAATACCCCTTTCGAAATCGGTTTAGCAATATTAAATTTGATTTTCGAAATTTCAAGATTTATGATATTCTATTCGAATTACTCATAAAATCACAAAATTATGTTTCATAGTATTTGTGCGTCAATATAAGCAAACGCCATAAACGCATATAAATGAAAAAACCATATACCTACCCTATTATACTTATATTAGGCATGTATAGGTACTTTTTTACTTATTTATTATTATATAATAGGTATATACTTCCGAAATACAACGTGCTACAAAGGCGATTGAACTTGCAATCAATCAATCAATCCAACATTATTAATGATATTTCTAGCCCTTTATATATACACTTGTTGGGTATAGAATCATCATATATAGGTTTTTATATACCTAAACACAAATAACCATAATACACTTAATCATGTACAGAGCGATCGTATATATTTTCAAAATTATTAAAAAAAGTATAAACGACAATTTGTCGTATAAAAATAATGCTGAAAAGACGTTAATAATGCAATCATATAATAGTTAGGCAATTACTTATTTGCACCACTTTTTGCTCCTATATATTATATAAATATATAATTTATGAGTTCATGACATATAATTATAGTCATATTTTATACAAAATGAATAATTGAAAACAAACAAAAAAATATTTATTTTCCATAATAATACTTTGATGTATTAAGTGCTTATTAAACGTTATATTAAATAAGTGTTCATATGACTTATTCAAATCTTTGGTACTTATACAAACACTGTGGAGTCGTATATCTGTAACAATTTGTGGGATTAAATATAATTAACGTAGATACCTATCACACGCTTTTTTGAATAAACTTAAATTGAAATAGGTAATTAGGTAAATTACTCCTTTTTATAAATATGATTAAAAAAAAAAATTAATGAAATCATACATATGATTTGATCCGTATACAGATTTTCAATTGAGCATTATAAAATATAATCATATTCATGATCATTTATGTACTCAGTATTAACAGTATATGTTTATATTTTTTACTGACAAATCACAAATAACAAAAAACATAAGTACAGAATGGTTTTAATCATAATAAATCATTAACTCATAACACTCACGACCCTAATTTTTCAGATTATCTTAATTAAACTTTAAACACTTACAACACATTATAAAGGGAAATGCTCTTAATTCAATATTTATCACTTGAACATTAAAATATTTTGTGTTGGAATATTTAGTTTACTATGACTTACCATTTAATAAAATTTATAACCTAACCAAAATAATCATTATGATAAAAATGTAGATATACACAATATAGAATTATTTTGAAAAATCTAGTTTAATAACTCGTAAGTCATAAAAACACAAAACTTAAAGATAAAGATATATTTAATTAAGTATTTATATTTATTTTTAATGTTTCAAAATCAACTACAACATATATTTACTGAACAAATATATACCTAACAATAATAATATTAAAAAAGTATATCTGAGAATAAATACACAATTTGAATGTTTGCAGAGGATGAATATTGAATATCTTAGCAAGCTTTCAATAATTTAATAATATTTTATTCCTTATATCTATATAAATATAAATCAAAACTTAATACTTTGCATGAAAAATGCCTATACAATATGTGCAGTAAGTCGTGTTGTTATGTGAATTTAATCGATCGATAGTCAATGCCACCACCGTCACCACCATCGCCACTCCCTCTAAAATATAATGTGATGTTAACGACCTGTGTTATTATTACTACTTGCGTGGTAACGGGAACGATCGAGGATATCCTCTCGCGGTATTTTTTCTAATTTGTTTTTTTTTTTAATATAAAACACGTCGGCGTTTCTTCGATAATAGGTTTTAATAATAATAATAAAAAAAAAAAAAAATACAAGAGCGTATCGCGCCGATTTCTCTAGGATATTACGCGATGTCAGTCAAGTGATCGCAGTTATGACGGTATATAGTGACTGATGGCGGTGTGGAGGTGGATGGCGATCTCGATAATCGCGCATGCATAACCGACAGACAGGAGGATAGGAAGGAACGAAAGGACTCGAGATCGCGGCAAGAAAAAAAATTTATGGTTAACAATTGAAAAAAAATACATCAATGTGTATTTTTTATGTACCTACCTTCGACCATATTTTACGTGCTGTTCACACCGAACAATGTACCACCGCCAATCAACGATGAGTTGCCGAAAATACGACTAAAACGAATCACACGTAAAATATCCACATAATGTATATATGTAGGTAGGTAACTATAAGAGTATATATGAGGTACAAGTAATAATATAATAGTTACTAAAAACACAGAAATAATTCTATAATAGGTACGAATAAAAGATAAATCGCCTAATGAAGGAGAAAGCGTAAAAAATCGTACCGTGACGATGTATCTAGTTGACACGATTGTTAGAATAAATGTATTAATATTTTCAATCAATATTCCCATAAAGTCTATAATATCGATGAAAATTAATTAAACGCTATGGTTTTAAAACAAATCATTTTTTCTTTTAAGATTAATAATTCATAGCCTTACATAAAATAAGAGTTTCAATAATGCATGTTTTAATGTAAACATCAAAAACATACTTCAAAATAATCGTTTAAGTGTAATAAAATGTTTAAATGTTTTATTCATATTTTGGATTCGACGTTTTTAACCGAAAGGTCTAAAAACTATATATTTTACGTTATGAATACAAAAATTAATATGCTGGATTTAATACTTAATTGATTGTGGAAATGAGGTCAAAAGAAAATGTAAAAACACTAAAGACTATACTTGGTGTTTAAATTATACATCTTCAATGTAATGCAAAACATTATTATGACACAAATTGTATTTTCTTTGTTCTCGACTAAATTATTTATTAAAAAAATATATATATACCCAATAAAGTATATTTGCAATGTTTTATTAAACTATTAAACAGATATATATTTACAGAGAGTATCTCGTATCTGAAAATAATATTTATAACCAGATGGTGGATTTAGGAATACATATATAAGACGTATATTGTATTTTTTAGAAACCCTTTCCTCCCTCTCTCTTTCTCTCTCTGTCTTTTGCCCCGTATCTACTCTTTTATTATTGTTATTATTGTTATTATTATTTATTTTTTGATAACAAACAAAAATAAATAAAAACTCTTTTGGTACCTAATGGATTAGTTTTGGTGTGATGAATTGCAATATATGTAGGTGCAATAATATATTAATCATATTTTGTATAAAAACGTCTTTCTTGCTTTAATCCGTGAAAAATCTTTAATTACACGTTGAAAGAGCTTAATGAATAATGATGATGTTTTATCGTTCTCAAGTCTCAACAGTCAACAATAATGGTAGAAAATCTATTGAATTCAATCTTTCTTTTGAGTTTCAATTATATAGACATACAAAGTACGCCCTAATAAATGTTCTCATTTTATTAATAAATTATTCATTTAATTTTGACGTGAATTCATGTATGCATCATCGGTTATTTAATTTAAGAACAAGAACATTTAGAAAATAAAATTTAGATTATGCAATTAATTCAATAAATTGAAAACGAAAAAAACTCTTAGGATTTTAAATAATAAAAGTTTTAAAATCACGATTGCGGTCCAGAAGACCTATAATTTATAATACCAACGTAAGAGCACATTTATTATTTTGTTCGAGGACGTGCGTAACTATGTAGACTTGATAAATTTATTTATCGTATACCTCTACCAATTTATTCCTGTAGTAAAAGTAGAAGAAAATTGTTTTACTCGACTTTGTTTATTCAGTAGGTACTGTAACAATAAGTTGTTGTTGCGCTTGCCGCCCTTGGCTACTATATAACCTTACTGTGGTATACTGGCGTCCCTTAAGTTAAAATATTAATTCAATTTATATTCGCCGTGAATTATGAGAAAAATGTAACGCCCTTAGTTAAAACGTGCACTCTTAGTCATTGTCCAATTTGTACAATAATATTTATATATATTATGACAACGTGTAGTATTCGTACTATGGTAATATATTTTTTTTGCCAACAATAATTATTTAGTTAATTATGCAAGCGTTTTTGTCATAATATGACAATTAGATGATATATACCTACACCTACAAGACTGATATTAGTAATCATGAATTATGCATTTATGCATAATATTACATACTTATTACCTATACTTATAAATTAGTTTATATACAGTAGCGACTGTCTCGAAAAATTGTACAGATTTTACTTAAAATAACTACTACCCCCTACGGCGGGCCCAACCAACATTTCTGCCTTAGTGTAACGTAAAAAATATTTATTAAAAAAAAAAAACTTTTTGACCTACTAACATTTAAAGTTTATTTTAATGCTGTTTTTGATTTTTTTTAGAATTGGCCATATAAAAACTTTTGGTTTTTAATATACATTCACTTTACACTAACTATGTACCAAGTTTAAGTATGTGTGAATACATTTTATTATCTATGAAAGGGATGCTTGAGTACCTTTTTAGACACGCGATAGCCGCCACTAAGTGTATACAACATATATGGTTTAATAAATTAGATATTTTATGTAGGTATGATACATAGTGTATAAGCAAAAATGTCTTAAAAAGTTTAAAAATGCAATATTAAAATTAAATTTTCGAGTACTTGTAAATGAAGGAATCAAACTGTGTGAATAGAAATCAATAAGTATATATTATAATGTGAAACACGTTAAACAAAATACGTTTTGTATTAAAATATGCACACTATAGAATTACAAAGGATGTGTCATTTTCACAATACAGTTAGAATTATTGTATAATTTATATGGTTTGAAAATTAAAATATGAGAATTCTGTTGAACTTTATGTTCTTGTGCATATAAACTAAATGCGAAATTGTGACAGAATATTATATAGAATTATACTTCAAACGATTAAATCAATAGTACTAATTAGTACTATTACTACTATTTACTTTTTTTTTTATTTATCTATTATTAGTATTTACTAATTAGTACCTAGTAATTTATAATAAACACACACACACACACATATTTCTTATATATAAACTGTAAATAATACTAATGATTTGTCAATCTTTATGAATATAGATCACGTTATACTACTGGTAGCGGTACCGGTGCCGGAACAGATGTGGAAGACTCCGGAACCAACAATCCGCAGGCGGCTTTGGGATGTGGAACTACGTTTGAATATGTAGTACTAGTAACAGCGTGCTCAATTTTGTTATTGGCCGTCACTGGCACTACCGTTTACTGGACCATGGCCTACAGAGGCGGATACGACCCCAACTGGTTTCCCTGGCCACCACAGACCCCGAAGCAAATGTTATCCGTCGGCGTATTCACTTATAAGCATCCGCAAAACTTCACTGCCGGCGGCAGCGACATTAGTACTACAACAATTGCAACGACTACAGTGGAACAGCAACAGCAATCTTCGCAATTAAACACATCGACTTCAAATGTTTTGATCGAAGATCGGCGATTCAACCTGCACCCAACTCTAATGACGGTCGGTTTCGTCACTTTAACCGGATTTTGTAAGTTATTAATGACGACGTAAACATAATATTATAAAACCATCACTATTATATATTATAATTTGGGTAGTATAGATATCTTCATTATACTGTAAATAGTGATCGTGTGATTACTACTACACCATATAGTATTAAAACTTTTATATTAATCCTTTTTTTGGAAATTACATTAAATTATTTGAATATTTTATTAATGTTCCAAATTTTGGCACGCAGCTATATTGGTGTACAGAATGGCCGCTGGATGTTCGACTTCGTGCAGGGGTACTTATGTGAAATTAACCCACGGACTTTTGCATTTGGCTACCGTACCGTGCGTGGTGTTGGGAGCTGTGGCTGCTATGGAATATCATCGTTTGAAAGGATTGCCGCATTTGTATTCGCTACACAGTTGGATGGGATTATTGACCGTTTCACTTTTTGTAATTCAGGTAATAACAATAATACATATATATTAAACTTCACTTGATTCACATTTCACACACGACGAGCACCGAATAAATAGACGACATTTAATCTTTAATCGGGTTTTCTTTATAGTTTACCCTTGGATTGTTCACGTTCGTTGTGCTATTGTGTTGTCGCGGCGCAACGGCTGCGTGCCGCCTACGATGTTTTGCGCCCATACACGCCACTCTGGGACTGTGCACGTTCACATTGGCCATAGCTACCTGTCTCACCGGACTTCAGCAACGCGCCGACTTCTCGATATTCAGCAATAATAATGGGTTCGTACTTAGTTTCCGTCATAATACTATAATATTATAATTGCACTTCGTATATAAATTTGTTGATCATATTATGACATATACGTCATACGATGTCATAACGTGTTTTTTTCTCGACAATACCTACTGATGGCTACTCTCCATTTGCGGTATTTTGTGTTTACGTTTGCTGTTATAGGTTATATATAGTATATATATATTTATTATACTATAAGACGTATATAAACATAAAACATATATACCAAACCTCATTCTAAAAGGTTTCCTTTTTCTCTTCGAAATATAAGAAGTCAATGTTTGATACTCATTTGATCGCCAAGAAGGTAGAATAAAGATATTTATATTAAATTCAAAAAATATTTTTATTATTTCAAAATTTTGAATAATAATAATAATAAACTATAGCCGAACCGTCACAACTTCTCTCGTGTTTGGTTGTTTATTTTGCCTTCGAACGATGATATGTAAAATTTTTTATTCTAATTTTATCGTTTAATATAATCGGCAAGTAAATATAGAAAACGATTAATTTTTTTTTCATAACTCCGTAAAAAAAAATGGAAATAAGAAATAATGTCGTCACAAAATGAGAATATTAAAAAAACCGGTTCTTGCGAACTTCGGAGGAAGCCCCAAAAACTAGCTTTGTTTTTTAATTTTTCAAGAAAATTGTACACTTGTCTTGTACTTATTTTTTATTAACAAAAATGGTACTAAAACCTTCAGCAGACTATTATCAGGTATAACAGTAAAAAATTTCAGCCGAATCGGTTCAGTATAGTTTTCTTGGTTAGCGCGGTCGTAAAAAACCACTTACAATTTTATATATTATAGTAGTATAGATTGAGGTAATGAGAAAAATTGGATTAAATGAGATTTTGGAACTTAAAAGAATCATTAAGCATTTTATTTTGATTCGCTAAATTACATTATAATTGCAGTGTTAGCTGCACTCGCGGAATTTCTTACTACCCCACAAATCGGGTGGTTATTAATTATTATACTGCTAGAATAATGCACCTTATTTATTGTATACATCTATATAAATCAGTGTTTACATTCAGATGGTATCTATACGAATGATAAAATTTATATCCTAATAAACGACGTTAATATTTATCCATATATATATTTATATATTATGTACTGAAAATATCAATATAGGCAACAGAAACAGCATCAGCAACAACAAATCACTCTGCCGCCGACGGCGTCGTCGTCTCCATCGTCCTTAAATTCGGGCGAACTACACGGCCGCGCGCTGCCGCAACAAGCTATTATCAACGTTCTGGGTGTACTGTTGATGATGGCCCTGGTGTTTGTCACAGTCGCTTTGTTATCGCAAAAGAAGTCTTGCCGGAGGAATTCGTCGTCGTCGCTGTCGCCGTCCACGATGAGATATTGCAGAAATGGCGGCCAGTCGTTCCAACTGGTGCCGTCCTCCCCAGCTGCGGCTGACGGATCTGATCACGGCGGCCGCAACGGCCGGATGTGATCACTTAAATGTTATAAATTGTTTTACGAGGACGAGGACGACGACGACGACAACCATCACCACCGCCACAACGACCAGACAGCACTCGCGCACCACATATATTACGACATTCAGAATACTATTATAATATTATGTTGTTCATACAGTCGACACACGCTATAACGTTACACAGTACACTTTAAGGCCTATTATAAAAAAAGCACAGTATATACAAAATACGACTTGTAACACTATACACATATACATTCATTCGTACACCGATCGCGAAAAGCTCGACGTATAAATAAGACTATCGCCGAAACTCCCGAACAGCGAACACCGGACATAACACGCCGTGAAACGAGCGTTTCGACGCGGTGACGCAAATCGACGTTGACGACAACGACACGACACGAGAACGGAACTCGATCCGAGACAACTACCTGTTGCGGTAATAATACGACAGCGTAACGGCGGACGAAAGACTCCGTTAATTATAATATACATAATATAATAATGGTGGTGGATGAAATCGGAAGTCTGCCGTTTGTAAAATATACGAATGTGTGTGTTCGGATTTGTGTGGGTTTTGTGGGTGTGTGTGTGTGGGTGTACTATAATGACGTGGTTGGGTTCGACGGTGATGCGCCGTCGACGCTTGTGACGATGACGAAGCGTTGGTGATGGTGGTAAATAATATGGTGATGGCGCCTTATCGAAGAAAATTTTCACTCACAAAAATCATATACACCTTCCTTCTACACATGCATATTATCATCTATGCGATTACCATAATATATACAATATACTATACGTGTATACTGTATAATCAATGCTAATACTTAAGTTTTGTACTCTTCAATCGATCATATAATAATTAATAATTATTATATACAATATTGTACTTTGTACAAAATTTTTATGTACAATTAGTACGTACATACCTATTTAATTATTTTAAATATTTTTAACCTGTTTGCTCTGTTAATGGCCCAACAAATCTGTGGAGCTACACGGGATTTTCCTCACATACTAAAACTTTTGCTTATACGTGCACAATAAAACGAATGCATATTAACATTGTACGATATATTATTATAATTAATTAAAATTTAAAAATGATATGGTATATAAAAAAAGAACGTAATTACTCACAAATTTAATACTTTTTTTTTGGGTGGGGGTGGTTATTGGGCCTTTAAGACCATCCCGTTTCACAACCAAGCTTCCATTCTTACATTCGGTTACTTACTTATTTAAAAGATTTTGTATTTTTAACTTTTTGAAAATACTGCTGTTTATATTATATATTCAAGTAATTTTCTTAATACAGCGTATAATAATCAATTATTATATATAACGTTTTTGAGTTTTCTACTACAGATATATTTAGTTTAAAAAAAAATAAACATGTTTTATTTCTTTTCAAATTTTCAACGCAATATAAAGTAAATAGGTAGCTGGTATTTTATACTTGTGATATATTTGTATTACTACAACACTTCCCCCTACAGTATCCATCTACTTTTACACTCGTATGAAAACAGACAATCTTTTTCTTGAGACATAAAGGTAAAATCTAGAATATATGTTTTAGAGATTGTATATGATTTTTCAAACTTTTTGTCACGAGTTATATGACCGTTAATCCTCTTTAGACTCATCTTTTAAATTTCTGAGTATATAATTCCGCTTTTGTCAATTTACAAACTACATATTCTATACAGGTACTTAATATAATAAACTATGTACATATATGTATTCAAAGTGCACCATACTGCTGTAGTATTATATAACTGTCTGCTAATATTCTATGTACCTATACGTTGTTATATGTATTAGGTATATACCTAAACATAAAACGTTCCTATTCTATATGCATATAATATTTTTTTTCAAAACTATAATATTTTTATTGTGGGTGTTTCAGAGACGGTAAACAGACAATATCTGAGTTGATCAAACAAAAGTTACACTTGAACAAGGAACCGGTAGTGGTTAATGTGTTGGCTGTCTTGCTGGTATCCGTGCTGGTAATTGTATCGTACACGGTACGCCGAGAGTCACTTAAGCGGAGGCCCAACAACAAACCGTCATACACGGCAACAGTGAGTCCACTGCGCATAAAATCTTCGTCGTCGTCTACCGGAAAGTTTGGATCGGGAAAGCAATCGTCGCAGCCTCCGGTTTGAGGTGCATATACACACGTCATTCCGCAACGACTTCTGCCATCACTTCTATATTTAAAACAAACAAAATACAATTAATAACAAAAGTACAACTACAAATTGTCATCGTCGTGTAATCAGTCTTATACTATATTTATAGAAATAACAATATACATTCTAAAATTTGTTTCTCCTATATCATTGCAACCGGCCTACATTTTCATTTCCATTTTCATATTATTATTTTTTTTTTATTATCTATAATAAGTACACTAATACGTTAACATTCATTGGCCGTAACATTGCGCAATTATTAATGAAAACTCTAAGTAACATTATTTAACTAATCTTTGTGTTCCACATTCCTAATTGTCTTCCTATTTCCATATTTCTCTTTAGATAGGTACTATTATGCGTATGTTTGTTTATGTGAATATAACAAATTACAATAACTTACCGATATTGAAATAATATTTCAGATCGATTATATTATATTCACATGTGTACCTATAATTAATAGTATAGTAAGTATTAACCTACACAATAACGTAGTTAGACAATGATACAGTTAAATGGAATTGACTTTTTTTCTAAAATATTGCGTCTTTTCTACTATAGATATTCTTTGTCTATGTTCATACGCACACTTGTATACTCTCGTGTGTACTATATAATTTGTGTGTGCGTATGAATGTTAGATTATTACATTAAAATATTATGGAATTTTTTTTACAACAATAACGTACCTATTTGATAAATGTATAGGATTAAGTAAAAAAAAAATATATAATACGTTTGGCACGGTTGTTTTTACAATACTAAAACTCAAGAGTGTCTATCAATTTATACCTATATTATAATATTATGTTCATAAAAAACACAACATTTATAATGTGTGAAGGTTTAGAATAAACTATTTAAAACAATTCGACCAAATTTAAAACAATCGCGAGTTTTACACATTATTTGATGTAAAATTATTATATACTATTATTATTTATTATAATTATTATCATTAGCAGTGTGTGTGTGTGTGTGTGTAATTTTTTTCAAAAATATAAATACATTTAACTATAAGATAAGTTATTATTATCGAAACTATACTAATATAATATTATTTATAAATTATTAATGTTTTTCGTAATATTTGTATTTAAATTTTTAACAAAAACAACATAGAATATTATTACTATATAAATATATATGCGTAGGCAAAAAATAGAGATTATTATTATCATTATTATTATATATATTATATATAATATATATATATATATATATAATATATTAATATTAATATATTATTGTTTTTGTTATTGATAATTTTTTATTATTATTATTATTATTATTATTATATTATTATTATTACTATTTATATTTCTAATTTATTGTACGTTTTTTTGGGTGTTGTAATTAATTTTATTAAATAGCTTTAGAGAAAAAAAGGAATAGAATTTTTACAAAAAAAACTTACGCGTACTATATACCATTACTAATTATAGCTATTACAAGTACCGATTTATTATTATTATTATTATTATTATTATCTAGCATAATATAATTAATATGTATATTATATATATATATTATAATACTACATATACATATTACTATTAACATTATTATAATTAGTTGTTTTACTATATAATAAATGATAAATACATTTTCAAAACTTCTTTAAATGTATTAGTATTGAGTTAAAATGTCTTTTAAATTCAATCGTGAACTCCAGCGACCATCACAAATAGTTCATTTATAATAGTCACAAAATCTTATGATCAAATTAATGCAGCTAACAAATGCAACAAATATCAAAAAAAATAAGGTTACATCTGTTAGGTACAGCCGTACAAGTATTCAGGATTCAAATAAATATATTTTATATTCTTTACCTTCAGATAGATTATGTGTCTATTATAAAATATGTTATTGCTTCTTAACATGTTAATATAAATTACTAATTAGTGGTAAATATCAGTATAAAGGTTGGTAAAATAATTGTAAATTATACTGATAAATGATAATATAAAAGTGTTAAATATATACTACACGATAGGTGTAGTCCATATTTCTATATAGATCATGATTATAATAATTATAAATAAACAATATGTTATTTAATAACATATAAACCTTTACATTTTATGCTACATATAAAGTAATAATAGTAGTAAAAGCAATAATTTTAATTCTAAAAAGATTGAAAACCACTGTGTTATTAAATACAATTTTAATTGGGGTTAACCAAACCCCTAACCTAACACAACTAGGTTAAAAAAAGTTCCCTTCAACTGAATTTAAATAATAATTTCTGTGAACAAATTTGAGCCGGAGCGGCTCGCCTACAGTGTTTACATATTGCGCACTGCAGTGCTCGTGTTTTGCTCTCGCTCGCCTCGGTTCACTAGTCATTCGCATTTGTGCTCATATGTAAACGCAGCTTAAAATATGAAGTATAAATATAAACATAAACTTCAATTTACTTAATTGATAATTAGAATTCAGGACTAGCTTTTAATATGATAGACACGCACATTATACCAACCTGAGTACCAAAAGGGCATGTGAGAGTTGTTAAAATTAGAATTTGATCAGAGGGAGGGATGTCAAAACAATGCTTGCGCTGAGTACCTACTGAATTATTCAAAGCCGGCCTATATAGTTGATAATGTACAAAGTAAGATCATATATTATAATTAATTGGAGTTTACAGAATTCCAGTTTATAAAAAAATTATAGAATATAATGCATGTAATGTAAATTTCAATATAATACTAATACTAAATTATAATAAAATTGGACTGTATATTTATTTTCATTACACCGCGTGTCCCAAGAAACAGGGTACACTGTATCATTCATTAGATATCCAGTAAATATTTTTCAATTCTGTTTGCGGGACATTAAGATTAATAATACATTTTTCAAGTAACTTTGATGTATCAACTTATTGTAAACTCAAAATTGGCTAAATTAGAACTTAAGGTATAATTAAAACAAACATCTTAGTAAATTTGAATATATTTTTTTAATTGTATGTATTATTATTTATATTTTATTTCCTTCTAAACACCATAGTGTAATCAGAATTGTTTTTACTAAAGTAATAAAATATTTGCTATTTAATTTAATTACTTTGCTATACCCAATTTATTTCTTTATTATCGTGACTTAATGGTAATAAAGATTAGGCACATAGGTACCCAAAGGATTGAAAGTTCGTGGCGCTTATAGACTAAAAATTGTGAAAAGTATGTGTGGTATAACTCCAAACTTACATCCAACTTCCAAGGTATAACATAATAGATTACCTATATAAATATAATAACTATTACAGGTATTTCATTGAAACGTTCCGGAGAGGTTTGAATAAAAGTGACACATTTAACGCATTTATGAGAGACATTTTAGTATTTATTTATTTTATTTTAATTTTTTCTAATTATTTTTATACTATGAAACAAATAATGAGATGATAATGTTAAATAATATGTTACTTGTTTGTAAGGATTTATGTTTGTCATCAACTCTTATCACTTTCACATCGTCCACTTATAATGAAAATGTAATATTGCTTAAAATCGAAATATAGCTATAGAATATAAAGTGATAAAAATGGGTAGAGCGAAATCTAATAGTAAAACACATACTGCAGTCATGAGTTGTAATGTTACCAATGACATCAGACATTCAAACATGATAGTCGAAATAACATAATTTAATCGAGTATTTAAATTAAATTCTAAATTTCTATTTTATTGTTTTTAATAATACTTTTTTTTGTTTGTTTATTTCTGTCTTCTGATACATCATTCATATAATAAAAAAGTATACAATAAATAATATAACACATTTATGTATCACCTTTAAGCAAGCTTGTGGTAGTGTAGGGAGTTATTTAAATATATTAAATTAAATTAAATGTAATAACAAATTGTAAATACAATAGACCATTAGCGATCAAATAATTTTGTCATGGGGAGGGATGTACCTAACTAATTTTTTAACAAACACTATAAAAATCTACATTTTTAAACATGAAAATTAATATTGCCTTTTTTTAATTATATTATTAAATCTATTTTTCTGTTTTTTTTTTTTTTGCCAATTCATCCAGTACTCCGTCTGTAATTATATTGACAACCCCACGATGAACAAACACCCATAGTGGCTAAGCCATTGAGACGACTCTAAAACAATATAATTACACAATTCATATAATAATGTAATAAAATATAATAGTTTAAAGATTCTTTAAATACATTTACTACTTGAAGTGATACCAAAAATTCAGAATTAAGTGCTTTAATTAGAATAGAAGCATCTGTTGCAGCAGTTTCTTTCCAAGTAGAAATATCTTCTAATGACACTACCTACTACGAAGTTAAAAAGTTCTATAAAATCATTTATAGCTTTATACCTCTAAACCCATTTTGTTGCACATAACCACTTTAAGCTTTTTACTTTTGGGTCTATATTACTTTCATTAATTATATTTAAAAAAACATTTTGACGTTTAGGCGAATTAAAAAAGCAATTTTTTTTTCTATTATGTCCAAGCAATTTCTAATATGCTGGATATTACTAACTTTAGATACAGCTAAATTGAGGCTATTGGCAACACAATGCACATATTATGCTTTAGGGTAGGTATGTGTCCTTAATAATAGTTTGAACACCTTTTAGATGTCTTGACATATTATTAGAACCATCATAACCTTGGCTTATCATATTGTTGCAGTCTAATAGTCTTGAAATTTATTTATAACAACATAAAATATTTTATATTAACTTAAAATATAATTTCTTCTTATAACTTAGGATAATATATTGAAGCCTAAGGTCTGACTTGGCTATGAATTATATTAAAGTCTTTGCAAGTTCCAAAGCTGTGAGTTCTTATTTTATTCTTCCGAAAATCATCTTCCCTCTTCCATTACTGTTTTAGTATGTACTTAATAATAATTCGTACATTTAAAGTTGCCAAATCAGATCTTAAGACCTTAGACTTCAATATATTATCCAAAGTTATAAGAAGAAATTATATTTTAAGTTGTTATAAATAAATTTCAAGACTGACCGTTGGACTTAGTACCCATTTAAAACTTACTTCTTTTGTCGTTGAAGTCAACAACTAAGGCATATATTATAAAATTGAACTTGGCTCTCATTTTACATATATGTTTTTGATGAGATACATACTGCTGAAACAAATAAGACCATAATCTCTATGTCCTCTTAAATCTATTTCCTGTTGGCCTCATAATATAAGACATTCTATGATTGGAATTAAACGCTTTCAATTTTCTTCAATCTGTTTTGTTCTAAAAATGAAATTGAAAAATGTAGCTTAAATATAGCCTTATATTTATAGACTGACATTCAATTAAAACTATACTTATTACTTTGATGTAGGTACCTTTCACTATCAATCAGGCTCGGCTTGAAGGGGGGGGCACTGGAGCCTTAGCCCCCCCCAGGCTTTAAAAAATGTTTAATTTCTTAATACATATTTTATTTGATATGTTTGAATATTTTTCCTTGTCAATATTAAACCCCGATTATTAAACTAGATATCTAACAATTTTATATTGCCTGAAAAAAAACACAATGATATTAAAATATGTGGTGTGTATCATATAGGAACGTATCGCTCCCTCGTTGAACCCTAGACCATGTGGCTGTGACGGTGGCGTAAACTAATTTGTAGAACAGACCATTATTGCCTATTGGTCAATAGTTAATAGCCATAACATTGTAACACGTTAAATTACTATTAATTTGTCGACAGACAGTTTACGTATATAATATATATATACGTATACATATTATATAAATAATATAAAAAAAGACTCCCCCTCAACCAAGTCTCAGGAGCCGTCCCTGCAAAGAATGCGATTAATAATTGAAAAACTGTTATTTAAATAATCATTTAAAAAGTTATCAGATTTAAGTAATGCAATTTTATAGTATTCCAAATGTCCATGTTTCTTAAACACCTATATTGAAAAATCATAAACATTTTTAATAAATTTGTTTGTAAATGTACATACATACTTCTGTAGCTTTTTTTGTAGTTAGTAAAAGCTTCCAGTACAAGAGTATCTAGATTTTGACCACCAATTCTTGAATAAGCAACACAATATTTGGAAAAATCACATTAGTACTTCTCTAAATATGCGAGCCAGTTATACAGTTATATTCAGCCAATGGTGTTGAAATTTTAATCCTCTTTTAGCATTACAATCAAGTATTGGAAAGATAAATGTAACTGGTGATATCCACTCATTTTTGAGAATCTGAATACATTTTAATTGTAATAGTTGTAATAATAAACTACAACCACGTATGTTATTAATTTAAACATAAATTAACGATTGACAAAATACTTACTTAACATCTATCAGCATCGGTCAAAGGTACTATTAATATAAGAACTAATGTCACGAGTATTGTATTCAACAGCCTAATATTGTAATTAATTGCTCCATTGCCATCATAAATAAAACATTTGACATTAACTTAATAGAATAAATATTATAAAAATTATATAGTAGTAAAATATATACATTACAAACAAAATAATAAAATGACTAAACAATATTCATACAGTTTTAAAAGTACAAATTTTAAATGTATTTATACTTTCACATTTAATTTTTAATTAATAATAAAATTGATCTTCAATTTAATTAAAGTAAGTACTAATAATAACTGAAAATTAATATGTTAAAATTTGCATTCGTGTAGGTACTTACCCAACTTAAGTTTTGTGACCCTACTGTCTAGTCTGTCTCTTTTTGTGGTAAAGGATTATCTAATTCAGATGTATCAACATTGACAACATCATCTAATTGTTTAACTTTTTTAGAAAAAAAAAACTCAATATTGAGCCATCTTTTCTTTTAGCACTCATAATGATTGATGTTTATATTATTTGTAGCTGAATGACAAATTAACAGTTATAACATCTATAACTCGATGATTTAAACTTTAATACTTTGTAGTCATAAGTCATTAAGTCAACACTCAACATTCAAGAAAAAACAACCAACTAATATAGTAATATCTGAGAATTGGGAAATATGAATACCAATAAGTATCACTCGAATCGATATCGGTATGCACAAAAAGGAAGGTATTAATTATTACTTGGTATCGAATATTCTTGATTATCGGCGAAATAATTCCCATTTATTTTGTATAGACAACTAAATACTAAATAGTAAATATAAATAATAATAATAGCTTAATTCATAGATATGAGTCTATATTGTAGACTATAAATGATAATAATAATTATTATACCATATATAATGACACAATGTATAAAATTATACTAAATATAGGCGTAAGACATAAGGTCTACTGCCCTTTAAAATCTTAAAATAAGTGCTATAATATGCCCTAAAAACACAATAAATAGTATAAATGAAAATTTATTTTGTTCACAAATTAAAAAACTTTCATACTTATAAATTAATAAATTAAAATTTTTTGTTTTTAAATTGATTATCTAAAAAAAAAAAAAATGATACATCATTAATTATATTACAAACTTTTTTTTTTAAATACTAGGTAATACTACTTGGGTTTGAAAATAGCAAAATAAAATTACATAATTGGAGTCTTTGGTGCACAAAACAAATTTATAGCTTACTCTGTTATTTTTATCTGAATCTAATAAAAATTAGCAAATGCTATAAAATTCTAGCCCTGATGATTATATTATATATTTAAAAAAATAAATAAAAATAGGAAACGAGTAATGTTACCACAGGGTGACTCCTCTCATCGAATTGTTCACACAAATAACTTACTATTATCTTATATTCTTATTGTTCCTAAATGAACAAAATCTAATTCTTATCTAAATCCTAATTGTATATATCTTATAAGCAATAAAAAAAAAAAAAAATGTATTTTATTTACACCAAAATTATTTTATTTTCTTCTTCTTCTTCACAGGCATCACAACTCTTCAAGAGCCTCTGCCGCCACCGTCATTTTTTTCTACTCCTCTCGATTTTGTACTTTTTCTTCCCAATCCGGTATCCCTAGTTTCTCTAAGTCCTGCTTTATTATTCAATCTATCCATTGCTTCTTTGGACGTAAAATTATTTTATTTGCACAATTTGTTTTTTTCTACTAACAGCAAACAAGTCCACAGCAGCAATGGTTAGTAGACTGACTTTATTATATACAATACATTTTAATTTTTTTAATGTACAGATAGTTAACAAATAAGTAATCTCACATGTTCACTTTCGTGAAGTTGTAGTCGTTTTTTGACAAAATATTCTTCTTTACAAACATAACATTTTAAATCTTGATCTTTTGCACACCATCGGTTTAATTGGTAATGATCATATTCTTCACAAATTTTATTACAAAATTCGCAAAAAAATGGCTGTTCAATTTCACATGATTCATCTAATGCTTTCATATGATTTTCATCGGGTTTCCATGAATCTTTTGAAAGGTAGTTTTCATAAGGCGATCCATTATTTGTAGCACTTACATAAAATTCCTTTGGTACACATTCCATTATTTTTCTGACTATGTCATCTTCTTGATGCATACAATCTTCGCAACAAACTGTATAATTATTATTACCTGAATTTCCATTCAAATCAATGTAGGCTGAGGTTAAAGTATCATTATTTGCAATATCCATAGAATTGATATCATCGTTGGTGGTAATAGAAATTGTGCGATTATCATTTAACACGTTTAAAAACTTATCTTCGTTATTGGAGGTATCTGTACTTGTTCCAGCATTGTCAGGTGTCATAGACTTCTGAGAAACGCAAGAATTACTATTTACAGGTGTTTGACACTTAGATTTTTTGTTTTGTTTGTTATATTTTCCACGTATTTTTTTAATACGATTCTGAGGTATTTCATGTTGAATTTTGTTTTTGTTTTTTTTGATTCCGTTTTTGGCTTTGTAAACCATACTTAAAAAATAGATAAATTATCTATTGATAAAATGTCTGTTAAGCAAAAAATTGTGTGAATACCTTTAGTGGTAAAAATTGAAAAAAATGTTCTTTTTTGATATTTTTCATATAAAAATCTTCATTTTTTCATATATAAATATATATATATATTCTTCATTCAAATGTTAAAAAAGATCAGTTTCAATTTGCTTATAAAAATGTAATGATAATCAGCCAATCTGTCAACAAAAGAAAAAAATATTTATAATTTTTATAATTTATTAAACTAAAAAATTAATATATTATTATCATAAGTAAATACTACATTTTAAAAGGAAATCTATTTTTATTTTTTTATATTTACACTTGTTTGAAAATATTAAAGGAGTATTTTATACCATAGCAAAATAATAACTATTGATTTTGTAACGATACTAGGGACAGGAGGGTGAAACTTTGAGTTGGCCAAGTAAATATATCTAAATAAATATGAACAAGTCGATTGCCACGTCTGAGAGTCTAGCAGTTTTTATCGAATGTAAATGATTGTCCCGTAAAAAAAAAATATTTACAGGAAATGGTAAATGAGTGTCTAGCCATCAGTCATGATATTATGTCAAATAACATAATACTAATAATAATTAATCTAATAATCTAATAATTAAATCCAACTACAAAATACACTGTGTTTATTTATCAAAGCAATGTAAAGTGTGTATTATGTAGGTATTTAATCAATATTTATCACCGATTCAACTAATATACCTATTAGGTATTATGATATACATCCAAGTAAACGAATACAGTACAGTGAGATACAAATACTCTTGTGCCCTAAACATGACCTGTGATCGTAGACATATCTCAAAGAAATGAAAAATACAATGATATAATGTAATGCAGTGTTTCTCAAACTGTGGATTGCGAGAAGTTTTTTTAATTAAATAGATTGTAAGAAATGTATGTTTTATTTTTTTTAATTGTTTAGACCAGAGGTAGGTATTCAAACTTTTTCATCCCAAGGCTCCTTTCAGTCTTCACAAAATATTGACGGCTCCCAAATTAAAAATGACAAAAAAATCAATGTTTGTATGAATGTAATTTATATTTTATTATTTATACTAATTATTTATTACTCGCGATTAGTATTGCCACACACGACATAAGCACTGATAATTTAACGATGACAGTCGATGGTTACAAACTTACAACATGGGCTATTATTATTATAAAAATTTAGCTGCTATATTGCTATAATAATATTAACTGGTTATAGTAATAAAGTACTATAAATATAAAACTTAAATTTATCACTATAACTATAACATTATGGAAAAAAATTAAAGCTATATTTAGCGAATGATTATTGTAGACAATTCAACGTTTCCCAGCCAGTGTGCCTCAATGATAATAATAAACGTTTTTTGTAAAAATATTTATAGGTTTTCAATTATATTTTTCATGTACCATTCCACTCGCAGTCTTACAGTTTTAACGAGCCTTTAAGTCGTATGCTAAGAAATTGCAATAGTGTTGCTTTTGACTTTAATTTTGAAAATGAATTTAAACTACGCTGTTTATGTCTAGGCTACGGATAGATACATAATTTATAATATTTATATGTAATGTAATAGCATAACTATATTGTAAATATTGAACTTAAATTCTTTTTGTCATAATTCTAAATTCCTTGTAATAATTCTATAATTCTAGTAATATTAATATTAATCTTTTGTGTTATAGTATAATTTATGTACACTCTTTGCCCTAGGGGCGTTAATAATAATAATAATATGACGTGGCTCCCTTCGACAACTCCCACGACGCTCCTGGGAGCCGTTACGCACAGTTTGAATGCCTCTGGTACAGACTATAGAACTAATAGTCTATAATAGAAGTATAGGGAGTCATGATAGATTTTTGGAAGAAATTTTAGGTGGCGGTGCTTAAAAGATAGAGAACCACTGATGTAACGTATTGAATCAAAAAAAGAGTATTGTGCATCGGTACCTAAACGAATGTGCTTCAAATCAAAACAGACACAACCGCTGTACGATGACCTGTAACCAGGGCTGGATTAAAGTTTTGCCGCCCATAGGCTAAAATTAATTTACACAGGTAAAATTTTCTATTTAGTTTCGACCGTTAAAATTTGCCGCCCTTTAATATTTGCCACCCTAGGCTATAGCCTAAACAGCCTAAGCGGTAATACGGTCCTGTCTGCAACACATTCATAGTATCTACCTACTATTTTTTAGTATAAACAAACTTCAACACAATGTAAATGTACAATTAGGGCCGGGCCACACATAGCAGTTGAACCATTCAACAAATACAAATATTTTGATTTTAAATGCAACCGCCTGATACGCGTTCACAGATAGACGGTTCAACAGCGGAAATTGTGGAGGTTCAACCGCTATGTGTGGCCCGGCCCTTAGATAAGTATAAAATACATACCTCGTAAGTAATCGTTACAATAGCACGAACAGAATCCGCGTACGGTTTTTAAAAGACGCGTACTACGCGTCTACGCGAATACGAAAAAAATGAGTCGGATTAATTCGGGAAAAGTCTTAAAACCCGGTGAAAAACGGGATACATTCGACAAATCACGTAAACAATAAATGTCAAACAAAGAAGTATTCAAATACAGTATTATCGTTACAATACCGGCGTCGGTTGGAACTCGGCGTCGGCGGGACTCGGCGTCGGCGTCGGCATCGGCATCGGCATCGGCATCGGCGACCGTTGTACTGCAGCGAAGTCTTTTTTCGGTTTTCAGAACTACGCTTGGTATAGCAAGAGCCCCAATCGAGAAACGGGCAAACTAATAAAATAGGAATACCGATTACCGATTACCGAATAGTAGTAATATAGGAAGAGAAAAGATAGATAATAGTTACGTGAATAATAATAATAATAATTTTGTGTTATATAAATACATAATACATAAATTATTATAATTACAATAATATTATTAAACCATCGGAGAAAAATGAATAGGTAGCATAATAAGAAAATTACTATTAATGTGTGTTATAAAAATGTATGAAGAGTGATGCGAGTGACAACGATTTGAAACAAATACTGCAGGTCGACAAATTAAATATACCTAGGTAACATTTTTTTGTTACGTACATTTATTTTCAATAACTAAAAATATACTAGAATATAATATAAATAAATTTTTCATGATAAATATTATAATTTGATGTTATTATATTAGTTGATAATTTTAATGCTGAAAAGGAATTAAAAAATCAAATGTGTACAGTATCAAAAAAAAACATCAAAAGCGCCTAGAGAGAATGAGAACCTAGTGGCTAGTACATTAATGATAAATTATACATTTATGCCAAATCTGGACTTAATTCCAAATGCATGTACGCGTTCACATTTTTCTTCTTTATTTATCCGTGCCATTTCACTATTTTAAACGATTATTTCATTTTTGTGATTTCAATAGTTGTTTTTGTTTAATCTGATTCTTCAGATTTAATTATTTGTTCCGTTTGAAGAATATTTTTGCGGCATTTTTTGATAAACGAAAAAAAATTCTTTGCATTTTTAAAGAGGTCTCAATACTCTCAATATATTTCTTTTATTACAATAAATGTATTTTTTAAGAAATAAAAAACCAAAAATGTATTTTTTTTTTTTTTAATGTTGTCAATCAACACTTTATAATCGATTGATAAGTATAAAACAAATTGTTTATATTTTAAATATTAATTAAATTCTCTAATAACAAGAGTTACTAATAGTTTCATTCAAAATATAATGTAATTATTATTATTTTTCAGTTTAATAATATTTAATTTATTTAATTTTTTTAGAACGATTATTTACATTAAACACCTTCATTTTATTATAAAACAATGTTGAGTAATTTTATTAACCAATATCTAGTTTTTAAAATTAATATTTAGATAATAAAACAATGCTATGCAAAATCACTGAATTTTGTTTTATGCTTTTAATTTAAAACCTGATAATAAAGCAGTCAACCATATCAAGTATTAACTATATAGAGTTTTACTTCAGCGGAATAGAACTCTATTATGACTACATGTTATACTATAGCACTATTTATTTTTGGTTGCGTTTTATTCTGTGAAAATTCTAATTTGAAACCACTTCTGTCAGACTAACCTTGCCAATAAAGAACAAAAGTGGTGAGTCTCTTAGAAAAAGTACAAAGACAAATTGCATTGCTTATAACCTTTAAAATAAATATAGATATATCAGGTGATACAAATGGACTTATTGCAGTGTTTGAGAACGTGTTGTGCATTCACTTTTTTTATACTACAGTAAGTTCCAAATTTCTCGTATCGCATCTTTAATATATTTGTGGGAAATCGGCGTATTTAAATTCGGATTTTTACAGCATGTAAGTAAGAAAATTATAACTGAAAACTGAAAAGTATACTTTTAAGTTTCAATTGTTATTTTTTTAAAGTTTAAACAAAATATTTATGTATTCAGTTTTTAATTTTTCAAAATAATAATTTTCTTGATAATATATTTTTTTTAAATGATTCAAAATAAAATATTTAAATTTAATGAAATTAAAAAAAATTAAGTTTTGATTTAACTTTAACTTTTTATGTATCTTCAAAAGAAATTACGAAAAATCATTAAAATGTGGAAAATTAGTTTTAAACTATATTTAAACATTCCAAAAGTAAAATTAAACTACAAAACTGAATTATTAAAGAGATAAGTAAGTAGTCATTTTTGGTCGATAACTCTATGTATCATTTATTTATACGTTATAACTTATAATTTTAGTATATAATATTAGCCATAGCATTTCTCTTAATAATATTAATATTACTTTACGTTTAATGAATTATTTGGTGTAAGTTTTGCTGTTGTAATATTTTTATCTATATAAAATACATATACATATATTATATAAATATATAAATACATATACATTAGAATTATATTTATTTTATTTGGGGACATTATAATACATAATTCAATTAATAACTACATACCTAGACTTTTAAAACGTCATTTTATAGTTATATAATTGACCGGACGAGTTTCTACAGCTACCGTTGTATAATAATATAATCTTTATAAAGGTATCGAGTTTTTGTTAAAATATTGTTTAATAACATGCACGCTTTTCTATGTAACAAAATAATTCGTATTTTTCATGTATGTACTCCACTTAGAGAACACTTTAAGACTTAAATATATAAATTTATTATATAAAATACCTTCTATTAAAAATGCACGCATTCATATTTGGATATATAAATATCCAAGCACTTTTAGTATTGACGGAATAGTAATTTACTGTCAGATATGTGAGAAAAAAGTTACATGATCAAAGGAATTTTAAATTGTCCCGCACATACGTACAGCAACTTATATAACAGTTTCTACAGAAAAGAAAAATAATACTCCCAAAATTCTAGTAGTTTGGTGCTTATATAACAGCCTCGTAGTAAAAGTTTGACGCTCAAAGAGAATCTCAGCAGTAACCAGTGATTTTTGTGAAATATTAATAGGGAATAATATTCCTTTGAAAAAACTTAGCAACCAAAAATTCTGTAATTTTAAATAAATTATTACAATATTTTTGTATACGTCTTATAATAGATATCATATTCATAAAATAGAATGACTGCTCCAGATCAGCATAAATAGATAGGTGACACATGCCACTAATAAAAAAGGTGTAAATACCTGTATAAAAATAAAATATTACACTTATTAACACTAACATAGAATGTTACCCGGCGTATAGTATAGGCAAAGTAGATACTAGATAGGTTACAGTAGTAATCAATATATTTTCAAACAATAACATTTTAGCTCATTTGTAAATTCATAGTTCCGTACTTCCGTACTATAGGTCTGTATTAGTATAATTAGTTTTATAATTATGATTATTAGTTTTATCAGATATGAGTGAATTTTGAAATAATTTTAAAAATAATGTGAATTTAATACTTACGTTTAATCAAATATTATATATTTTTAATTTGTATTAAATTAATGACGATTAATAATTTTATATTATCATATATTTTGATGATATCAATTTAATGTTACATTAAACTAAATGATCATTCGTTCAATAAGTTATATATTGTAACCAATTACCTATTGTTGAATTATTAAAATGTTTATTAATTAAATATATAGAAATACATTTTTTTAAATTAAATGAATTATGAATTTAATTTAATATGCGCTGAATATAACTGAGTTTAAAATTTCCAAAATTAAAGAAATCAAAATTTACATTATTAATAATTCAAATATAATACATAAAATGAAAATGTTAAGATCTATTAGTTTATAGGTATAATATAATATGGAAATTGGAATATTAATCTGTGGATGTCCATTAAAGATTCTAAGCGATTATTGCTGTGTGTTAGTATTACAAATATATGCATGTATATGTATTTTTTGTGTGTTGGTAATCATTTCTAGTAAAAAAAAAATACCGATATAGGTACTAGAGTATTTACGCAAAACCAATATTTGTAATTTGTACTATCCACTTTGAACTTTATAATACAAAATAGTTCTTACTAATTTGTATCTGTCTATTTTCGATATTTATTTTTATTTTTAATTGTGAAAATTACAAAATGTTATGAGGATTCAGATATCAGACGTTAAATTTCAAATTTTTATGACTGAATTTGTACCTATATTTTTATCAACAGTTTTTCAATTATGTTTGTACCTATGTATGATCATACCAATGTGGCAATGTAGGTATAATATACAATATACTTAAATGTATTACTCGCAAGTTGTACTTATATAAACGTACAACCTATTTAATTACGAATCATTATACCTACCTATCCGTAATCCGTATAAAAATCTCAATCTGTTTTAATTTTATTTTTAATAAAATTGTAACAGTTCAAAATTATAGACATTTAATATGAATAAATTCATCTAGACGCTGTTATACCGAAAAGTTTTTATTTATTTATTTTTATGATAATATAATATAATCTACAAACTATTATACCATCTATAACAAAAAGTAAAACTAATTAACGAGGCATAGCTTGAATGACGGATTTAATTTATCGAAAATAAAATCGTTGTCGAATTGAGAATTGATGGCCTGTTTAATAATATCAGTTGTCAGTACTACCTATTATTATCACTATTATAATTAAGAAATAGATACGGGATTATTAATTGGCGACTGACGAGTGATTCATCATTCTATATAATATATTATTGATATAAACATTATAAAGCTAATATATTAATATAGTCAATACAGACAATAGTTATATAATAGTATTCATTGTTATTCAGTATTTTAGTGTCTATTCTTTTTCGTACGGAAGAATTGGTAAAATATTAATACGTAAAAATAATGTAACTCTATGGAGGCATCCACCTCCACTGTGTCTGTCCGATACTCCAAAGTATGAACACAATTACACAAACCACAGCCTTCTTACGTAACAATAATTTAATATCGGCAACATAATTTGGAAATACATAGTCATTGCATAGTCCAATAGTCCCTATTGGAGTATTGGACATTTGGGCAGACAGCGCAACCGCACACAATATCTAGCATAATAAATCACGTCATTATTAAAATATTTTTTATATTAATATGTTCTAATAATCTACTATATAGTATTTTGTAGGAGTCGCTTACGTTGGCTACACTGCGTTCGTTGATACCGTTGACGCCACCGCCACGAAACCGGCGGCGGCGACACCGGCCCACATCGAGCACCGACTGGACGCCATCTTTAGTTGTGGTCGACGGCGTCGGTTTCGATTAGCGTCCGCGGTGTTCGGATACGAATTATTATTCCGGATTTTACATCGTTGTTTTCGAGTTGCGACGCTCTAACTCAATTTTCACACTTATTTCCGTATTCTAGTAAATACGACGTAGTACGTCTATTTATTCAAATCGATTTTCGCTGTCACGTTCGCGCGTCTATTTACAAACGGTACAGTTTGTCGTCAAATTGTCAACTTACGCCGATTATTTATCATCCATTCGAGTAATACTCCGAAAAACACTCCGATGGCGTACAATCGACGAAGCGGCGGTGGATATGGAGGTTATGGAAGCGGAGCCGGCGGTTATGGTGGTGGCGGTGGTGGAGCTGGCGGCCGATATAACAATGGCAGCGGTTACCGAGCTGGAGGTAGCTCCGTTAGTCCTTGGCAATCTGGCTCTGGGGCTGGTCCATTACCACGACAGGCACAACAAGGTGCACATCCTCCACCGGCTCAATTGGCAATGGCCAGTAACATAATTAGCAAATTATTAACATCATCAAATTCAATGGTAAAATCATGCTTGTTTGTCATGTAAATCATTGTTCGATTTTTTAGTCTCCTTATGTCTACCTATGGCCTTTTTACTTACCTAAACTAAATTAAAAAAAAATAGCATCTGTATAATAACTGGTGTAAATTTTAGTGCATCTTAGTACTTGTCGATTAGAGCCTCTTATATAATATAGGTTCCTTGAGCCACAGTTCTAAATAAAACCTTAGTAAATACATTAAATTTTAGTTCTAGCAAGGAAACTAAATTCACGATTATACGTGATAGGTATCAACAGTAACTATTAGGTACTTATGCTTTCTTTAATTCAGTGGTGTCAAATAAAGATTACTAACGACACTCTGTTCAGTAAGTAAACCTTACCGCTTACTAAAGCTTCATCCTCCACAAATTACTCGGTTGTTGAATCTGATTGATTACATCTTTCGCCAATGGAGGAATTTCATTTAGAACACTATTGTTGAATGACAACCAAGTGTGTGAAGAATGAACCGATGTTTGTTTGACACTGTGTATTTTTTTGCTGAACAAAGAATATACTTGATTCCTTACAAAATTGGCAACTATAGCAAGAGTCGGTAATAAGCAGCACTAAATCTGGTCTAATGGAAAGAAATAAATGAACTGCCAAACATTTTTTTTTTTAGTGCTAGTTAACTGTACAATAGATATTTGATATCTTGATGTATTTCTAGATTACAATGTCATTTATCGTTGTTTACAATAATAGTTATGATAATACAACAATTATTAACTATATTATTACAAAATTTTCGGACCCTCAAAATTATATTTTTCAAATTATCTGCTATGTCCTATCAATTCTTTATAATAATTTCACGTAGTGTATAGGCTATACATTGTATGAATATTAAGCTGCATGAAGTATATATAATAGACTGAACATGTTTCTTGTCAAACAAAGTGTAATCGCATAATTTTTAATCTATAGATGTATTTTATGAATCTTTTTAGAATAGTCATTCTGTAGAATTAACTGTTTGCAAATAAATACATAAAAAAAAAAAAAAACTACTAATTAGCTCAAAATTTTAAATGTATATTTTTATATATTACACACTTAAAACCTAAATAAATTACAGGTATGAATTTAATTTGAATTTAAGATAAATTCAAGTTTTTGAAAATTATCAAAATATTTATAAAAGTATTAGGTAACCAAAATCTCTTTAAATAGGTTACAATGATAATTTATAATGAAACCTTGTCTAATATTTCTTTAACTTATGTCCATTTTTCATTTGAAAACTGAATTTAAAACAAGTTAATCAAATATTACTAAAAAAAAAAAGCCTTTAAATTAATAATTAAATACTTATTATATTATTATAAGGTATAAGTCTAATTTTTAAAATCCGTAAGATCCACGTGTGTTGTTAACTTTATTATTAAGAAAATTTATCTTTTATCAAAATAAAAGGTTACAATGCTATCAGTGTTGCAGTATTGATTTTTTTTTTTTTTTTTGGTAGTTTAATTTTTAAACAGGATATAAGTATGTACAATGTATTACTAATTGAAACTGCTCATATCCCACTTTAAAATTAAAATTTCAATAAACAAATCAATATTACGTCACTAATTCTATTTTAACCTTTAATTTTGATAGTAAACAAATTCATTCTTATTTCAAAACTAACAACACGTAATTTGTTTAAGTGAATGTAAAATGTTTGTACTGTACTCTTTGTATTCTCTTAAATAAGAAATTCAAACTCACAATTTGTGTGTAAGACAGCACATAAATTCAATTTTTTTTTTGTCAGGTTAACATAATGTTGATTTTTACTACTAAGTTAAGTTTACTTTAGGTACTATTTTATTTTAAAATATGTTATGGTTATATTTTTAAAATTGAGAATTTTAATAATTGAATGAAAAAAATTAAGTTTGGCTCACTACTGCTACAAGTTATAATTAACTTTCTACATTTGAATGATACTAAGTATGCTCAAAACATATTCTTTTCAATTGTTTATTTCTAGACAACATTAACAAAATTATTTTGAATCAGATTTATATGTACCTATGTACCTATTTAAGATATTAATTAAAAATTATCCCATAATTTACCTATCATTGCACTTATTTAAATAATACAATATGATGGTGTTAGATTAAAACCACAGTATTATACAGAAAGTTTATCAAAAAAAATCTAACAATTTTTCATTGAAATCACATTCAAATAATATATTAAATAAGAGTGGTAGTGGACAGTAGTACTTATTGTATTTATATACTAAACAATTGTTGATCATGTGTGACGGTATCAAATATACATTTTGGTGATTAGTATTTTGTCAACGCAGTTGTCATTTTTTTAAGAACTATAATATAAAGAATCTTTATATTATACATTTATGTTATGTTTCTTGTTTTCATATTAGTCTAGGTATTTCACTGATACCTTATAAAATTAATAAGAAAGATTTTAATATAGGTATTATTTTACTACATATTTAATTATTATAATGTATATTTTAGTCTGGAGGTGGTTATGGTGGTGGTCCAAATCGAAGTGGAAATTGGGGCAATGGTCCTAGAATGTCACATATGGGTATGCGTCAAAGACAAGATGGACATGGAGGATTCAATAAAGATAACAGGGTATTAAATTTATTTGATTATTACCAAATCATGTCAAATTTTAATGAAAATTATATTTTAGCGCCGTGGCGGTGGTGATCCACACCATAGATTTTCTGGTGGAGGCCGTAAATCAGGTGGAGTGAAAGATGGAGAAAAACGTAAATCTGCAGGAAAAGTTAATAATGATGAAAACAAAAAAGGGTAACTATCTAATTATAATTAATTATTTGAATCTTACATTTATTATATTATAATACTTAATGTTTTACAATTTTAGACAAAATGATCGTGAGAGAACTAAGGAACAATTGGATGCCGACAAAAAAGTGTCTTATGTTGGTGTTCCTTCAGCCGTACTTTATTGTCATGTATGTTCTAAACATATGTGGGATTCTGAGGTATGATGTAAATGTTATTGAATTATAACTATGAATTATAGTTTTTAATTTGATATTATTTTAGTCTTTTGAAAAACACGTTCGTGGAAGACCTCACGAATTGATGATGAATTACTTAGATGAAGCATACAGAATGC
This sequence comes from Aphis gossypii, assembly GCF_020184175.1. Lineage (NCBI taxonomy): Eukaryota > Metazoa > Arthropoda > Insecta > Hemiptera > Aphididae > Aphis > Aphis gossypii. The sequence goes on from NC_065533.1 coordinate 56,053,321, forward strand.
GTGTTGATTTTATGAGACATCAAATTAAAGCTGTTGAAAACCAAAGAGAAATTGATTTGGAACGTGTTACAAACAACAAACATAAATCCAATAGTAAAAATGCAGGGGGTAACTCAGGTTCTAAACCACTTTTACGTAGCTATTGTCCTATGTGTGATGTACGTTTTTATGGACCACTAACTGGGCATCGAAAAAGCGATAGACACAGGGTAGGGATTTATATTTTAATATAAACTCATATTGAATGAAATTTATATTACAATATATTATTATGTTATAGAAACTTAAACAATTTTTGCATCCAGAATGCAAATTGTGTGATGCCTTATTCCATACACGGCTTGAAATGGATGAACATAAACTTACTGCTGGACATTTGAAGGTAAATAAAAATTATACAGCTTGAATTCGGTGTATAAAATAAATATGATGATGTTAATTTTAGAAAGTGTCTGAAATGCGCCATGTGGAATATCCTCATTTAAAGGATGATGAATTTGATCTGATCGACATGATTAAAATTGAAGGTTAGATTTAAATTTTTTACACCTATTTATTATTTAAGAATTTATTTAATTAACAATATTTGTTTTGTGTGTATTTAGAAGAAGATCAACAAGATCATGATCAAATGCCTGTTGCTAAAAAATATGAAATGCTTGGTGATCGTGATGCTACTAAATTAAAATTAGAGTTGGAAGGTGGAAGTGGAGAGAAACATCATCGTGGAAAGAAAGGTGCTGCTAATGCTGGAAATAAGATAGCTGCTGCTGCTGCTACTGATACTAATTCTACTGCTGCTGCTGCTACTGATACAGCTACTGCTGAAACAACTGCTAGTGATACAGCAATTACAACTAATGATAAAGAACAAGAAAGTAAAGAGAAAAAAGAAGAAGAGATGGATACATCAGATGTTATAGCTACAGGAGAAGAATCAGCTGTAGAAGATGTAGCTGCTGATCAATCAATAAAAGAGGATAATGCTATTAACGATTCTACAGCTAACAAAGAAAATCAACCTGCAGCTTACGATCCTAAGGTGGCATTAGGTAAAAACTTTTAGCAATTAGAATTATTATTCAATAATATTTGGTAACAATTTACAATATTTTCTATTTCATTTTTTTAAATAGTTGTTTAATAAGGCTTAAAATTAGATCAGAAGTAAATTTATTAAATCAACGATCTTAAGAAATACATATGTTTTATTATTATTATGTTTATTGAAAGATTTAAACAAGTTTTTAATTAATATTTGATTTGTACTTTTAAATTACAAAATTAATGATTTAATTATCGTTAAACAATAACAACTGTTTTTTTTTCAACATTATTCTATTTTATAAATTAGTAATTTTTTCAATGCTCATTTTAACCCATTTTATGTTATATTTATTTAGGAAAAGAATTGTTGATCCCTTCAAAAGGATTTGTGTGTAGATTGTGTAATTGTTTTTTACTGGACGAGCAACGTGTTTCAATCCATTGTCAGACTGCGGCCCATTATATCAATTACACAACAATGACCAAAATGAAGGAAGCTACTTCAGTAAGTAAGAAACGAAGTATTGATCAGGTGATCGAAAAAGATGATACTGTCAAACAAGGTGAAGTTAAAATAAAAGAAGAAGAAGTCAATAGTGCTGAAAATAGTACAAATGCTGTTTCTGAAAATGTTGAAGTTGATTCTGAGGTTTGTTAATAATATTAAATATGTGTATTTTCCTTTTTTAACCCTTGGAATACTCCAGATTAGCTTGTCCAAGGTTATTATTAAATGAGATATATTATGTTATTATTGTCCAATAATATATTAACTCAATGTATTTGTCATTTTAGGAGAGTAGAAGTGTTAAACGCATTAAATTGGATATTAAAGAAGAACCTGTTGATGATGTCAATAAAATGGATACAACTGAAACACCAGTAGCAACAGTGACTGTAAAAGTAGAAAAACCCGTAATTGAAGATAAGGTAGCTGAACCTGTAAAAGTGATGCCAGCTGCAATACCAATAGTAACTCCAGCTACAAAGCCAGTGGCTCCAGCTACAACACCAACTAGAGGACGTGGTGGCGGCAGGGGTCGTGGAGGAAGGGGTGTTGCTAGACGTGGAGCACGGCGTTAAATTTAAACTAAGAAAAAATTTAAATATCAAAATAAAAAAATAATTTACCCGCTTTTTATTATCCAGTAGTAACAGTGAATTCTACATTCATTTTTTATTATTAAACATTTATATTTATTTGTAATGACAAACCATTAATAATTTAATATATTTTACATTTATAATTTACCCACGGACCATAACAATATTTTTTTCCATTAAATTATACATATGTCTGCTATTATTATTTTTAATATTATTATTATTATATGACTAGCAGTTTTTTTCTGATAGTTATTAAGTGTAGTGATGATAATATTATTTTAGTATACATTATTCTGGTAATAAATGTAATCATGTGTGACAAGTTATACTATTATATTATTTAAATATAAATTTAAATTTTAACTTTACAAAATAATTATTATTTCGAGTAAGGTTTTTTTTTACATTTTAATACATGTGTGTGTTTAATAACTATTTTAATATTAATCCATATTATTCTATAACAAAATATAATTTTGTTCTTTTTTCAATATTGAACCATTGATTACTGTGCTAATTTTTAATAATAATAATTGTTTAGATTTCAAGTCTCATTTGTAGTATAAAAGATAGCTAAGAAATTAATAAACATTTCTGAAATTCTTAATACTGTATTGTATTTTGTGATTCCTTTATTGTTATTTCAGGAAAGTATTACAACAATAAAATAATATAATAAAGTAGTACAATAATGTATGCATTTAGATTGTAAAAAAATATATATCACCAATAGTGTTTAAAAACAAATTATGTAAAATTATTATATCTATAAAATATGTTAAATATTTTTTGGAAATATTATTTTAGTTGTATTTTACTATTTCTATATAAATTTAATAATACTTGTTGTTATTGCCTAATCACAGCACCATATAAATTATATCACTTCATCACTAGGTGACTGTCCGTTATACTCTGATTATTTTTTATGTAATGTAACAAAACTTTCAAATAAAAATAAAGATATAAATTACCTACAAATATTAGTAGCATATAGTTCATTAATATTTCATATTTATATATTAGTCAATAAAACAGTTAATATTTTAGCTAAAGGTTATTAAATTTAATGTCATACATTTAATATAATTAAACAATATGTTTTTTACTGTAAATGTTGGACAACATTAAAGTACTATTTAAATATTGTGAAAAATAACTCATTATAATTAATATTCTAAAATAAGTTTTATATAATGTTTGTAAAATATGTAAGTATTTAAAATTACACATAAAATATAGCGACAATCCAATTATATACTAACCTAACCTGATTATAATATAGTAAAATATGATTTAAACGTTTAAATATTTACTCTTTTTCCATAAATATTGTGATAACATCTAGACTAACTTACATTTAAGATATAGAGATACAGTGAAATATTAATCATGGATATTTAAATTTTAGTTAAAAACTTCTAACAAAGTTCCTTGGTGGCAGCATAAGAGATTTTATAAAGTTCAGTGGTATGGTAAACAAATTCCAATTTAATAAACTTATTATTGGCTTTGGATGTTAAATTGATAAATGTGTGCATTATTATTTAACTATTAAATTATTTTGGATTTGAATGTTTGAAAGTTAATTGTTGTCTTCATCTTACACGTGTACCACATAATAAATTTTTGTTCACCAGTTTCAATAGTATGCTTTTAATTTTGAGATTAGAGTGAATTGACTTATTATCAAATATATAGGTAAGAAAATTGTCGATAGTCTGTAGTAACCTGTTCTCTCATTGTTTTTTTATGATATTTTAATTTTTAAGTAAGTTATGACTATGAGTATGAAAAAAAAATTTTTTGTAGAACTTAGAAGCTTAAGTGTAATCACTATAATTGTAAGCTAGTATTTTATTTTAAAGTAGGTATAACTAGTAAATGTTTGTTTGTATTGGACAAACTAAATATCATGTATAATCCCTTGAAAAGTTGCATAAACATAATTTTATATGATTAAAAATAAATAATTCAATTCAATATAATAGATTAAGTATTGTATAAGTGTAAAAGTTATTTATATGTTGATCATTAATCATGTAGGAATTTATGTTTTGTGGAAGTAATACTAAAGCAGTTCCCGCAGTGTCGTCGATTAAAAAGTGGAAAAAAAAAGTAATTTATGCTTGTTCAAAAAAATTCATATGTATCTTTCTTACTCAACAATAAAATATCTCACTAAATTAAAATTAGTTTTATTGAAAAATAGGTTTCATTCATTAGAAAAGTTAGATAACATTATAACAAAAACCTTACATGTAATTAAAAAATGTCATCATCTGATCATCATTATGTATTTATGTGCACAGTGTAAAGTATCAATGCCATATTTTTTTATTATAATATCAAACTTGTTTACAGTATCAACATTTGATAAAAAAGAAGTTTTTATTGTTATTAATTATTTATCAATCATATAAAATCAATAAGATGTTATTGACTTGATTTTATATGTCTATTATATTGAATATTATTATCATAAACGTTTAATGTAGGTAGTGTAAACGAAGTTTTTACAGACTTGAGACTAGAGTACTAGACTTAAGTCATAGAACAACTAGTGCTCCTTATTTTATTTCAACACATTAACATACATTCTAATATTGTAAATTAAAAACGGTGTAATATTTATAATATGTACAAATAGATTAAATAGGATCAAGTTGTATGTGCTTACTCGATGAATTAAAAAATTTATTAACTTAACTTGGCGGAAATTTAAAACTAACTAAACCTAACCAATAACCTTTGACAAGCGGACGTGCATTGGTCGAGGGATAAAAATTTGTAAATAAAAATAAAAAGATGTATACAAAAAAAAAAAAAAAAGGCATTACAGATATTTTATATTATAAGCACGAAAACGGCTCACTAAAAATGTGCTCAATATCTCGTCGACGACGAAACGGGGACTGGCGGTACCAGGATCGCATGAAGTAGCCGCTACTTGTTCTGCAGTAACCGGCGGCGCGCAGCGTCGGTACAAACGGCGGCGACGACGAGCGGCAGCAGTTGCTCGTTCGATGAGCATCATAGTGATCACCACATACATTCCTGTTACATATATTCCAATTTTTCGCGTTATAAAGTACGCGTTTATTACGTTTATTACGCGTTCATAGTAATGTATCAACTGAGTTCGCCAAACGGTTTCGCGATCGACTTTTCAGTATAACATAGCATTTTTTGGTTTCAATATGAATACTTACTTAAACTTACTCATAGACATTATATATATTCAACAATAGAGGGGAATATAAGAATTTAAATATCGTAAAAAAACCAACGTAAGAACACATTTTTTATCAGTTATAAGTTTAAAACGGGTCAAATTCACTCTTATAAGAGTGGTTAAAAGTTGATTTTACTGAAAGCAAATTTCCCATGTTGCATATTATTATGCGTTGGAGAGATAAAACAAATGTTAAGCTGACTATCTTAATTTACATGCAAACGCCAAAATATTATTGTATGATAAATCGATAAATAAAATAAACGATAAATATGCATAATATAATGTATTAAAAAAAGGTACTAAAATTAATAAGTTATAAAGTAAATTAATAAGTACATATAGCGCCGACGGGAAGTTTTGTGGGGCCCTCAGCATAGTCTTTCATGGGCCTAAGAAATTTTTTTTCAGAAGGCAAAAGCAAAACAAATTTTCTTGGCACGTCCTAGTACCTACTCGTGTGATATTTTTCTATTTTGTATAACTTACTTAAAAATGTTTTTTTTTTTTTATGTACATTATTAAACGTACATTATTCAACATAGCACTATATTTATTTTTTAAAACATTAAACTACAAAATACAACATCTAAAATTTAAAATTTGATTTTTTTTTTCAAAAATTGTATTTACATAATATTATATTAGTATAAATATATATAAAATGCATATATTATGTAGTATGTACCTACTAGTTGTTGTTTATTATCGTTGGAAAATAAAGTGTGATCTCATGTAAACATGTAAACACTGTAACACGGTCTGTACCTTAAGGGACTTAAAAGAGTAGTGCATTTAATATTACATGTACATTTTAGCTGTGCCTATGTGTGAAAAGTAAATTAAAGTAATTAATGTAGTTCTAGTCAGTCATATTCTAAGGAATGTTGTATAGGTAATACATTAGACCTTTAACGATAGGACTTGTTAGTGTGTGAAAAGTAAAATTACATTAGTGTGTGTCGTGTGTGCGCTCAATTTTATCGAGCCCACGAGCCGTATCAATTCCCTTATATAATATATATAATTATAAATTATATATATGTCAATCTGCGTGGCGCGTACTGTATCATTACGGAGTGCTATTTTTAATTTTATCTTATCTAACAAAATCAAACTACAATCAATATAATAATATACAATGAAGGGTCAATGATCTTTATTATTATTTATCGGCGGATGACACTTAACGAGGCAAATGCTGTTGCAAATACGACAATATGATTAGTTTATAGTTCTTAGATGGGAGTCGGGAGACCACTTATTATTTCAGTTACGTGTCGTCTCTAATAATGCATCAAATTACTTATGTTGCCGTGACTTGGAGAAAAAAATTTATAAAAGCAATAATTAGTGCATTATAGTCCACACAGTTTCGTTAATATTTACGTAGATGGTTAAAATTCAACCTAAAGTAAGTTTTTTTACTTTTTTTATTCTTTTAAATTCTGTGTCAAGGTCCCCACACACTGCAGCGGTGGCGGTAAAATTCTATTGTTTCGGCGGTAGCGGTAAAATTGTGTCCGGACTCATTTTAACGCTACCGCCACCGCCACCGCTGCAGTGTGTGGAGACCAGGCGCGGATCCAGGAATATTTTTTTGGGCGGGCCCATAAATTTAACCACATAAGATAATGCAGTAAAATTAAGATTTAATAAAGAATAATTTTCATTTAGTTATAAATATAATAATAGTTAAAAAAAAAATATATTGAAATACAGTTACATGGTTACGATTTTTTTTAGAAGTAACAGATTCATCAGATTCATCCGATTTTGAAAGGGGGACAAGAAAACGTTTCATGGCCTAAAAGAAGTATTTATAAATAAAATAAAACAGGATTTTAGAATAACATAATATATAAAGAATGGCAACTTGTTTTTATGTGTGAATAACTATTTACTATAATAATATAACAATCTACGTGTATATACTGTACATAATATAGGAATTAGGTATGTATTTATTTTCGTGTAAGTATTCAATAATTGCGCAAACAATTTGTTAAATATAAAATAAATGGTTATGCCTTAATAAATAGCTAAAAAACAAAATAAAACTTACCTATTTGATGTATATGCTCAGCACATCAACAATTCGTAGATGGATTTTCAACAAATTTTAATATTTAAATTATTTAATTAAAATGTGGATTTAGGTATCGCGTATTGGAAGTTTACAGCAGACAGAATATTACGAGTACACGTGTGACGTGTGTCAATTAACAAAATTGGTGGTCGGGTGATGCCCAGTTTTACGTGTACTTATTATATCTTATCGAAGTTCCATCGGCATTCGAACGACGACGATCGATATTTAGATAAAATCAGGTTAATCACACGGACAATTACATGTTATTAATAATAACTTATTATAAATGGTACCTAGATATAATGTTGTTTTGTTATACTCCCCATGCACGATTAATACATACATATTTGATAAAATTAATTTTAAAACTTATAATCAAAATTCTAAAATAACAACTTGAATGCCATTAATCAAAATTAAAATTATTGTTCTTGAAAATTTTGGGTGGGCCCGGGCCCACCCGGCCCACCCTCTGGATCCGCGCCTGGTGGAGACCTTCATAATTTGATGTTTATTGTGACTATATAATATATATATATTATATTACGTAATTCTATAATATATTATTAACTACGCGTTAAGCTTATTTTTACGTCAAAAATTATTATCGTTTTTCCGTGAAATCAGATTTTCAGTTTTATTGTACCTACTTATACCTCTTAGTTTTGATACATTAAAACAATAATTAGCTATAATATCAGCTAGGTGTAATACAATTTAAAATAAAAAAAATATGTAATATGCCTTTTGTTCATTATTATAATATATATAAATATACCTGAAATTAAAAATACTTAAAAATGTAATAATTTACCAACAAGGAACTTTCTTCGTTTTAGTCGTCTTTTCCTCTGAATACAGTCGATAATAAGCAAAAGATCGATGAGGAATTTCTACTAAAAATGTATCTTTTGTTTCACGACATATTCTACCGAAAAAGTGCATTCGTCGTGAATCGTGACTCGTGATAACCATAAGTACCTTTATTTGTAAATATTCAATTATTTGTACCCAATTACTTGTAATCTATCCAGGGTTACAAAAAAACATTAAAATTTTAAAGTATTTATATAATATCCTGGAGGCCACGATTAAAGATATATCTTCGCTCGCGCAGATAACCGTTAAAATCCGATAAACACCATTAATCACTGATGAAAGGAACGATTTACCTTATTTGGTCACGTATATAGGAACTCTTACGTAGTTGTGACAATGTTGCTCAACACGTGTGATTTATTTCGTGTGCCGTCAAAGACAAGGGATGGCCCAATGAGGGTCCCTGTCGCTAAGGAGAAAGCCAATTTCTTTAGAAACGCAGAGACCTTTGATGGAGCCGCCTGCGTCTCTGGCTGGCTTGACCAAGTCGGCTCCTATCATCAGTGCATGAGTACAAGCCAAATCAACCACACCGGATCCTGCGAGCGACAACTGGGACTTTTTGTTTTAACGAAAATAAATCAATGTTATTGTATTTATTTGGATTCGAGTATCTTACACCTTTTAATCTTATTAAGTCATCTGCACAAATCAAATACAGCTGCTAATAAGGTAAGGTGCATGAGCATCGTTTATCTATATATTATTTTTTTATTTATAAATTATAAATTATAATTTACTTATTAATATTTTATTATCACGGTGTACTTTGTCATATTCTTGAATCATGACCTCGAGAGTCCTCCGACGATCAGGAGGAAGAGGGAATAGCGAAAATTTAAATAACTAAATACTCACATCTGATAGGTTTACTAAATATTTATTATCTATATTCTCGGATTCTACATCACTTATTAAGTGTATAGGGAAGAGTTCCGCAGATTCTGGCATTCCGACATACATTCAAGGTTTATTATGTTCCTATTGTGTTTGCCTTTCATCATATTTATTATTATTAATAAATAATTAAACATATTTACTCGTATGCATTTTTATTTACTTTAAGTATAGGTACTATTTTTATATTTATTTTTATTTTATTATCTTTTTGCATTGTTACATATTTTTTCATAAAACTTATAGACTAGGACTAAAAGTATTTCATATTTTAATTTAATTTAATGTTTGGTAAAAAAAATTCGTTTAATTATTTTAAAAAAATTTGTAGATAGCCATTTTGTAGAATTTATTTTTCTGAAAATATTGTCGTTTGAACATATAATTTTCATTTACATTGTAATTCTTGATAATATTTTTAGTATAGGTAGGTACTGAAAGCTCAAAGCATCCACCGGCCGCACGAGCTTATGGCGGTCCACATGTTTGATAATTTATTACTGGTACTATGGTATTAAATAATTCACAATTTTTTAGAAGCTAGAAAAAATATTAAAAATCATAAAATTTTAAAACGTCAACAATACTTTCAGAAAATAAACTCTACAAAATGGCTATCTTCAATTTTTTGAAAATAGTTAAATAAAAAAAATATTTTTTTAACTTTTTTTACCAAAGCATTAAATTGAATTAAAATATGAAATACTGGTACTTAATCCCTGTCCCTGTGAATATTGTTTCATTATAATCTTATTCGTATCATTATATTAAGTATAATGAGTTGACTCTTGCTCATAAAAAAAATTGTGACCAATGGTTTTATACATATATTTTTTTTTAACTACAATAAAAACAACTTACAAAAATCATGTATTAAATTTGAAGTTTATTCGACATTTAAAAAAAAAAAAAAAATACTTAGAAAAATCGAAAATTTCAGTTAACTTTAAATAGCTCGAAAAATGTTTAACCATGCAACTATAGATAACGATTATTTAAACATTCGGTGAAAATTTCAAATATTTACAATCATTCGTTTTAGAGTTGTGTTACTATAACTTCACTCCGTTCAGAATCTAAAAAGAAAAACCTGGTTCAATATATTGTATTTTTACAAATACAATATACATATAGATAGAATGTTATCCTTAAGCTAAACAATCGTATTTATATATAGGTAAATATCTATATAGGTACTATATATATAAATAAAACATATGTATTATACTATTATGTATTAATGTTAAACATATTGGATATTTTTATTTAAATATTTAATATAATACACTTATATAGGGACTTATAAATACCATTAAAACTGTACTAAATTTTAAGATACTTATAAAAATCGTGGTTTAATATTAGTATCTACGGATATTTTTCAGAGCAATGATAGTCAGGGCTAAGTCCCTCAGCAAATAGAACCAATTTGCGCCTATGAATTTCCACTCTATTTCACATGCAGCTGAAATATTGTATATTATGTCATCAAAATAAAATCACTTATAAAATATCGTAAAAAACCAAAATACCTACCTTCAAATTCAGAAGTAACACCGATTTAAAACTGAAATAACATATTAATTTAATTACTTATTGAAAATTGAAATACCAGAGTAGTGAGTACTGTTTAATATCTATAGAGATAGGGCCATAGATTGTATCTTATAGAGTTATAGATGTATTATAGTATATTTGTATCTTATAACTAGGTAACTATTTTAAAATTCGTTAATTTTACCTATTCATTATCTTATAGCTAACTATACCTAACTTATTTTAAATATTTTTTTTATTTGTTTAGTCTTATATCTTTTTTATTTCTTTATTTTTTTTTTTTTTTTGTATAAGTACTTATAACTTATACTAATACCATAAATAAAATACAAAAATAAATTTTATGTAGATAGCTCTCTGCCCTTTATAGTTATAAATTATAATGCCGATTAATGATATTTTAAATCCTCGTACACAAAGACATCATTGATGATTTAATTGTCAATAATAATATATTACAACAGTTATAGTACAATACATTATACATTATACATGAACTATTGAACTAAGATTAATCTTATAATACGTCGATATAATAATAAATAATTACTATGGAACTACTTGAAATGTTTAGCGGTGACGTAAAAAACAAGATCTATGACGTGTCATGGAAGAGAATATCTTACAAGCTTTGTTGTTGATAACAAAAATATTTGTTAACAGCAAAAATCATAACATTATCTAAACCCATTACCCAAGCGATTAGTCGTGGTGTAGTCGGTCGACGGCTACGTAAAACTTTACTGAGGATTTCAGTTTACGTTATTTACTACTATGACATATATTATATATCGTACGTAAATAATCAACCGTCGTTTCGTTTTTACTAGATATCTCTTCAATGGCTTCGTCGAGTTCATCGTCGCCGTTGGAAGACTTGGAGACTCAATTGGAAATGTTTGTAGAAAATGTGCGTCAAATACGAATCATAGTGGCCGATTTCCAACCCCAAGGGCAGACAGTATTAAATCAAAAAATGTATTTAAAATATTTCATTACTAATGATTTTTTATAATTTTCTGGAATTTTTATTTGTTATTCATTTTTGTTTAATATTATACGCAGTCAAAATGCCGTCAGTGGCTTACAAGAAATTAATAAACTGAAATCCAACGTACAAGACATACATGTACCTTTGGAAGTATTTGAGTGAGTGTAATTTTAATAATTTTACAAATATGGTCTTATAATATTTATTCTAGAGTCTAGCCATACATAATCTAAGCATCATTAAAATCGTTATTTTTTATCAAGACTTAAAGTTAAATTAAATTCAATCCAATTAAAAAAAAAACTGGGTACTTATTTGTTATCACCTCTCCACCAACCCATTTAAAATTTATCATCCCGTCGATCTATCAGCAGCCTAAAATCTAAAATCTAAAATTTCCACATTCATTATTGATATATCTATATTTAGGTTAGTTTAATATATCATTTATTTAGGGAAAAAGTGTAAATACTATGTATATATAATATTTTTAATTGTTTTTTATTAAGATTAATGTGTTAGTATGTCTTTGGCTTGTTACTATATTGTATGTAATTCTAATTTAAAGCCAATTGCTAAAGAGCAGATTTTTAGGTTCTTGAAAGCTTAAAATATGATGCTAATATGTTATAAAAAAAACCTAAAATATTCTTTGAATTTGTAAATATGCAAACAATATGATTTTTTTTCTAAAATAGTTCAATGAAAACAATAAATAACTATTATGCATCATTCCTTTGGTAACAGATCAATTATATTTATGATACAGTCACCACTTATATATATATATTAATTATTCTATTTATCTGTCACAATCACGGATTGAGAGTTACAGAATGACCACCATTACCAATTTGATTACAAAAAAGTAGATAATTAAATGATTCTTAATTTTTTTTTATTTTTTACTCAAATTGTTTTTCCCAAACAAAAAAAAAAAAAATTTAACTCGAGAAATTAATAATTTATATGATTTTTTATGAAGAATATTAGAATATATTTTAAAGTATGTAAAATGAGTTAAATATTCTCTAATGTACAAAGTATGCTTTAATATGCAAAATAAAATTTTCACTATAAACTAGGGTAGATAAATTGTCTACATTTTTCATCTTTGTAAAATTGTATAAACTCAATAAAAATATGTAAAAACCTAAAGATCCTGAAAGATGTACTTATTTTAAAATATTGTTAAAAATACTTTTTTATGAATTATTTCTTTAATACTGGCAGTCAATTTTTACAACCAAAATTATTGTTCAATCAAACAAATGAAATTTATGATACTTAAGAACCCTGAAAAACTGTCTTATTTTTTTACATGTTTGTATAAAATATTAGTTAATTGTAAATAATTTATTATAATTATTATTGACTATTGTTTATAAGTTTTGTAATGCTATATAAAAACCTATGTAAACAAACTTTTTTACCACATCTAATCTAAATTTTATGTATCAGAATTAAATGTAAGCAATTTTCATAAAAAAATTTTTATTTTTGTTTCTTTTTCACAAATTAGGTACATTGATAGAGGACGCAATCCCCAGCTTTATACTAAGGACTGTATTGAGAAAGCTTTGCATAAAAATGAACAGGTCAAAGGAAAGATTGATGCTTTGAAAAAGTTCAAAGCCAATGTACTCGCAGATTTGGGACAAACATTCCCCAATGAACTCAATAAGTATAGAGCATTACGTAGCAATTGTTATGGTACTAGCAGTGTTGTAGCTCCGCCACCACCACCACCTCTAAATATGTTATCATCTGTCACTTCATTAGGGGGGCCGAATTCTCAACAACAACAGCAAAACTTACTTGGAGGATCAAGTTTATCAATTCAACAACAGCAACAACAATTAAACAACGCTTCTTCCTTAGTGTCCTCTGCCTCTTCTTGTTTAACTAACTCTCAACAGCAATCAAATTCTCCAAATATCACATCATTATTAGGCTGTGATGGCGTGTCCACTGTATCTGCCGGCAGTAACAGTAACAATATCGGGGGCCCTCCAGGTACCTAGCATTAATTTTTTTGTACCTGTGAAACTGTGTACATATATACTGTAATTAATCATTTCAAGATTTGAGATCTTAAATTGTGTTTTTGTGAGTTATAAAACTCACTCATTAATTATTTTCTACCAGTAAGGTTGGTAATAATAATGAGTGAGAAACAATGTCGATAAATTTAGTATTTTTTATATCAATATTAATCGCCTAACTTTATCGTAGATATTAATGAGTTTAATTGAATAACAATTATATATTAACAGTATATAAATTAAATTTTATTGTATCATATTTTTCTTCTTATTCTTCTTACTATCATTTTAAGATAATTCAAATTTTTTTCTAATTAGTGGTAATTATAATTGAATTGTAAATGTAACATAGCTATATAAATTATATTATAGATTAATATACAAATAAAATTTTATTGTATCACATTTTTCTTCTTATTATCACTTTAAGATCATTGAAACATTTTTCTAATTAGTGGTAATTATAATTGAATTGTAAATATAATATAACCTATATGCCTATATTATAAATGATAATTATTTTAATGTAAATTTAGTAAATAGAAATATATATGGTTGAAATAATATTTAATAAAATTTTGTTATGTTTCTGTGATGTATAAATATTTTCAAATAATAAATACAAATAAATTTAATTCAATTTATTGTAAATATTAACACAGTTAAAGTGTTGAATCAGATAGTTTATGAAATATAGTAAAATCTCAATAATTTGGACTTCATTAGTTCAGACAGCAGTTTATAATACATAAATTATGCTAGTTCATGCTAGAAAGGTGCTAAAATATGTGCCTTAATACTACATGTATCAATATTTAATGATTATAATACAATTATGTACTATATTTTAGGTTTTATATTATTAAATACATGAATTAGATTAAAATTTGGATAATACAATTTTCTTAAAATCACAATTATGATTATTTTGTTTAATTCGGACAACCTAGAGCCCCAATTATTCTGTATTAATGAGGTTTTACTGTACTTAGGTCATATGTGTCAAATTGTACAAAATATGATCACCATTCACCCATAATGCTAAGTCTTATCTTTTGTCTTGATTTGATCTATTCGTATCAAATATAAATTACCGCTCAACTGTCAACAGGTTATTTTCATGTATTTTTATCATGTAATTTTAAAATAATTGTGTATTAATAGTCTTACAGTCATACGGGTTCACTGTGTTTGTAAGAAATAAGAAGTTTTGAGTAACTCTAAATGCCTCAATTTGTGTGTGCAAATAATAATTAATTCTATATAAAATAAATAAAATATTATAATATTCAATATACTATCGATTATCAGTAGTCTTCCGCAGAAATCTTTTGTATATAAATAATTTATGATTTTTCATTAGAAATACATGGGTATTTTTTATTAAAAAAATTTTATTTTTTATAAAATTTAAAATATTTTTGTAATATTATATGAATGTTTAAATAAAAATAAAACATGCTCTAATTTAATTATTTTAATAATACATATATGTTATTATAACATTTTTGTTTGAATTTTAATTTTGTTGATTATCCACGGAATTCACTTATCCGTGGATGCTGAATCACTCTATTCTGTGGATAATCAAAAGTACCCTGTATTTTAAATTCAAATGTATTCAATGCTTTAATGGAAATCAAATTAAAATTGTATATACTGTTTAATAACTAGATAGTCTTTAAAATAACTAGATAATTTATAAAATAATGGAATTCAACACTTTAATTGTAACATATACACCTAATGTATAATTATGTGATACAGAAAATGATGTAGTTAAGGTCACGAAGAAATGTATGGAGTCCAGACTCAGAATAAACCTTACTATCAATGAGGAAAAAAGCAAGTACCTAATAATGAATATACACTTAGTAAATAAAACAGCACTAAAAGTAGGTTCTTACTCCTTTGAGCAAGTGGTTGAATTTAAATACCTTGGAAGTTGGAGTTGACATAAGCACAAAGAATAATAGACACAATGAGATCCAATTGAAAATTAATAATGCAAATAAAGCATATTTTGCAATGAATAAGATGCTCAATTCTAGACTATTGTCCAAAAGTATGAAAGAGAAACTGTTTACATCTTTTCTACGTCCAATACTTTTACTTGAAATTCTAGTAGATTCTAGTTTAGAATCTTAATGAGTGGTGTAAATTATTCTAGTACTATTCGTTTCGCCATAATAAAATATTTTATTTTGTGTACCTATATTTACAAGGGTACAATATAAAAATAATATTACTTATTCAACTCTTTCACTTGTGTAATTATTGGTGATTTATTATTATTTTATTATTATTATTTATATTCGTTTTATTTATTCAATTAAGGACAATATAATATAATATTATAAATTAATTATATATATAGTAAGTTCAGTTACCTCTTATTAAAAAAGTATTTAAAATATAAGGTACTTATATGCATAAAAGAATTTAAAATATTTTTCTATGTACGAATGTATTGAACATGGTAAACTGTATCGTAAGGCAACTCATGAAGTGAGCAGTTCGCTATATTTATATTAATTAAGTTTTTTATATAATATATATATATATTATATAAGTACATATACATATTATAATATATTCAAACAAAATTTATCAAATTGGTTACTACAACAAGTTGCTGACTTTTCACTTGTATTATAAATTTCTATCTATTAATAACAATAACGCATGTACAATTTTAACTTAAATAAATATGATAATAGTACCTAATTACTATATTTTAAGACTCATGGCCTTCCATACGAGCTTGCTCAGTGAGGCCAATGATAAATTGTACCTACACTATATTATGTAATATTTTGTAACTAAATAAATAATATTATAATACTATATATGTACCTATATATATATATATATTTTTTTTTTATATAATATATATATATATTTTTTTTATATAATATATATATATATTATATAAAAAACTTAATTAATATAAATATAGCGAACTGCTCACTTCATGAGTTGCCTCACGATACAGTTTACCATGTTCAATACATTCGTACATAGAAAAATATTTTAAATACTTTTTTAATAAGAGGTAACTGAACTTTTACAAAGGTGTACTTTGTACGAGTAGGTACTATGTTTCTCCCTGAACGGCCTGAACTATCACATTAAAAAAGTTAATTAATTTAATCATAAATACCTACATTACCTATCTAATATGTTTATATATTTTAATATTATGGTCTTTGTACACCATAATTTGTAAATTGTTTTCTTAATTTATTACATTACCTACCTAATACGTATAGTATACGCTATACTTATTATGCTTATCATACGTTATTATTATAATTATTAATTCAAAATTCTATTAAAGTATAAGTACCTACGTGTTAAATGTTGACGTGTTGTAGAGAAATGAGAATATATTATTATAGTATTGTTAGTATCTATTAGGTAGGTAGGTATCACGGACTAAGATAGGTGTTACTCCGTGGTAGGTATATTGGTATGTAAATGTATAATATTTTGTAGGATTGTTGAGAGCTGTTGTAATGTTGAAACGTTAAATTATTAAATTCTGTTAGATCAAATAACTATTTTGACTCATATTGTATCGTGTTCATTAAAAAGTATCAGATACAACGGGTTCTCACGGACGTGTATCATTTTATTAATTAATTATTGGCTTATGGATTAAATATTACTTATTTGTTACCTATTATCAATTCATTAATACTACAAACAAATATTATATTATTTTTCATCATATGAATATTCAATACAGACATATAGTTGTGAAACTGTCAACCCTCGGGTTTATAGCTATCCAACTATCCAAGAAATAAGGTCGTAGACGGATAATTTTTCACATCCGTGGGGAACTTAACATTTTTGTCTCATTCGTAAGCATAAATACTCATTTTTAGGATATTAGAAAAAAAATTATTTAAATATATACCTATTAATTATTACCTATATAAAAATAAAATTAGTTAATTATTATTTATTTATAACTATTAAACAAGTATGTTTTATTATTAAAGAGTCATTTTATAAAATAATATGTTTTAACCGCTCTAGGTACGGAAAATGAGTAGAGAGCAGTTAATCTATGTTTTGATCATTAGATGTATCTATGTATTAATTTAAATGTAATAATTTATAATAAACAAGTAATTATAAAATAATATGTAGTTGATTGACTACTTTGATTAATGCATAATTAATATTATTAATAATTATGTATATACCTGGCCATATACCAAGTACCTACCTAATAAATAATATTTTTTTTTAAATTATTTTTTGCTCTGATTTATTTTTCCGGACTTTTTTACAGTCTACCCGTTTTTAGACGCCTAAAGTCTAGTGTGGCCCAAGCCCAAAACGGCCAAAACCCCCTCAATATCAGCCTATGAAGAAGATCAATTCATAAAATATTCAAAAAAAGAAATTTGAAACACAACACTACGAATAATGCGTAGAAGTCGACAGCCGTACGGCGTACTATATAATAATATAGGTAGTTCGAAGTTCGAACGTTGAAATTCCTGTTCTTTTCATTTGTGGTACGAATAAACGTGGAGTTTAAATGGTGTGTGGGCGGGTAACTAGCGGACGTTTGTTGTAGTGTCGCATAGGACAAACGTCGTGATAACGCTTCGTCGAAATATCGTCGTGTTGCGCCATGTTGCCAGTAGTTGTCTCTCGTAACAACGGCAACACCGTTTCAACGGTCTACAGTTCGACACCGACATTCCTTTCTCCGTAGTCCTTATTGCCGTGTGTTAAACTGTTAACGTCGTCTCCCGAACACGTGCGTGATAAGTTGTCAATAACACAAAACAACATTATTAACAACAAAAATAACGGTCGTGTCGAGTCCGCCCTCGAAGGGTTTGAATTACTAAGAACAAGACAACTTAATTCACGATCATCTCAATCAATTGCCGACGATGTGCGACGGCCGTCCGTGATTTTTCTGGTCTGTGAACACTCGCAATGGACAAGTTCGTGAAGCTTAGGAAGAGGAAAGAAGACAACGGCGACGACAACACGGATAAATTCTACGTGCCCTGCGGCAAGTGGATAACTGCGGATGATGATGATTTGGCTTGTGCTTTGGGAGCTCAACAACCTTCGGCCCCTCAGAAGATAGAACGATCGGCCTCGCCGCTATCGCCGATTTCGTCCGTTTCTCCGACATCGATGGACTTTTCGAGAAGTACGTACCTACTTGACTATCATTGTCGAAAACATCGTAATTATTACAATGTAGTGCCCTCGCATTGAAATTATCGAATAGCGCTTATATTATTATTATATTAAAATATTTTATGATAATACTATAGTACCTATTATAGTTTGCAGTTTAGTTGATTTCATCCGACGGTTATAAAATGGACGTATACACAGATATGGAACGAATGCAATTTAGTTCCCAAACGATTTTTTAACTACCTATATACATTTAGATTTTTTATTACTTATAAACTATAAATAAATTATAAAAATGTTGTAATTAACTGTATGAAATATAATTTGAAAGGTAATTATTGTGAAGTATTGAATAAAAATATTTATTTTGATTATCGTGTTCGATTATGAGGTATGGCCGTATGGGGGCAACTTATTGTCTTAATATTTGAGGTAATTTGACATTGAAAGATGAACTAATTTTTTATAAATATAATCATTTTATATCTCAATAATATGTTATTTGGTAACAGGTGATGAGTGATGACTGATTGTATTTAATTTTGCTATATTTAATATACCACTAAATTATTTTTAATATTAAAATAATGTATTTTTGACTACCTGAATGGAGTGAAACTATTACAGGTAATTGAGAAATAGTAGGTTACCTTCATATTATATAATATTAATTTCAAGTAGGACATTGATAATGTAGGTATAATAATAATATAAATGATGCAATGAGTGAGAAATGAATCACCGTACACAAATACTAGTGCTACTTTTTAACAGCCAACTACCCTAGTGCTTTTGTAACTAGTTAATAAATATGGATGTTTATTGATATGTTTTGTTAACATTTCCTGTATTGACCTAGGTGATGATAGTCTAAATAAAATGTACAGGAATAGTATTTTTATTGAAAATAAACTATACTTTTTAATACAATCAAATGCTAATAACAAGTCGTCTAGTTAACTTTTATTTTTACTTACATTTTTGTTGATAGTTGCTAATGATATTTTATGTATTTGTACTGATTACTAGAAGTATTATGACTAGAAATTATTTGACCTATTTTTAAATATTTAAGATTTTGATTCTGAGACTTGTTACATAGGTTACTTTGATGAGGTTGGATATTCCGTACCTACAGCATTTAAAATTAATGTTTTTATTGATGGCTAATTTATAGAAAGTTATGTCTAATAAGCGTATACCTACTAGTAATTTCCCAATAGATAATATAGTAATAGGTAACTGATAGTAATATATTTCTTTATGTTGAATTTTGCAGAATCATTAGGACAAATGAGACGTAATTACGTTTCTAGACGTTTATTATTTGATGATGAGGAAAAAATCAGTGTTAATAAGCCCATTGATGAACAAATGATCATCATCCCTCAATCAATTGATGACTTGGAAGATAAGGTAAGCAATAATAAAATAATTGGGTCACATGCTATGTAAAAAAGAGGAAAAGATAGAAAATGTTCTTATATGGATTTTTAGTGGTCAGTTTTTTTTTAAACATAGGATTTTATAAAAATTAATATTTCCAGTTGTCACTAAAATGACAATAAGCCTATAAACTAATTTTTGGCGGTATGATTATAATATGATTTAATTTTTTTCAATTGTCGGGCTTTTAGTAAAAGGTAGTAGGTACTTTAACATTGGCACTGCAGTACACAATGCTATAGTTTATTACCACTAGTCACTGGCACTTGAGGAAGTTGTAGTAAAACGATGCTTTGTTTTTAGGCGACTCCAGAAGTCAATCCTGACCAAACTATTATCGACTCTCTGTCGGCACGCGGTTTCGTCGTGAACACTCACAGTCCCTGCAAGGACAAAGACAGATTCCCAGGACAGTACGGCCACTTTATACCGGCCGGATCGGATCCGCAGACAAACACGGAGGACGGAGAACGCGTGCCGGCATTGTTACCGTCCGCCTGCAGACAATTCAAATGTCTATCGGTGTTCGAAGGCATCGAATACAGCGTGCTCGTGGCGGACGCCGGTCCGGCAGCCGACGTCTCCGCCGAGACGGCCAAAGTGTTGGCGGCCGTCGGTCCACACCCGCACATCGTCTCGTACTTCTGCAACTGGTCGGACGCCCGTTACCATTACTTGCAAATGGAACTGTGCCCGGCGAGCCTGTCGTCGGTGCCCTTGAACAACGTCGCCGACTGCCGAACGGTGTTGGAGCACGTCTCGTGCGCTCTCCACTACTTGCACGACGGCAAGATGTACGCGCACAACCGCGTCGACCGGCCGAACGTGTTCACGGCCACGGACGGCGATCGCGTCGTGTACAAGCTGGGCGGGTTCGAAGCGGCCACCAAACTGTCGGCGAACGACAGCGGCACCGCCGCCGCCGCCTCGGCCGACGTCCAGTCCCTGTGCCTGATGGTTTCCGGACTGATCAAGGACGTCGACGACCAGTGGTTCGCCGACGAGGAGGACCTGCGCCAGTACCTGTCGTCCGTCACGGAAACGGCGTGTTCGGCCGCGAACGCTCTGTCCGTGTGGCGGTGGTGTTGCGGGGCCCGTCCGCAACTCCGCCGGTCCGGCAGCATGTCGGCCATGATGACGTTACGGGACGTCGACGACGTGGCGGGGGTAGCCGGTCAGACGGCGGTGGCGACGTCGTTCAGAAAAACCGCCGCCCGTCGCGCTTACGAAATCGCCGCGGCCTCCGCGTCGAGCAAATGATAACGTGAGGAGAAAAAAAAAAAAACGTTTTAAAAACACAATAATTACCAAGGTCGGTGCTATTTGTTGCGAGAGCTATAACCAGTTTTAGTTTTCTTTTTTTTTTGTTTGTTTTAAGTTATTGAATTATATTATGATAATATATATAATATATTTATATATATAATTATATTATATTGCCCTATACGGCTATTATACCCTTAGTTACGTTGTTTTGTGTGACGAGATTTTAAAAATTTGCGCGTAAACGACGCTTTGCTTCTTTTCTTTGAAGCGCAGTGACCAAGTAGTTCCTGTTGTTTATCCATTAAACTTACTTTTATTGTTGAAGAATCTCGTTAACTGATTTTTTTTTTAAGTGTACCTACCTACGAGTAGCGTTGTTTATTTTATACGGTTATCATTATTATTTTTTTTTTATTTCGAGTACTTCAAACGAGTACTTTTTATTATTTTGTATAGTTACTGTGAATTTTTTTTTAAATTGTAAACAGAATTTAATCAACTGGAACGTTGATGTGATAAAAGTTACTAATAAATAATTTTTTTTATTTATTCGTTTCTAGTATATTTATAATTCCTTGTCACTAACCATTACAAACCAAGTGTTGTGTTAATTAATCTACGACGTTGGAATACGAATGTTTTTCTACATTTTTCATTTTAATTGATGCAATCAATTAAAGAAAAATAAAAAAAAATAGGTAAAAATGGATTGACTATCTTAGATCATCACCCGTCAATTTTAATTGTTAACATTAATAAATTGTATTTGGAACATTTATATTTATATTTATATTCATATTTCACTCTACATTATTATTGGTTTAATGCAATCCTTTTAGCATTTACATTAATTGTAATCATAATGTATATCAACTAATAACGATACCTTGAATTTGATTGTATTTTAAGAATCATACTGACATACTGGTTTAAAGGAATTGCATATTAAATAAATAAAAGCATCAGTAGTAGAACATTTTAAAATTGTTAAATGGATTTGTTGCATTAAAAATTATAAGTAAGTTTTGTAATATTTAATAGTATAGCACAGCGGTTTCCAAAACTGTGAGGCGTGAGCACTTGACAGGGGAGATATGAGCCGAGTGGTAAATAATATTTTTAAATCAACAATAATTTTGCATACAGTAGTTAAATTGTAAGATTATACTTAGTTCAAGAATTTACAGAATGTTACTACATCTAGGCAGCATTTGACCTCATTGTTTGCATTAAGATTAAAATATATTAGGTAATAGTTGTTTTTTTTATAAAGATTAAAAATTTATAATACTTTTAATAGAAATTTAATAATAATTATCAATTTATTTTGTAATAACATTAAAAATATTTATATATTTTAATACTATAAAGTTGTTATTTATTCATGGGAGGGGCAATTTATTATTTTTATTTTTAAGGTGGCATTAACTAAAAAATTTTGAGAACCGCTGGTACTTACAGTATACAGTATATTAATCATGATATTAATACAACTATAAATTTTATGATATAATATATTATGAATAAACATTAAAATTAAACATCTATTTTTAAAAATAGATTTTTGGATTGTCAAAACTACATTATAGTCATAATTACAAATTATTTACAATGTGCATAAACATTGTTTTTATATATTTTATTATTCTACTATACTCTGTTCAGTGAAAGAATACATGCATTAGGTACTAGGTAAGTATGTACATCATCACTTGATTATTTTCCATCAAGACCGTTTAGGTTGAGTTAGATATAGCAAGGTATCGATTAAAATATACTATTTATATTTATCAACGCCATAGAAATGTACAGAATAACATATTCTTGTTTGGCCATTACATATTCTCTTATTGGAGATTATAAAACAATATCATTTAAGAATTTTTAAATATTTGTTATTAATTATTTAACTACTAAAGTACTAAACAAAAATAATTAATGAATTATTTCTTAATTGTTGGTTGGATTTAAGGATCTATAGAATATTACTAAAAAGTTGTATCATCCCATATTTAAATATCATATAATCCATGTACCATTAGATAGACAATATTACAAATATTTCAAGCATTTGAAATTTTGAAAAATTAAGACTTAACAATAAAAATAATTCAGCCATGTCTAATAATAAAACAATCATAAAAAATAAAAAAAAAAGGTTTCTTGTGTTACTTGATTTAACATTTAAGTGTTTTACCTATAGCCATAGTATAATTATGATTCTATCAAGATAAGCTACAAACGCAGAATTAAATGACGGTCATTTTCATTTATTAATTTCTATTTCTTATATTATTGTATTGTATTTTATAAATATATATATATATATTCATTAATCGTGTAACAAAAAAAAGAAAAAAAAATCATGAGAAAAAACTATATATAATAATAATAATATATAAAAGTACATACATATGTTTACAGATAATATATTATGTTAATTAACTGTTAGCTGGCAGGCAGATAATATGTAGTAAATATTATATAAAAGAAGTTTTATTTCCAGGAGTGGTTTTAGAGAATTCTAAAAACATGAACTTTTCACAATGTGCATAAGTGCAGAGGGAGGATTCGCATACAAATCTATGTAATTACATAATAACAGTGAGTATGTGGTGTGTTGTGTAAGGGATAAAGGAGATTCATCGACAAGATGACAATAGGTTTTTGTCGAATTATTTTCTAGTTTTTTTATCTGATTGTTCACGGAGGTACATAGGAATGTTTTTGGTACTGTTGGAGGTTGTATGCGAATAACATTAATAATTATTATAATAATATAAAGAATCGGAATAAAAATAATAATAATAAAGAACAAACCACGACTGATACTGCTACGATGACGTAATTAATAATTATAGGTAATAATAATAATAATAATAATAAAAATAAAATAAAATATATGTATATGTACACAAAATAAACGCGTTGAAAAAAAAAAAAATATAATTTAAGACAGTGAGTAGGGGTGAACTGGCGGTAAGCATGCCGATGGCACACTTCTATAATAATTTTTTTTTAAATGTATTTTGGATTCAAAAATGTATTTCCCCAGCTTAATTTTTGTTTTAATTAGTAGTTGTAAATATATATCATCTATCTCTGTCTGTGGCTCGATTCTTCATCATCAGCAACGATAGTTGTCCACAAGCGTGCTGCAATGCTTACGACGACACCGTCTTAATATCATTAACAGCAACCACCAGATCCCCCAGATGTGTCTGATGATTTTGAATCAATTGTAACTTTTCCAACTCCATCAGCAGCACCTCCGGTCCTTGCCCATCTAGAGGCCCAATACGATTTTTAATCTCAGCAGCCATAGTTAAGAACGCCAATTCCACATTGGTTGCTTGTTTAGCAGACGTTTCCAGGAATGGGATTTTCAGATGATCAGCATATTCCTGGTTGAGCATATAAAACATTCATGAATATCATGTGTATTATTTTGGACTTTTATAATTAATAATATTATTTTTATACTTTTAAACTTTTGTATAATAATCTTTAATATGTATACTAACTTTAGCTGTTGCTTCATCCACAGCACGTTTGTCGTGCAAATCACACTTGTTGCCCACCAGTAGTTTGTTGACATTATCGCAGGCATACCTAGCTATTTCTTCTAGCCACTGCTTCAGATTAGTAAATGTTTCCATATCTGTACAGTCATACACAACAATGATGCCATGTGCTCCGCGATAATACGATGAGGTGATTGTACGGAAGCGTTCTTGTCCTGCAGTGTCCCACTAAATATAAAAAAAAATTAATTATGTTATTGATAGTTTTTTTTTATAGTAAGGTAAAACATTTTCATAAATTGTGACAATTTAATTGGATTTATACGATGACATAATACACTTTTTAATTAAATTACTATTTTATCAAAAAACTAATAAATCATTAACACAATGTGTGTATAGTGTTTAAAAAAAATATGATTTTGTTTAGTAAAATACCCTAACTATTATTATAATACAATTGAAAAAAAAAATTATTGAAAACATGAATAATAGCTTTAAAAAATATTTTATATATAATATTATGAAATAATGTAGTTGGATACATATGAAAAAACTAAAGGTAAAATTTACACATTACAACAAAAAATAAAATAATTGCCTATTTTTAATATAAATGTTTTTCTATGTGAACTACTAAAGCTATGTGCATTGTGAATTCAACCAATAAAAGTAGTTTGATTATCAAAATCCTTTTTACTGTAGTATAGTAGTAATGATATTTACCTTTATAAAATTATTTTATTTATATCAACTGTTAAAAAATTCAAATAAACATTTATACTAAAAAGTATGATATTGAGAAGAATATTTTAAACAATAAATTGTATTATCAAGCACAACAATTATTTTTAAAAGAATATAAAATATAATTTAAATCACTCAGGTATAATATCAGAAGCTTATAAATATTTAATGATTTATTGCCGGATATTATTTTTTCTGTTATATCTATTGACCTATAATCATTATTACATGTGATATAATATTCAAGTAATAATAAAAATAGATTCAAGGTTGCTTTAAGTATAACACAGTACTTAAATTATTTCAAGTCATGATTTACTAAATCGTCATAGAAGATTGAATTTACAATTATAAAATATATATAAATACTGAATATAATACTCACAATTTGAAGCTTCACAGTCTTATTATCCAGTTTGATGGTGCGGATTTTCTACACATGTACAAGTATATTTATTATTGTCAAAAAAAAAAAAAATAGTTATTAATTATTATTATAAGCAAACGAGGTCTGGCAAAATAGTGGCATATTATTATATAATATCTATCATTTTCGTTAAGTTAATAATTCAAGACCTTGTAAAGATCAGTGTCAATCAAATAGTAAATATGCTCAATATTCCAGTGGTATATCAAAAAGTGTAGATACAATATGTACATGCCACAAACAAGTAGGCTCAAGTTGCCAGCCATAATGTGCGCTATATATAATTGAACTTACGAAATCCACGCCAATGGTGCTTATGTACGAATCGGTGTATGTGTCGTCAGCGAACCGCAAGAGCAAACAAGACTTGCCAACGCCTGAATCGCCAATCAGCAGAAGCTTGAATAAGTAATCGCTAAAAACACAAATGGACACATCAGCAACGACGCGATCTGAATGTCAGATACGACATTGGGGGAGTTCGTGTAGCGGAACACGGCGTAACGACAAAATCGTCAAAATCACATCCCCAAGATCGCGTTTAACGCGAGATACTTACTAATCCGGACTCATGTTTGCTGAGTTTTGTTGGTAAGTTTTTCAGAGATGACGACAACAATTGCTGTGGCGGAGGCTTAGGGGCGTTCGCGTAGATACGGCGGCGGCGACGACGACGACGACGACGACGAGTGATAACAAACCGACTGCTGCGGAATGTTATTGAAATATTTATTGCCGTGCGCTCGAATGCGTAGTTATTGTAATACCTACGTTTTGAGTCGAAACGGGCTGAGAACGGTCACGGGCGACGTGTATGTGTGATATGCGCCGTGAAAACGGGTCGTCGGGATGCGGAAACAATAAAGTGCGTGCCTTGTGCACTATGTAAAGACGCAATATTGTAACAACGGCGGCGGTGACTGTGGCGCAATGGGCGGGTGTGTGTGTGTATTTTTTTTTTCTCTTTTATTTCTCCCGTTTGATAAAACGTCGATGATACACAGACACGGCGGCAGACGGTCCTGACACACACACGTCACACAATAACCGAAATGACGGGCGGGCGGAACGGGGTGTTGTAGGCGACTGGCGGCGGCGGAGGGGTGCCGATGACGACGTTGCTTGAACAAATATGGCCGACGGACACGACGGCTCTCTTTCGAGTGTCGTTGCACGTAACCGCAGTACCCCTATCCCCCGAACGCTTCCCGCCCACCGACCGCCGACGACCGACGCGATAGCGGCGGGTACAGTCACCGGTCGCGCGAAACTATGTGCAACGTCATCGCCGCGCCGGTTTGGAGGCGACGCGTCGGACGTTGCCCAACGGTGCGCCGACCGATGCGCAGCGCGACGCACCGGTTCTCGTCGACGCGGTGCTTACGGTGTGCCCGCGATGGAGGTACAATCGTACAATAATATTGTTGGCGATTTACAATAATTTTTAAATTTTTATCAAATCAAAACGCCCTGGCACGACGTCAACGATCGAGAAAATATGTCGTTTGTCGCGTCGCGGTCGTGTACAAGTACCTAACATCGACATTCGAATGTCCCGGGATCGGTATGAGAATTTTTCAACATTCCTATAATACTCCGTTGACGCCTTACTATAGAGAAATATAAGTTAGTAAAACAAGGTTAGTTTAAAACCACGTACTTGCAGTAGTTGATATCGCGAATAAAAACAATTTAAGCAATTGGCAGTTCGCCCAAGTTAAAAAAAGTTAGTTGTTTGAACTAATCCTACGATTCGTATAGGTAGGTACTTATTTTGACCCAGGAATAAAATATATTCATAGTAGGTACCTTTTAATTGTAGTACTTATATAATGTTATAATACGAATATCCTTTCCTTTTGCGAGTATGATGATATACTTCACAAGAAACGGAATTGACGCCATTGAGGCAGATTACTAATAATTTTGAACTTACTTACTATTTTATTTTCCACGTGACTCAATTTACCATTACTACTTTCAAAATTCACCCAAATTATTACGGATCCAATTTATCTTGCCCACTAATAATAGAGATGTATTGGTTTATAATACGCATATTTTTCATTTAGTAAGTCCCTATATATAAGATCGTAGGAGTGATCGATCAAAAAGTTCGAGCACATTTTTACAGTCAGACAAAAAGTCCGAAAATATAGTATAGAATAAAATATAATTAATAATAATTTTGTACTTATATGAAGACTCTATAGGGTATAGACGATATTGTCATTGATATAATTTAAAAATAATAATATCAATAAATGCTTCATTTATTTATATTATTATTTTAAAATTATATCAATGACAATCGTCTATACTCTATAGTCTATAGTCTTCGTAAAATCAAGCTATTATACCAATCACTTAAGTGATTTTAATATAAAATTTACACATTTTATGTAAAGAAACAGAATTCAATTTGAGGCGTAGAGGGGCAGTACCCCCTGTCCCACCCTCGCTACAACTATGTATATAATAAAGTATATATAATTATAATTTATAAATTAAAATTTAATAGAATATTTAGTAAATTGGGATTTTTTATCTGTCATTAAAAACGTAATTTGGACTTTTTGTCCTAAATTAATTTATAGGATACCACTAGCAGTCAGTTGTCAATGATTTAGATGTGTATATACAGAAAGTTTTCTAATTAAAATTTATAATGATTATGATGGTTGATACTTAATACTTAAAGGTTATACCTATATAAGTATTATGAAAGGAATATTATGTGATTATACAATTTTAAAACTCATTTAAAATAAAAATTTATTTTACTTTTGTATCGATTCTAATTTATTATTAAGAGTAAAATTAAAAAGTAGTTTAAAATGTCTGTTTGATTTATATGAACTATAAAACTACTTTGTCCCGCTTGGTCGGGTGATATGTATTGTTATACAAAATAATAGTAAGATTTTTGTAGGTGAAATATTGGTGAAACGACTTCTCTCTTCAATCTGTTTACGCGCTTAACAGAATCTCATATTTAGGTATTTTTACCTTTTTAGTTTTTACCTATTACCTGCAATACCTGCATAGGCTGCATACAACACAAAGCGATTGCATAATTTTATCATTATACTTACATTCGATAAAATATTACACGATTGTCGATTGCGCACTTAAACCTTTTTATAATTGAAAAAACACACACAACAAATATTTTGTACATAGTTATTACTATACCTAGTTTAAGAAGTAATATTTTATTATTTACAATATTTAGGTAAGTAATAAGTAATAACTGATAAGTACGATTAGTTGTGTTCTTAAAGTACCTACCTACCTATTGCTTTTCCAACTATTATTTTTAAATTAGAATGTACTGTTAAGGTATATTTTTTTGTCTTTACTTATTAGATACGTTATAAAGTTATGTAACTAAAAATTAATGTTGGCGTCGGAACTACGTTTTGATGCTAAACAATCAATAAACTTTATTTATATTTATATTTTATTATTGTATGTTTGTACATACCTATTTTTAACTATATGTTCTTACGAGTATTATGTTATTATGAATATAATTAAATTTGTGACTACCTAGCTATTATCTACTTTATTTCATTATTTTTTAAGCAAATATTAAAATTACATTAGTTCGAATATGACGTAGTGATGTGAATTTTTGTAATTGTTTGAATGTTTACGTAAATTAGAAAAGTTTGTATTTTGTGTTATTTTTTTAATAGTATTCGGTATAGCCGTATAGGACATAGGTAATTGTATTTTGGAGGGTATTTTATATATTATGTTTAACATTTTTATGAACGATTCAAAGTTTTTATTTTTCGAATCTTAAATTTTAAATATTTAAAAGAAAAAACGAAGTCAACTCTCAATTACAAATTAAAAAATTCTTATCTCTATTTGTCTATTATATCGTTATTATTTATCAGAAAATCACAATCAAATTATTACGTACCTATTTTAACATATAATACTTACCAAAGTGTTTGGTTGGTCTGTAGTTGGTAATTACTAATTCTCAGTTATTTGAGCTGAAAGTTTAATGTGTAGAACGTTGGTAACTGTCTGTGTATCTGTAATTGATAAATTCGAAATACTATAGTCTATTAGTCTATAACATTTTTGAAATCGGTTTGTTTGGTAGTTTGTTCAAGTGTAAAAATCAAGTTAATTTAGATAGTTAATTGATATTTTATTTTTGCTGCAAGTTTTTTTCTCTTTTTCTGAATTATAAAAATATGTCCTCTTTGACATAATTAAATAATACCTACAGGCTACAACAAAATATTACACTTAAACACATCATTTTAAAGATACACTTTCTATTAAACAAGTAGACAATATAATGATGTAAAATAGCGTACCAAGTGACAGGCGTGACAACGCAATATTACATTAGAAATTATTATACATGTTAAAAACCGTCAGTGATGGTTTTAGACACAGATAATAATATTATTAATTATTATTTATTATAGTATGATCGAAATAAAATAGGCAGACATGCGGTAGGTTACTACTTGCCTTTACGGGTATAACGACGGCCGTCGTTATTATTTAATATTTAAATCACTAATTTCCTGATTATATTATCATACATTTGGGTTTCGGAATCCAAACTAATATACCTATCTATTATTTCAAAAGCTTGTCCACCATATTATTATTTTATTGACAGAACTGCAAAAATTTAATAATAAATAATCATGTGTTCATATAGTGTGTAAACACTAGACGCCAGCTATTGTTGTACTTCGATAACAATTAATGAATTAACAATTAAAAATTAATATATTACATTGTTGTTAATACAATTTATCGTTAAAGAAGTAATCGTCGTATTTATGTAATTTAAATTTAATATTATTTTTAAATAGTATAACTTAATAGTTGAATCTAAAATTCAAATATTTAGTTAAGATAGGTCATGCTAATGTGTAGGTAACAACGTAAAGATGTAAATTATATTTTCGGAGTCTTTTTCGGTCGGGTCCTCATTACTCAGTAGCTTGAGGGCCCTGAGCTAGTGTCCTACGTAACTTAGGGCAAAAACCACTCTGCTCATATTATTTAAAGTTTTTATTAAATGTATAGGTATCGTGTATGTGTAGTCTACACGCACATCAGTTTGAGATTTAAAAATTATGGTATCTATATTTTGTATAACTGAATTTATTTGTTATCAATTTTTGAAGGGTTGAATTTAATTAGTTTAGTGCTTATTTATTGCATCATCATTGCTTTCAATATTCTTTTTAGTTTTTTTTTTTGTTTTTTGTTTTGTTAATTTGATTTACTGTAAGCAGGTAAGTCGTATTTATTCGTAATATAAATAAATCATATCTGCAGATATTATGATTATACAGGGCAATTATTATAAATTTAAATACAAAATATTTGTTGTTCACAATTATGTTGTGTTATTTGAAATATAAAAAAGTAATAAGTTTTCCTTTACTATACACTGTATAGTATAAACACACTAGAATCTAAATTGTATGAAGTCGGTATATTATTATCTATATATTCCATAACGACACCGGCCGTATATGATATAGGTACCTACTTGGTAAAACAATGTTAATTTCAAGGTTCTTGCAAAATTCTCTAATTTCGTACTTTTATGAATAAAATTACACTGTATACAACTATATACAACTGTATTGGATATAAGTACATAACTATACTTACTACAATGATATAATTAATATCGGTTATGTTTGTACCGTACATGCTATACATAATAAATCAGTACCTATGTCATTTTACATAATGACTATGTATTATTGTATTGCTAGGTACAGGTATTGCATGCATGTAGGTATTTCATTAATATTATCTGTTAATCTACTTAACTGTATTAAAAAAAAAATAGTATAAATAAATTAGTTACTTGCGACTATAACTATAATCAGCACAAATGCATAATAGTTTAAATATTTGAGACCAAATCACGAATGTTATTATAAGTCATGAATCCCAGCAGTAAAAATTAAAAACCACTGATTTTTTAAACAAATATTACCAATGTGTAATTTTTAATTTTTAAAATACTTTGTTATTTATCCATAATTAGTTATAATATTCTTCTTATTTTTAAAATATAACTATCAAATAGGAAAATAATATATAAATTATAAAATATTATTATATATAACAGTAATATCTACATCATTTTATGATTACATATTTATATCAATTATAGAAATTATAGGTACCTATAGTAGGCACTATACGAAAAAACGATATAAATGACCGACTACCGCGGTCCTTTGGCTATCATTTTAGATGATATCGACTACTGCTATGATGACTTTTAAATAGTGTACTTGTGTACTTACACTATATGTCTGTATACAATGCAATATTATTTAATTATTACTATTATTTTTAATCATTATTCATTTATATCATATCTCAGATGACTAGAAGAAGATTCCAATAATCCACCAAAAGTGTTTTTTTTTCACTTTCATTTTACTATAAATTGTACCTACATAAAAATTTATGAAAAAATTGTTAATAAAATGTCTTTAAAAATCGTCATGATCGTAATAGTTACAAATGTATAATCTGTACATAATATTCAATGTCTCAATGGTTAATAATTTAAAATATATTTATTTTAAAATACCTATATAGCACGAATATAAATATATGTTGTATGTTTTTATTACAATATTAATATATTTTGTTATTTTTATATTTTTGAAGCGTACTGCGTAATATAGGTATCTAATTTTTACTATATTTTTTTTATAGTTTTTTAGTTTTAACATAAAAGTTTTATATAGGTAGGTTTCTTTTTGTATTTCTTGATAACTAAAATACTGAATATATTTAGATATCCAAACGAGTTGAAAAATAAATGTATTTTTTGCATGAAAATACTCGGAAAAATGATTGATGTTATTAGCCGTACATTACAATTAAATGATGTTTTTTATTTGCTAGGTTTTCAATCGTTATTTTCATTATATGATTATCACTGGATACAGAGTTTAAAACAATAAAAGTTATCTCGAAAAAGTTTAATAGGGAAATTAAATTAAATTGTGTATACTGTGTAAGTAGGTACTATCAAACTATTATAATTTGCTAATTATAAACTTATATGCTCCATAAGTATAGTGACTAGATATAAATAAATAAAAAAAGTACATTTTAAAAGTTTGCTTCTCCTCTGTGGTAATTACCCAATGCATATATTATTCTACTCACTTCGCCCATGTAGTAAATAGTCATAGCCCATAGGTTATCTTTTTTTATACAATTTTTTTTTTAATCTGATTACTTTTTTTTTATTATCTATACATTAAAAACTAATTATTTAAAATTATAATGTCAACTCATTTGATGTGTGACTTAATAATAAAAATTCTTTGAAATATGAGTAAACTTAAACTTAAGTATAAATATTTCATTTATTATTTAAGGGTAAAAAATAAGTGTTGCATCTATCAACTTGCCTTTTAATAACTGATATATTATAATGTATGTGCTAAGTATAGGTACTTAAAGTACCTGTACATATTATGTAACTTAATAATTAAATAAACTTATACTATTACAAAATAAATATTGATAATAATAATTAAAAAAAAGTAGTCGAGTGAATAACGTTCAACTGTAGGTATATTAGATTACTATAATGGAAGTATTAAATTTGAATCCAATGATAGGTATCATTTTATATGAAAAATGATTCTAAATGGAGATGATTTGTCGACCTAGGATATACTATTTTCCAGTGGGTGGTGAAAAAGGTGGTTTATGTTTCAATGACCTAATTACACCAAAATTTAAGTTCTTTTAAAATTATTGTAAGTCAAACTTATGGACAATTTTGTAGTACATTTTTAACTCTTAGTTATACTTATACAAAAATAAATTTTAAATACAAAATAATTTGTAAATATTCATGTTTTAACAATTTTTTTTATCAATATTTGAATTTGTGAGAAACTTTGTATTAAATTTTCAAGTATTTTGACTCAGCCAAAAAATTGTTATCGATGTTTATAAATTTGTAATAGTTAAATAAACATTTACAAGTTTCGATAGGTTTTGATAATATAAAATTGATAAAATCATTATTTAATAACAGTATTCGTTTTACAGTTGTCGAGTGATATTGTTTTAAAACTATTGATTAAAAATCGTTTGTTCCTATACTTATATGAAAGTTTAAACCAAACTTTTGGAGTGAAAAACGAAAATTACTTCATACATAACTCGTGATAAATAAAATACATTGAAATCAAATAATAAAAAACCGTTACTTTCTTAGGATTAAAAAATCAGTAAATTATTGTTAATTTAAAACGTTCGGAGTTCGTACAATAACCATTGTAATTTGTAGGGGAAAAAAATAGTATTTTTCTCCAATGACTACTAATTCCAAAGAAATTTGTTTTTACGTTTTTATATTAATTGCTGTATAATATTAATAATATTATGTACAACCTCAAATTGTAACAGACCGTGAAAGTAGTGACTGAATCCACAAATACAGTAAACAGCAGGTACAAAAATAATCAATGTTATATTGACGTAATATTTATTTTAATTTATAAAAACACTGAGAACCTTGTAAAAAAAGCTTGACTGTGAAACTTATTTTTATACATCTGGATATTATACACTATATATAGTACACTACTATTAATTTATAATAGAAAATTTATATGCAGGTAAACCCGGGTAATGATTGAAAATGTATAACAATTTAATTAAATTTTTTTTTATAACCTCTTTATGATTTAATAGTTTATAATTCCAAAATAATTTTTATCGATTATTAAGTGTTAAGTACAGAAAATAAAATTGTTCTTTAGTATAGATAAAAATGTAAAATTGGATTGCAAATCTAATTTTCTTTTTTTTTACTTCGGTGTTTAAATACTATAAATTAAACAACTTATAGTATTTAAAGATAAATGTTGTACTATCGTAGAGGATTAATCATTTATTATTTGTAAGTCAGAATCTAACTTAAACCTAACTGACCATACTCATTCGGAGTTTGACCAAACTATTTTGTATATCCTATAGAAATTAGAGAATTTACAAATACCATTTAGGTAATAATACTAATATAGCTCGATTTTTTTTGTGTATAATTACCGGCAGTAGTCAGTAAACCCTAGGGTATTCGAACGTTTACCGTCATATATAATATGTATGAGTAGGCGTGCGTGTGTATATGATGTATGTGTGTGTTCGTAAATAAGCTGGTGAATTACCAATATATTATACATATAAATTGATTATATCATGAATACAAAATTAAAATACACTCATGAGTCATAATAAGATATAGTTGTAATAATTAGTAAATTATGTCTATTATTTATTAAGTTTTAAATAATTTTAGATTTTTATTATAGGTATTCACTACGCAATATTAAATTTCAATCGAATTCTAGTAATGTTATAAATATGAACATTCAGTCACTTATTACCTTAAATAAATGTTATGTATACTAAATACCTACTTAAAAATTTAAATTAACTATCTATTAATAATTATTTATTAGATAAGTACATTACGTCATCATAACATATCACTCTCCTAGAAATTGGCTCTATGCGTTCATTTTTTATTTTAATATAACCTATATCAATGTATTGGCACACGTGCAATAATATACTCACCGTCAAATATTAGGTTCTTAAACTATTTTATTTTATAATAGTTATGGCTGGTTATTTACTAGTTCTTAACAAGATGTCTGTATTATATTTATTCCGTATTTCCGTATATACTTAGATTCAGTAATAAATCCAATAGAATTTTGTTTTAATGAATAAAATAAAATTCTATTTAAATAAAATACATTTATTTCATCCAAAATCAAGCAAATTGACAATGTATGTACCTAATACCAATCATATTATTTAATATGAAGTTATTCTTGAAAAAGTTAATAATTAATTTTTATTTGATAAATTAAAATCATTTTGGCTTGCGTCTTGGTATTTTAAATAAAAGTTATAACTTATAACTGCCTCTATTTTAGTGTGCACTGTGTGCAGTATTAAAATTACAATTTATAGAATTTACTTAAACTCACCTATACAAAATTATAAATAAATGTGATCAAATTATTCAAAAATTGTTTAGAACTTCAACTTCCGTTTATTTTAAATTTAACTTATATACAAAAAAAGTAAACAGTTAGAATTTTTTTCTTTTTTTTTGAGTTAAATATTTTCAAGTTAAGTCTAAAATAAAGAAAAGTAGGTAACTACTAACTATACTCCACTGTAGAGTGTAGGGCGAGTGTACCTATCGTTATTGAGTAAGTCACAGTATGTACCTATTAAATTTTAAATTAATGATAAATAATTATGGCTGGTTAGGTATTTAATAACCTCTGAATTGTTCCCAATTATAAAAAAAAAAATTTCACTGTATTGAGCGAATTGTCCACTTTTAATTTTTATTAGACTACTATTTGTCCCTGTGCATTTCGTTGCTCGTAAAAATTATTGTAAGTACAGGATAGATTGTTCTGTTTTATTAACATTTTTTTTTATTTTTATAATACTATAAACTATTTTTTTAAACAACTTATAGCAATCCCGTAAGATAATAATAACTTACTTTGATCCTTCAAACGTTGTTTTGCCATATATTTTTAGAGAATTTTAGTATAATTATAAATTACTAACTTATTGTAAGTACGTGGAAATAGTGTCGGGGATAATGTCTATGATTGAAAGTGTAATGCAGAGCTGTGGATGATGACTGTCCTTATAAATATAACAACACACTGACTATTCATTTTCTTAATTTAATGCACTAAATTTAAAAAAAGAGGAATAGGTACCTACATATTTTTGTCTTCAATGACAATTAAAAAAAAACCAATACTAATCTTGAAAAACAATCGAGTGTATTATGTTTTCTGTAACTCCTTCGACAGTTACCTAACAAAAATAAACTTGATGGTTTTCCCACGTAAGAACATACTAGGTATAATTGTCCGTGTGTGAAACATGGTGTTCTCAAATCTATGACACAAACATCGTTTGGCGATGACGGTTTTCAGATGATGTATTTGTTCTTTTATTATTTTACCAAGCTTTCACAATTATAAAACACGTAGGTATTATTAAAAATTTTCCGCAAACTTAGTTGTGACAAATTATATGTGAAAGTGATGCGACAAATGTAGAATGAAATGTTATAGTAACGCGACACTCCATGTAAATGTTTTTACTTAAAGTCAATTAAATTATTTTCATATTTATATTATTTTATTATTTTTATTTATTTCGAGATTACATGTCATCCGGGTTACTAATAATTTCACCACTTTATTATTACAACCTCGAATTAAAATATACATAAAATAATTATGTAATAAATAGGTATATATTAATGATTATGCATCTTTATCTTTATGTATTATTAAAACGTGAGGACTGAGGCGATTTCTTACGACAGTTATATCTGAAGTTCTATACTAAATCGATTTTATTGATTTCTTTTTCTAACGCAAGTAATCGGTGTGCAGATAAGCCATAAAAAGAGAAATGTCCAAAAAGTTAATTATTTAAATAGTTATAAGAAGTATTAAGTTTGCTATAAAAAATAAATAAAATATACCAACTATATATATATAAAAACCACGAGATTGCATATTATTGTATCTTATCCACCGTCGTAAAAAAAAAAAATGATACAACTTTGAAACTTAAGGGTTAGAAATTATAAACTTGCGTACACATATCGCGAGGGTCCACAGGTAGATTGCCTACTTGATAATATATATTGCTCACATATAAATACATAATTGTAAGAGTCTCACGGGCAACGCCGAGCTTAATGGCTATAATATAACCTGACTAACTTACTGACTGATAAACGTAGAGCCTGAACAATAATATAAGCATTAGGCATGCAATTTACACAGTACATTTGTACCACAAATTTAGTGTGCAATAAAAAAGCAATTCCCAAAATTTGCATTTTAAAGTGGTGCTTATGCACAGTTGCACAATTTTTTTGAGATTCAAAATGTTGAACACTGTTAAACCAAATATTAAATAACAAATTAAACAAAGTTTGAATCATATTAAAGAATTGGCATTTTTAATGAGCAACGAAGTGCACGGGGTCAGCTCGTATATACTTTAATTCGTGATTACAACTAATTATTATTATTATTAAAAACCAATAGCAACTATTTATAAACAAAGATTTCCATCGTAAATCTCAAAATCCCTGTTTAAGTACCTACCGGAGTTGGACCTTTTTCTTTTAAAAATACTTTACGACTTATTCTCAAGCCTACCAAATGGCAAATATAGGTACATAAAAAATTTCATGAAAATCTGTCAAGCCATTTCGAAGAAGTTCGACCACAAACACTGTGGTCTGTGATCAAAGAATTTTATATACATAGATATAAATTTATAATATAATAAGCTTTATATTTACATCACGTAAAAAATCTATAAATCTGGACCTCACGACTCATAAGTCATAAATGAATATCAATGTCGTATTTGTCATTCAAGACCTATAGGTATTTCGATTTTGATAGATGAGTGCTCTCGATTAGTTATGTGAAATATTCATATTATTATATGCGGGTAAGTTTATTAATATACCTGAATATAATATGTATCTAATAATAATTAAGCTCTATCGGCATGGCCATATGGTTTATATACTATTAATAGTTATTTATTTACTGAGTATTTTGTATATTATAAATATTTCTTCACGTTTTTATAGTATTATTATTTATTAGGAAATAAGTACTAAGTTATTTAAGTAATAGAACAGTTAATACATATCTATTTTAAAATAAAATTTGCAGTTATTTTTGGTTTCTAGCAATTGTTAAAAAAATATCATCAACAATACTTATACCTGTATGTATAATCATACATAAAAAAAAAATTATAGAATGTATTATAACTGAATCTTTATTATATATTAATTTTTGATGGTGGTAGTATGTCTAATGTCCATTATTCTTGCAAAATAGATATATTAAATTCATTTAAGTTGAAAAAGAAAGATCATTTAAATAAGTATGTTAAATTTTTATCAGCTTTTTGTAAAATCATATAATTAATACAAATTTGGACTAATATTTTTTATGAGTGTTGACGTGTTGTATTTATATTATTACAATTTCATATTGGTTCAAGCATAGAAAATGATTTATTTATGCTGTTAAAATGATTTGACCTTATATGTAGATTAAAACAATCATTTAATTTAATTTAAAAGATAATTAAACATCACTTCTAGCTGAGGAATTGTATACCTACCTAATTATTTGTATTAGACAATTAATAATAATTACTATAGTGTTTAAAACCAATGATTATACGCATAATATATTATATCACATGTAATATGCATATTGGCACATACCTAGTATACATTTTACATATTTTATAGTCCACAGTTGTGTGGTACTTATAATTAAAATATATATTGCAATAGGTAGTTAATCTTAATAGCTTAATAAATATCTGAAAGTAATTATTCTATTTTAATTGTTTATTCTACAAATTTTATACTATACCTAATGTTTATTGGTTTAACTGGAGTTGGAGTAATCTATTTGAAATGTCCCGTTACGATTTATTCGTTATAAATAAAAAACGGACTTTAATGAGTTTAATGCACTAAAATAACTTATAATATCTAATCACCATAAAAATAAAATAACACATTTTTTAGTATTAATTACAGTGGTATAAGTTACACCGTGTAATTAAATAAATCAAAGCTCTTTTTTGTCCTACTAATTATTATGCATTATCTTAATTTTTTATAATTGTCTTAAATATAAAAATAAGTACTTAATGATTTGTTTTATTTTCATATAATCTTTATAAATAAACATTTTTTAAGTAGAAAAATAAAAGAGAGTGTTCAATAAGTATTAAGTAGCACCTTTAAACATAAAACATTTAGTTAATATGGTAATTTTTGGTTTTTCATGATAATTTAATTAATTATTTTGTTAGTTTCAGATCTGAAAAATTATGAAAGTAACTATATTTTATTTATTTTTGTTTATTTTTGTTAAATTAAAATATTTTGTATGGATTTTGTAAAGCTATACAAAGATACGACTCTACACCTGCCCCTAGATAAATTTATAAAGACTGAAAATAATTGCCATAAAAATGTAGAAGTTATTATAAATTTCATCATCGATGGAAATCTGGAACCGATATAATTCTATATACAATTTTTATATGGGGCAAATATGATAATACATAGGTATTAGGTATACAATAATATTGATAATTTAGGTAATATTATTGTTATGGAATTTGTTTTTTTTTTTTGTTTGAAAACACAATGATGTACATTTCGGTCCATGTACATTACATCGTAAGAATATCAATTTTTCAAAAAATGCGTGTTTTCATAAAAATCATAAAAACCAAAATACCCATATATGGGATTATGGGAAAATATTATGCGATTCATTATTAAGAATTTTTAAATTTATTTCTACGTTTACAACTACGATTATTTGACAATTTTTTTAAATAC
Source organism: Aphis gossypii (assembly GCF_020184175.1). NCBI lineage: Eukaryota > Metazoa > Arthropoda > Insecta > Hemiptera > Aphididae > Aphis > Aphis gossypii. The sequence continues at coordinate 56,094,286 of NC_065533.1, forward strand.
TAAATACAATTTCGTATGCAGTCCCAACTTCTAAATAGATTTAAATAATATTAATAATTATAAATAGATAAGTGGTTAGAAGTGGATAAAATATAGGTAGGTATTTTGCGAGATAGGTATAGTACGGCGGCGCCGTGGAAGTAATGCGCAAGCGGTCCCCACGGCGTCGTCGATTCCAACCGTAAAAAAAAAAGGTATAGTATAGTATACTTACTAGGTATATATTTAATACCTACCTACGTACCCTCCACTTATATCTAAACTTTAAATACTTATACTTACATTTAATATTGTAGCGTATAAGCGGTTCTATAGACTCTGTAGTTGTGTGGACCATAAATTTTGTGAAAAAATCTTTGAGGCCTTCTAATAGCACACCTACTTACGTATATACTTAATATTGATTAAATATTTTTACCTATGTACATAACAATATTATTATAAACATTTACGTTAGTAATAATGTTAATATCACGGTTCACAGCTCAGTAGGTACTACGCGCTAATCGCGGCCCACGAGTGGGCCATCACCCTTGAGTCGGTTACCGTTGCGTTACAATAATATAATTATTCATTTTACGCTTTACGACGATCGTTCGAAACAGTTTTAAAAATACATCGTCAAAAATGTAAATAACTGGAAATCGATATTTTTAAAACACTAATATTATTCTAGTCATTTCGACTCGTGAATAATATTATTATAATCGCGCGCACAAAGTGAATAACAGCTGCTCCTAACCCCTTCGTCAGATCAGCAACTCGTTCAATATAGGTATCGTTGCTGTAATTAATATTTAGTAATTTTCAAATCGTTTGTCGCAGATCGTAGTGCTTTCGATCCGGTACGACGCTAACCCGTATAACATTACCCGCGTCCGCGCGTCCCATTGCATAATATAGTACGTACCGCGGAGCTTCGCCGGCGGTTGCCTCCATTTCGGCGGCCGTGGGACGCCGCGTGGAGGTGACGCCGCCGCGGCCGCGCTAATAGTGATTACACGACGATTATTACAAAATAATAAATTATGACAACAAACGCTACGCCGCGCCGCCGTCGCGCACTCGCGTCGTAAACCGCAAAACAGCAGCGTGTTGTGCCGTGTGTTCGTGCGCCCGTGTGTGTTGGCGACCGTCCGTCCGCGCTTGTGTGCGTGTGCGTTTGCGCTTGTGTGCGTGTGCGTTTGCGCTTGTGTGCGTGTGCGTGCGTGCGCGCGTGTGTGTGCGCTCTTGCCCGTAAGCGTGCGTGCGTGTGTGCGTGTGCTTGTGTGTGTGTGTGTGTGTGCAAAGGATAACAACACCGACGTCGTACGTACCGTGTTTGTTTGGTCGTCGCCGTTTGTTTGTTTACGATCGCGTCCGTTATTCGTGCGTTCGTTGTCCGACGCGACAGTCCGAACAGCCCCGCTCGATCAGCGGCACTCGCACTCCGGTACTACCGTCCGAACGCTCCGAACATTTTACCGGCCGGCGGCGGCGGCGGCGGCGGTTCGCGATACGCGACGAATAAGATGCCCTAAGCGGCGTCCACGGCTTGGTGCGGCCCCCTGTACGTGTTCTTCTCGACGATCGAGACCCAGCCGACGGCAACACCTGTGTCTGCAGATCCCCGGTCCGGGACGAAAAGCGATCTCTCGCGCGCACCGACGAACGGTCGAATTAATTCCTCTTGGGTCGCGGCGTCCACCCGATCCTCGCCGCGCTCATGGCGGCCATCAACAGTGGCAGCAACAACAGCAACAGCAACAGCACTAGTGCCGGCGGCAGCAACATGTACCGCGTCGGAGGTGAGTTTCGGTCGAGTTTGCCTGTCTACCTGTACGGTTTATGCCGTCGCGTTCACTGTTCGGTCGTACTTTCCGTCACGAATTGTCGTTTACGACGCGCGATTTACTTGACTACATTTTTTCATAAATTATTTTGCTCTCTTATAGATAGGTACCGCTGCGATTCATAAACATAAAACATTGGTTGTGATCGTATCGCGGTGCAAACCGTATAGATGATACTCGTGTGTGTGTGTGTGTATTTTGTATCAACTCTTATTTTGTTACAGATTATGTGTACTTTGAGGCCCAGCAGCAGCAACAGCAGCAGCAACAGTCCATGCATCATCAACAACAGCAGCCTTTCCAAATACGTAGAATCGAAGAGCTCAATAAAACTGCGGGTGGTAACGTTGAAGCCAAAGTCATGTGTTTCTACAGGAGACGAGATCTCCCAGCTCAACTTGTCGCACTGGCTGACAAACACCAACAGCATCAGCAGCAGCAGCAACTATCATTGACTTTATCATTATCTCCCGGTGGAAATAGCACTGTTAAAGGAGCTGGTAAACAGTCGTCCGCCATCAAATCATCCTCAGCCAGTGATAAAGACGCTAGTACGGATAAGAAAGAACAAGATACTAGTGGTGCTCTACCAATGGTGAAAAAAGAGCAGCAGAACGATGAACAGTCTGCCAGTAAAACAGAAACATCTGAAATTAATGAAAGTGTAAAAGAGGAATCGCAACAACAGCAGGATGTTGAGATGTCTGAAGACGTGGAAACTAATTCTTCCGTATCCGCTGCTGTCAAAAGTGGAGATGGTGATGAGATTGAGACCAATGACAAATGTAAATATATTCAATATTTTGTGCATTGTAGGAATTTAAGTACTGTGTATAAACATTAATTATTATTTGTAATAGCTTCAGATGTTGTTAAAGATGAAGATAAGACTACACAGGGCACACAACCACAACATGACTGGTGGCGTGGTGAACAGCTTAAACAACGTGAATTGTTCTTAAGTAGGCAAGTGGAAACATTAGCAGCAACACATATACGTGGAAAGTGTACAGTAACATTGTACAATGAGACTGAGTCATTGGATAGTTATTTAGAAAGAGAGGTAAGAACTGAATACAACTCTTGTGTTTGCTTGCATATTATTCAAATTATATTAATTAAGTTCTAACTAAATTTAAATGCATAGGTACGCATAGGTATGCTATCTATTGTAGTTATTTTTATTTTTTTTTTCATTTTATTGCGGTAAAGTACATTTGAGTAATTATGATAAATCTTGATAAATAACAAAAAAAGATAAGGCAACTTGATTACCAATTATATAACATAACATAGAACTAGGAACAATTATTTATTCAGATGAATGGCAAGCATATAGTTCCTTAAAATATATAGATTATTATTATGAAACCGTTATCATTCCAAGTTTTTTGTTGATCCTACAAAGGGCACACAAACAATTGGGTATACATGGAGACATGTCAATACTAAGTACAGAATTAAAACCCAAAACCAACTATTAAAAGAGGAATAGGGGCAGTTAATTAATATGCTACACGACTTATTAGAAGTTTTATGGGATGATGTAAAAATAATATATATATACTTATAACAATATTATAAAATACTAAACTACTATGATCATCAGTCATCATTGTTATTAATATTGTTAATTTATTATTAATCAATAATCAGTGGGTAAACGGTTTTTGTAGGTATCATTTTACAATTAGTAGTTTATTACACCAATAAAGTAGTGGAGGGTACTGGTAGCTAGATGAGTATTAATGCTTATCATTAAAATTTTAAATGATTATGTTTGATGTGCTTTGACGCTTTGTTGATGTGAGTTTAAAACCTTTTATGGTTGTATATTGCATTAAAAATTCAAAGTATACAAATTTGCAAGGCTGAGCATTAACAAGTTAAAAAGTTAAAGTTAAGTTACTTTTAACTAACTTTTTTTTTGAAAAGTAACTTCTATCTTAACGAATTACTTTTTTAAAGTAACATCTCACTTAACGCATTAAGTTATTTTTGTCTTTGTACGAACTTCAATAATTTATTATTGCATTTTGTGGTAATAATAAAAAAAAAAATAACAATAACAATAATTGTTATGTTAAATATAAATTATTCTGCTATATATTATTATATAGGTATCGAATATTCTAAATATTATAGACTGTCGAACTGTTCTGTACTAAGTCTAAATTTTAAAATAACTTATTTAAATGCAAGTAGATACCTATATTATTGATTAAATATTCTATAATATTATAGTAACTGTATATTTAAACAATGCTAATAGTTAATGGAACTTACAAAATGTCAAAATTTACTAAACAACTTATGAGAAATAAAGAATAATATTTTATATTATTTCTTATTCACAGAATATAGTATGTCTAGAACTCTAAACTCTATATATAAGATTAGTGCTATGCGAGTAATTATTATTTAGAAAAGAAAAACATATATTATCCAAACCCAATATCCCATATTATACGTTTGTAAACTGTCAGTTTTAATTAAAATTTGTGGTTTGTTATATTTAAATTCATTCATGGAAATGATAAGAATAATTTTGTTCGGAGTGAGGGAGTGACCTATTGTATTTACTATTTACTAATTTAATTATTTTGTTGGATTTCATAATTTATAAGTTCCTAAAGCAAAATACATTTTTTTTTAAGATATAAAGATCTACCTATATTATAATAATATTATGTTATTTGTAAATCTTAGACATGAAGTGTAAATGGTGTAATTATAAGTTTTATATGAAAAAAAAGTAACTTATTTTTAACTAAGTTAAGTTACTTATTTTTTCCAACTAACTTAAAACTTAACTTACATTTTTTCAAATTAACTTAACTTAACGAGTTAAAAAAAATAGTTAACTTGCTCAGCCTTGAAAATTTGTTGCTCATGATTTTAAACCAAAATAAACCTATTATACTTAATTTTGAAATAGTTTAATAAATTATATAAAAATTATTCAATATTGGGTTTTCATTAATTAATAAAATGATAACATTAATACATAAATAAATAAATACAATAGCAAATTTAACATTTTTCAAAGCTATAGTCTGTTATTATTCAATTCTGCCAACCCATTACCTAATAAAGGCACTTAATGTCAAATTATGTTTAACTATCTATTGTAATAAATAATACTAAAATACTAGTTAATTTTTAACTATTATCCGTAGGCCATTACATACCCAATCACTTGAAAACTTGTAGGCGGTCTCAATTATTCTTTCTCTATGCTGTTTACATAATTGGATAATTTACTAACAATAAAAGCTGTCTCGTTAGAGTAAAATTAAGTCTCATTCCTCTATTTTTTTTTTTTTGTGCAATAATAATATATATCTATTTTTTTGAATTAATAAAAACTATATATTCATTATTTAATAAAAACAATAATTTTGAACTTATACATTTACATGGCATGTTAAATAATGAAAAATATATTGATTGTATAAAATTTAATAGTAATTAAATTTAGTACATTAATAGCTCATCAACTTTATAATTATCCTATACTCTAAGAATTTATAGTTTTGTAAAATATTTATACAAATATATCATATAATTAAATAGTAAAATGTTCAATTAATTAAAAACATTTGTTCAGATTCAAGTTATTTCGTAATATATTTTTATAAGCTGATAATCATAAAAATTAAAAGATGGATAGGTATAGTTAAAAATGTAGTTAATAATTATTATTGTTAATTATGCATATTAATTGTTTATAATTTATCAAATAATAAACAGTTGGTGCACATATGAAATTACATAATTAAATACTACATTTTAGGGATATTATTTAATGCAGTGGTTCCCAACCTTTTTTTTTTTTATCATAAACCCCTTTGTAGGTTCTCAAAATTCTCGTGCCCCCTTCCTATAATTATTTTTCATTTTTTCCCTAGATTGTAAAATAAATATAATTAAGTTTTTATTGTGCTCTACATCCAGACCTCCAATCCAATATTAATATAGTCTACTTCTTAAAGGAAACTAAACTGTACAACTTAATTTAAAGTTTTACACAAAATGCAAACTATTAAAAATTAAAATAATAATAATAATGTAATACTCTAACTATTGGCCTTGTAGCTGATGATTTTTTTTTTTGTTTAATAAAATAATAATAAAAAAATAAAAATAAATAAAATTTTACTTTGTAATGACTGCTTGCACCTCCACGGCAATAATTACATGCCCCCCAAGTTGGGATACTCTGATTTAGTGTATCCTTGGTAAAATAATATTTTTAATACCTATAGTATTATTATGAAACAGTAACAAAAGTTAAAAAATAAAATATATGTATTCTCAGTGGTATGAAAATAAAATTTTTATTGAAAACCTGAAATTGCATAGATTTTAAAATTATTATTAAACGAACATAAATACTACTTGATATGAGACATACCAAATTAGCCATGTAGAAATAATCTGTATGTGTAATGTATTTACGTAATAAGTAATAACATTAATAATAATTAATTGTACACATTTTAGCCATAGATTTTTGATATTTAACTTTTAAAAACTTTTATATCAACTGTATTAAACTATAAAATGAAATAATCTTTGTTTACCATTAATTATGTGATAATTAGTTATTATTAATCTTAAAAAACATAGTACTATACTGCCCTGCTAAGCAAAAGTGCCGTAAAACTCAATTTCTTATTTTTGAGAAAAATGAATGTTTGTTTTTTTAATTTTATTATAACTTTATTATTTGTTATCCCAATTAATTTAGTATAATACATATTCACCTTTATAGTTTTTTTGACGAGGAATGCAATGAAATAATAAAATAAAACTTTTATCCATATGTTACATGAATAAAAGTTATTTTGATGTTATTACTTAGAGCCATAAGCCGTAAATATACCACTATTTACTAAATAAAAACGCCGTAAGTCAATTTTACGGCATTATTGCTTAATAATTATAATTGTCTATAGATATAATTACTTGAACTAATGGCCGTAAATAATTTTATATTTATTATGATAGATATTATATCTTGGTTAGTAGATACTATAACTTGGGTAGAACATAGAAATATTAAGCAAAAATGCCGTATCTATCAAAATATTTACGGCGTTTATGCTTAGTAAATGTATGATACGGCGTTCTTACTTAGTAGTTCTAATTTTCTTCGTTACTTACGGCGTTTCTAAATAACGTTTTATGTGTTTGTAGCCTATTTAATGTGATTTTGGGGGTATTTTTTCTACAGAGAATGTGTAAAATGTGTTTACCGATCAGATGCCGTATCTATCTAATTTTTTTTTTTTTTCGAGTTACGGCACTTTTGCTTAGCAGGGCAGTATAATACTCCAATTTTATAAAATACCATTATCCATTAATTTTTTGTCGAAACAAATAAGGTACACATTATGTGTATAATATTGATTGAATGTTAATTGTTTTACAAAGTTTGAGAATGGAATTATTCACTACTATCTTTGTATTAATTATTTTTACAAACAATTTTGCATATTTTCTAGTTTAATAATGAAATTAATTTTTATAACCAACAGGACACATTCTTCTATTGTCTGGTATTTGATCCTGTCCAGAAGACATTGTTGGCTGATAAGGGGGAAATTCGTGTTGGCCATAAATATCAGGCTGAGGTGCCGCCAAAAGCACTATTTAATCGTGGTAGTAGCGATTTAAATGTAAAAGATGTAACTACAACATCGGCAAAAGGAGATATAGTAAAAGAAGAAAATATTACTGATGGTGATGGAGAAGAGCCAATGGCGACGGAATGCAGTCAAGACGATGAGGATGAGGATGATAAAGATGTCGATGCAAAATCCTCTACTGCAATGACTACAGTGACAACAATAGGAACAGTAACAGCAATGGCAATGGAAAGTGATTCTGAACTTGAAACTTTGATATGGACATGTAGGCCACAGTGGAATCGTTTGACTGATAGACAAATAGATCAGTTTTTGGTAGTGTCTCGATCGCTAGGTACATTTGCTCGTGCCTTAGATTGCACCAGCTCAGTGAAACAGCCTTCATTGCATATGTCAGCTGCTGCTGCATCACGTGACATTACATTGGTGAGTTTTTTATATCTCAAAATTGTTTAATGGTAATTAGTTATATTTTATGTGTCTTAACTTGATTTGTATGATATTTGGTTAGTGTTCTATTATTTATTAACAATATTAATTCTTTATGAATTTTTTTATTTAAACAACAGTTTCATGCCATGGACACATTGCATAGGCATGGTTATGATCTGGGTACTGCTACCTGTTCCTTAGTGCCTAGTACGGGTCCTGTATTGTGCCGTGATGAAATGGAAGAATGGTCAGCTTCTGAAGCGAATTTGTTCGAGGAAGCGTTGGAGAAGTATGGAAAAGACTTTGGTGATATACGTCATGATTTTGTTAGTATTTCTTACATTCTCTAGTTTAATTTCAGTAGATATTGCTTTTAATATGTACTGATTATTTGTTATTTGGATATCAATAATCATAAATTTATATGCACATGGTGTTACAGCTTCCCTGGAAAACACACAAAAACATAGTGGAGTACTATTATATGTGGAAGACCACAGATAGGTATGTGCAACAGAAGCGTGTTAAGGCTGTAGAACAAGAATCCAAGTTGAAACAAGTGTATATACCTTCTTAGTGAGTATTTGTTGTAAAATATAATACTAAGTTTACATTTAGCCTATAGTGCGTTTCACAACAACTGCGACTCGTGATGGTTTTGTCTCAAACCAGGCGTTCTCAATCTAGGATAGAAAATAAATACATATTTTTATAGTTTTAAGTTATTTAAAAATAATTACGTGTAACATAAAATATGATATCTTATTTAATAAATGTATAATTTGAAAAAGTATAAAATATTCATTATCAATTTTAAATTTTCTGCGGATTATTACACCCTGGTTTTAGAAACCCTGATGAAAAAACACCACGAGGCGCATTAGCGTCGAGTTGCAGTTGTTGTAAAACACACTATAGGGTATAGTATGCTGTATCGAGCTTTTACATAGTATTGGATATTAGTATCATTGGTATATAAATTTCAATGTGATAAGAGGTTGCTACACTTGGTTATATTGTCTTTATTTTACATATGTTCATCATAGCAAATTTGCGTTCAGTAAAACACATTATATGTTGTTACTTGTTAACTTTAATAAAAGTGATAATTTAACTATTAGCAAAATTAAAGGTTAGAACAATTATCAGGGTTGTGGTGTTGATTTTTTTTTTGATATTTTAATTTTTAAGCTAGATAAAAGTATTTTCAATTTGTGATATTTTGTTTACTGTGCCATTAGTATGTTTTTAAAACAATAGTTAAATTTTAAAAATTTTTCTTGTAAATAGTAATGGAACAAGTGGTGGAAAGCAGCAAGCTATAACATCAGGTGTAACAATAAAATCTTCACAGCAGCAACAACAGCTTGTAAATGGTAATTCAGGAGCTATGGAGCTGTATTCTCCTAAAAATGGTAGCGGTGGATTAGCAGGGGAGGGACCATTACAACCTGGATTGTGTGATCTATGTGATGGTGAGAAAATAATTTTATAAAAAACATTTTCGTATATATATATATATAAATATGTTATATAATCTTAATATATATCATCATGTATTAATTATTGTCTAATTTATATAATTGAATTTAGCTGTATCTTCACAACAATGGTATCCAAACACTATAGGAGCCACAACTGGAACAACCTCAATATCTTATCATCAACAAAACGGAGGGCTATCTTCTACATTATGTCACGAGTGCTGGACTCATTGGAAAAAATATGGAGGACCTAGAACTGCTACTTCCGATAAAAAAGTTATTGCATCAGCAAGAGGAGGAAGCATGTCGGGAGACGAAGGTAATATTAATGATATATCTAATTATGCTTGAAAACGTCTTTGTAGTAGTAACCTAGGAATAGAAAATTAAAACTCTAAAAAGTACTTGACAAGTATTAATACTTAACTTATTCTATTTATGTATTTTTACATATTTTAAATCTAGTGGTGAATAACATTATTTGCTTAGATTTACTATAACATATATGTGTATTATGATTGCATGTCAGATACATTTTCAATACTAAATAAATCCTTTAACGTGGTTGTAATTACAAGATATTAAGATCGTGTGTATTAATATAAAAATATTATTAATTTATAATTCTCAGGTTTAATTTGCGGCTCAATGATGGCCCTTGCATAGTTGAGGTCAAAATGAGTGATGCTGAATTTTCTTATTCAAAATATTTAGGTACATTGTTTTTGTTAATTTTTCCATCTTTCGGTGAATCGCTTACTCGATATGAAAACCACTTCAGAGGCCTCATTTTAAATTTTAATTTGAAATCAATTACATTTTATGGTTTTTGTCTTGACTTTGCCCTTTATAATTATTATCTTCTGTGAAAGTTTGCAATTTTTTTTTGTATTATAATAATACGTGAATGTTTTTGTGATTAGTCAATAAAAGAAATTACAAACATCTTATTTTTATAAAATACTAACACACAATAGTTAATTATATTTAAATCAATATTTGTTTGTAATGTTTGTAAACAGATCGACCACATTCAAATGCGTCATCTAGTTCTGTAGCAGCAGCAATGAACCTGAATGTATCAGCTGGTGGCGGAAGATCTTCATCACACGGACCCACTATGTCAACCCCACCCCATCATCACCATCATCTTATGCACCTCGGTGGTAGTGGAAGTAGTCATCATAGCAATTATCATCATCAATTACCACACCATCACCATCAACAGCTTCACCATCAACAACAGCAACAACAACATCAGCAACAACACCAATCGTCAGCATCTTCACCAGGTGGTGGTGGTTTATTACTACACCAACCACATATTAACTCGTCTGGATCATCAACGACTGCTCATAGGTGCACTATTATAGGGTGCCAAGCAGCTCTATTTAAGAGCAAGTCTCAACTGCTACGTCATTATAGTACAGCACATGGCATTGGATTAAATTCCAACAGCAGCAGTAGTCCTAGTGCTATCATTTCCTCGATTGGTGGTAGTGGTAGATCTTCTGGTAGTGCTGGTCTTGATGGTGGAGGAAGTGGAAAACTATCACCACAACCACCACAGCAACAAGCCGTTTCCGGTGCAGGACTTCTCCACCACAATTCTGGAGGACCTTTAAACTTGAACAGTAGCAATTCAATTCAACACTCCATCAATAGTGGCTCTGCTAGTCAAGTAATAAATCTTATTGCATCATCATCTTCACCGCAACAGCAGCCCAACAACCTATCTACAAGTTCTGGAGGCATAACAACAAATGCAGTTATTGGAACAGGAGGAGTAGCTACTGCCACTGGGAGGCCGGTTATGAAGACAAGAACAGCATTTTATTTAAGATGCACATCGTTGGCAAAAGCTAGTAGGCGCCGAGCTGCGCAACAAGCAGCTGCTGCACTATTACAGCAACAACATCACCAGAAAAAAGCTTCGTCTAGTGGGGCGGTGTTATCCCCCATTGCTTCAGCTATGGTACAACCTGGATGCTTAGCTCGTCCTAGGAATGTAGCTCGAAGACCATTTGTATGCGTTCCACAAACAGCACATACTTACAAACACGAATGTGAGTATATATTGTATTATTTATCGAGTGTTGTTTTGTGTCATTTATCTTACCTAACTTTACCTATTTATTGATAGTGTAGAGCAGTGCTTCTCCACCTTTTTTGTTATAGGGCCCCCTAAATTTAATGTAAATCTGTCAAGGCCCCCTCTCAAACAAAATCATTAATTATTTTTTTCTTAATGATATACTAAATTTATATGCACTATTTCACAGAAATAAATTATCAAAATGTAAAGAAAATAACTAAATAATCGAAAATATTTTAAATGAAATAAATATTTCAAGGCCCCCTAGTGCTGCGTCCCCCAGGATTAGAAGTATTAGTATAAAGTGACTTCAATGGGTAAGGTAAAAACTTTTAAGGCCTATCTTAATTGCATAGTAACTCATTTATTTAATAATATTGACTACTTTAGTTAGGAAAATAAATTTAAAGAATAACAGGATTTTTTAAGCAAGTATTTGACAAAATTGATTTTGATTTTTTAGTTTTTTTTCATATGAACGTGGAAAAATTATTTTTGCTTAGTTAACATGGTTGAAGATTTAATATAAAATTCCTTATACATTTTTTTCATAGACATATAAATTTATTAAAAATACATAGGTACAATTTTTATTTATAAGTATTTGAAGTTCAAATTTTGTTAATATTACTATACTGCAAATATATTTATTTTTTTTTAAATTTATAAAATGTTTAATATTTATAGCTAAAGATTGAAAATTTAATGAAAGGGTTTTTATATGTAGCTCATATTGTAACTGAAAAATACTAAGATTTATAAACACAAGTTTTTTTTTATACACATTTTAAGTTAAAATTTGAACTTTACTAAATATTTGAACTAAGAATAACAATTTTAGCTATTTTGTTGTAATTTAGAAGTATTATTTGTGAATATTTAAACATTTATCATTAAAATTAATATAAACATATAATATTATAATATAATGACATGTTCTAATAAAACATTTTCAGCAAAAATTGATTCAATTTGCTGTATTAATAGTAAAATAAATAATTTAATTATTGTAACATAAAATGTACTTGGTAATTTAGACTTACCAACTGGTTGTTTTTACTTAGAATCTTTTCTTCATGCAATGATTTTTCATTGAGTTAAAATTTAACACATTTATTACAGTGTCTTACTCCTCAATGATGAGGTTTACTAAGATTCCTACTGTATGCAAAGTGGCTACTAGCTACTTTCCTCTATTTTATTTTTCAACTTTGGTCTATTTTTATGTTAAAATGTTAAAATATATGATACCATAAAGGTTTTATAGATCTCATATGTCCTATCAATCTTTTGGCCTATTCCACAACATATTGTCATATTTTACTTTTAAAATATAAACTATATTTTAGATTTAAATAGCTATATACTTATGCACATTAGAATATGTATGTGTAATTTTAAGTATGTCATCTTTCAGGCATGCTATCAATGCAACATGCTCCAGTCCATGAACTTAGAGCGTACTTGAGGGCTGCTGCAGTCAAAGCACATGCCCGGCGACCAGGAGTTACTCGAGTAGCTAATGCATTAATAGCTGCAAGGAGAGGTCGTGGTGGAATGAATTCAGCAACCGCTGCTGATATAGCTGTGCCAGATTGGTTGTCTCTGCCATCTCAGCAACACCAGCATCAGTCTTCACATCATCATGTTTCATCTTCATCAAAACATGGCAAACATTCTTCAAGATCATCAACGGGTGGACGTGTCGCATTTCCTAAGCCACCTAAGGCACCGGGTCAGTGTTAACTCCCGAAGTCTATAATTTATTAGTTGACAATAATATACATATTATGTATTGTATAGCATTTTGAAAAAAATATTGATGTTTCAATTTTTTTGAATTGTAATAGATTAAAATTGAAATCAATCTATTAACGCTTATTGGGTATTTCAAGTAGGGTAAGCTTAAGTTGACTCATTTAAATAAAAGTAAAGGAATGGCTAATAATCATTTTGAAACAATTTCAAATACTATCAATGAATGATCAAAATCATAAATTATTTCCTTCTTAAAATGTAAGATAATAAAAATAAAAATACACAACATAAAATATTTATTGATAGAAATAATAATATAATATACAATTGTTACATTTGTTTTCATTCTAATATTAACTTATACAGATGATTCCAACTAAAGTTTAGGATGTCTAATTAGTTGAATTAAGATTAATTTTATCGATTTAAATTTTTCATTTTTATTTCTGGATCTCCTAAGGTATTATATTTGTATACAATTAGTAATACAAAAAATGATACACTTATTATTTAAAAAAAGTCTGTAGTCACATTTAGAGAATATTTTAATGTACACCAGGGTGACCGGGATATATTTTATTTTTAAATTAATTTTTATTGTTACCTTAATTATAATATTAACTTAATTAAAAATGTCATACTTAGGTATAAATGTTGGGCCACCATAAATTGTATCAAGTTAATTTCATATTTTTATCGTAATTTAACTGGTTTTTAGATAATTATATTAATATAATAATTTTTAACTTTATATTTTTGGTTTTTTTGTCAACAATGTTTGTTTTTTTTTGATATTTTAAGTGAATTAAAGGTTATACTATAACTAATACTAATCATAATTATAGAAATAGTTGTTAAAAATTATAATCTTAAAAAGTATAACTTGTTTACCTAATTTAGTAAGTTTCTTTTATTATTTTCGTTGGCTTTAAAATGAGTAGACTAGATTAAGAAATTAAATAAGTCTTAGAATTCTTAATAAAGTACTATTTAATATGTTGCTGTCAACATTTAATGTATTTTTAGAATATTTAAGAATTTTACCTATTAAATCTAATCTAAAAAAAATTTATTAACTGATAATATTCATTAGCTATTTAAATTTAAAACCATTATTTTAGGCAACTAATTTTATTATCTTCTGCTTCCGTCCCTGAATTAATAAATGTGATTGATGTTTTAAAAATTTTGAGAAACTAACAAGAATTTATACAATTGTTAATATTTACATCCAATAACTTGGTATCATTTAAAAACAAATTACTTTATAGTATAACCTCAATGTTTTCAATGTTTAATACAATATAAGCATACCTTTTAACTGTATATGATTTAATATAAAATAATTCTATATTATTATTACATATTATCTGTTTAGTATATGTATATATATTAAGTAAACAAGATTAAATAGTTGTATATTATTGTCAACAATTTTACTAAGTATAACTGCAATTTTATGGTTATATGATTTCCAACCACAACATTTTTTGGATAAGGGTGTGTTCTGGTTGGATGCATACATGCTTTAGTGCTCACATTCAAGTCATTCTTATGAACTTTTCCACTACCAAATAGATGCATACATTGGCTTTGCTTACGCTTCAAGTGAAACATGGTCCGCTAACTGATAAAATATAATTATTGCCTATGCTGCACTACCTATTTCAATTGAGCATTTGTGAGGGTGGAGTGATGACGTAGAGTTCAGATCTGATGACATCACTGTTGTAGCGTGAGTGCCTATATGTGCCAAGTGGAACATACCATGAAAGCTCATTAATGTTAGAAGTGTACCAAGTGTTCAACTAGAATGCACTCAATGTCTGTGTTATATCGTCATAATGGAAAAAAACTAATGACACATCAGCATATATATATATTATGTAGCAATGACCACTGTAATTCAGTTTATTGTAGTATTTTATATAGTTAGAAGACATTTTATTTAAAAAAATAATTTAAGCAATGTACATAATTATAACTCCATTTTAATAATATACGCTGTTGCGTTATTGTAGATGGAAGTTTGCTATATGAACGAGTGCCAAATAAACAGGAAGCTGCTGCGGCTGCAGCAGCTGCTGCTTCTGCATTGAATAACCCATCGGCAGCTGCGGCGGCAGCAGCAGCAGCTGCAGCTGTTGGACTGAACCCGGCTGCAGCAGCTGCAATACTTGGAGCTTTGGGTCCTCCGGGATCGGCTAGCAGTGGTAATTCTGCGGGGGCATCTGGTTCATCAAATGATCAATCGGCTTCGGGGTTTGATGTAGCAGCTGCGGCTGCTGCTCTCTACCAACAGCAGCAACAACAACAGCAACAACAACTACAACAAGGCTCTTCGTCATCCAGCAATAAAAGGCGTCTTTATGAAACAGATGGTGGTGAGCATCGTTGCATTAAGTGTTCTAATTTTTTACTCTGTGTTATAATCATAATGATGATATTTTTGTGATTTCTGTTGGATTCGATTAGTTAGTTTTAATTTATGTATTAAGTATCTATTGAATTAAAAAAAGTAAAATATGTATGTATCTAAATATTCTGATTTCTCTATTGATAATGCAACCATATGAAATTTTAATTTTTTAGTTTTGAGTATTTAAATACCACCATTAATATTATTATATACACAGGTTTCAAATTTAGGAGGGAAACTATTTGTACAGATCTTAATATAATAATGATTTTTTTTTCCGTATAGCAACTATTCAACAGCAACCACAACCTCAAGCTGGGCCACCGTCAAAACGTATGCATCGGCAACAACATCACTCGCAACAGCAGCAGCAACAACAGCAATCTACTGGTCACCATCATCTTAGTCAACAGCATCAACAACCTTCATCAACATCACAAGGGGGCAGTGGAGCTGGTGGAGGTGCTGTGGATGGAATGCTGGCATCAATCGTGGCGCATCAACAACAGCAGCAACAACAGCGAGGTGGTACATCAAGTGGAGGACCTTTACAATTGACTGCCACGGGAAGTGGTGGTAAATCTGGTGGTCACCACCAGTCACAACAGCATCAGCAGCATAATCATTACAGAACACCATCAATGGCTCGAACCGGTAGAAAGCATGTAATATCGTGGACGGATGCTCCAGACGACCTGTATTATAGATGTACTTCATTGTCTAGGTACGATAACTATTAAGACCTATGACCAGTGGTATTGTCCCAACGTTAGATTAATTTTTAATTTTTAAATGGTTGATTATTCACTTTTTATCATGTTTATTTTGTTAATGCACAACATTATTAAGTATTTTATTGTATATAGATCTTTGCGGAAAGCCAGGATGACGGGTAAGGAACTGAGGCGGTCGGCACGCAAGCCATGGCAGCCGATCGCCGCACTTCTTGGTATATCATTCACAATGCCGTCCTCTGCTGCATCGTCATCTGCAACACCATTAGGAACAGCTGGGCCTACAGGGTCACCGGCTCCACAAACCAGTAGTACATCCGGAAATCCATCATCAATAGGATCAGCTGCACCGTTTGATATGTCTACCACTGGTGGTGGCGCCAGCAGTAACAATAGACAACCGTCCACCATATCGAATCAGTCGGCGACACCGATAGTAGCGCCATGTATTAGTGGTGCGCTTCCAATGTCGTCACGTTCCAGTGGCAGCGGTAGTAGTCATCACTAAGTACCATGATTTTGTATGGACTTAGGCACTGTTGGTGGCTAAAACCCACCAACCGTTTGGACGATAATTTAGAATTTCAATTTTTTTTTCATCATCGTACTATTTTATTTTTATACATTAACAATAATCATATTAATTTTAATCCGAATCCTTTCTATAGGTTAAACCTAAATATGCTAAAATTATTTTTATTATTATTATTTTATTTTTTTTTTACTATTTTACTATTACACACACTATAATTATTGAACTTTATTATTATTGATTACATAATACTTGTAACATTTTTAATTAATTAGGTGATTTTTATTTTTATTTTTTCGGCTACACTGAGTATTTTATTATAATTAAAATACATAATATGATTATTACTTCGATATTGACTATATATTGTAATAATAATAATGAAAAATATTATAGTTTTTAAGGTCATATTTTTACAAACGACATTAGCAATTTAGCAGCCATAGTTTTTAGCTTAATTAGTATAATAGTTGCGGTTTAAATGAAAACAACTGCTGTATAATTGATTGTTTTTTTTTATTGTAACAAATAATTTTCTTATGACTACACGCACATGCGACTTTTCTTTTTGTTTTATGTCTATTTACAAAATAATAAAACAATAAGACGCGACATTTGAATAAACGATTATATATATATATATATTATTATCATTTTACATAATATATATGTATGTATGTATTTATGTATGTATGAATATATATTTACAAAATATAATATTGTTTTTTTATATTCATGCATACATTTTCGCATATTCAGTACATATAGTATTTGACACGATAATGAAATAGTATACTCAGTTAGCCTTTAAGAAGCGGCCAAACAGTCTAATGCTAATAGCTAGTCTATTGTAGTAATTTTCGCTCAAGTGTCACCTGACTCTTGCCGTTGGACTAGTACCACTGACGTTTTCAGCTATAGAATCCTTGGATAGATTGAGCGGCATACAATCTAGGAGTAAAACAAAAATATTATATTTCTATATAATTATAATAATATTTATAAATAACAATCAAAAGGGTTAATTATAATCTGTGCAAAATATTTTTTTTCATAGGTGTTACTTTTTAGAATTATAGTATTAAATAAAAATTAATAAATTTTAAATAATTGTAGATAAAGATGTTTGTGGCATGTTTCAGAAAATCCAAATATATCATAATTACATTTGCAATAATTAATTATGTGGCATCTAAACAACTTCAAACTGACAATGTATTTTGAAAATAAAACTATTATATTTTGCCTAAAATATTTATTTATTTAATCTAGACTCTAGAGATTACAATTTAAATATATAAGGATGATAAAAAGTTAATTTTAAAAAAGCCAAAATAAATGGCCATAAAATTACCTATACCTTAAGGTTTTTAAATACATAGTATCCCCGAAAAGGGGATAATTATGATTACGGGAGGTCGAAGAAGTGGTAAATTTAAAAACTTAAGGCGTGTAGGAATGAAGTTGGCATCAAGACTTTGAGAAGAGAATATAAGTAAGAGGGAATAAGTACTCATATACTTGCGTATACATTCGATTTTAAGAATAAAGACTTTCGTTTAATATAAATAAGGTGATTATTGCTTTTGCTCAAGTTAAATAAGCAGGTTAGGGTTGGCAAAAACGTAAAAAATAATTGATACTTAATTTCACTAATCCCAGTGCCTTTTTTAATGGGGTTTTTTTAACATTTTAATGGTCAATGATAAAATCGATTAACTTTAAATTTGAGGATAATTTACAAGAAGGATAGCAAAAAGAAGCAAATAACTAGATTCTTTTAATCTTTTTTATTATTAAGAAATATTTACTAGATGACCCGAAGAGGTACTGCCGTTTTTAATAAAACGGTTAACTTAGATGTCAGAAAGCAAATGTAATAAATAGAGATGATAAATATATATATCGGTTAAAATAGCATTGGCGATCTTAGTAGGTATCCAAATTTATTTAAGAAAATGTCATTATTTACTTAGCAGCTATTGAATTAGGCAAATGGTAGATATATGAGATTAGATTAAATAGCTTATATGACAGTGCAATTTTTCGAGCGTAACTTTCACATGGCTATAAAAAAAATCATAAGAGCCTTTTGACTAAACGAAGGGTGATTATTTAGTCATTACTTGTTTATTAGATATTAGGTGTAATAATTTATTCAATAATTAAAAATAACATTATTCAGAAAAAGTAGAATATAAGGTTAATATGTAAGACAATACTGAGGCACAAGGCAGGTAACTAAATGTAAAATAGTAATTATATGCTGTTATTACGCTGGTAGACAAACATTAGGAAAATCTTTAGTTTAGTAACTTTTGTTCACTAGTTCAGATGACTCGAGTTTTTAATTATTGATAACCATTGAACATATAGATACCAATCACTAAGCAATCGTATTTTAATAGGCGAGAAAAAAAAAGTTAACCATCAACTATAATAAATATAATATAAAATTGTAAATTAACTAACAGAATAATAAAAGTAACAGTTACGCTGACATTATTATCACAATGATAAATCATTATCTTGTAACATAAGTACATAGTAATAGTAATTAATTATTATAGGTACACTTACCGGTGGAAGAGGATGACTCTTCATCTAGGGTAGCTACAACTTCAGAGTTATTTTCTTCTATATAACCGCCATACTCGGTAGCACCTATCGCCACTCCAGTTCTTTTTTTGACATTACTACCCTGTTGTCGATGGAACGGTGATGGTTGTTGTTGTACCGTGGGCGCTAGTTGATACTGTTGCTGATGGTGTAACAATAAATGGTGGGGGTGAACAGGATGAGGATGCAACATTAAAGAAGGAGGCGGCGACGGAGTAGCAGGTGGCAATAAATTACTGCCATTGACTGTGGCAGCTATCAAAGGTGAAGAGTAAGGTGCCACAACCGTTGATGCAGATGAAGAGATAGTGGCATTAGTAACTCCACTTCCAACAATTGCTTCTGGCGGATGTAGAAGAGGTGGCCGCCGATTCATTTGACGTTGCCAAGTACTATTGGCACCACTGGTTGTGGGAAATTGTGAAGACAATAAAGGCGGTGGTTGCGATTTTGACAGCGGTTGTGGCAGTTGTGCGTGGGTTTGATAGGCCATAGCAGCAGCCATTGCGGCTTGATGGTATAACACATTAAAGTAACCAGCCGCGGCTAATTGTCCAGCAGCAGGATGGTGAATAGTTGGAAGTTGATGAAGAGCAGTTAGAACGGCAGAAGCATTATCAGCTGCATTAGCACCAACTGACGGTATTGACATCGATGGCGTTCCTAGGCCATTTTCAACTTTAACGGAAGCTGCATTAATAGGCGGTAATGATTCGACTGATGACCTTTTTCTGCTGCTATTCGTATGATGCCTGTATCCAACACCATTTGTACTAGCAGCTATGGGCGGTGAACCGCTTTCACCACTGGGACTCTTGAGCAATGTACGCAATAAGGATAGTGGTGCAGGTGATGGCGTATTAAGATTTTTATGTGGTGACAATATTGTACTAGTAGAAGTAGGTGTGGTAATGACACAGTTTTCTGGATCCATTACCATTGAAATGGCACCACTACCATTAGAGCGTTTCGCTCCCGCCGCACCACCAGACAATATCGCAGTTATGCTGTGATCGTTGGTGGACATGGCTTGCGGCGGAGGTTGTGGAATAACTTTTTTTACATTTTTATCAACTACTAACCGTCGCTGCGGTAGTAGCATCTGTTCTGGCGGCTGCTGGTATCCCAATTTATATTTTTTGTGAGGGCTACTATTACCACTCTTATTACTAAGGGTTATTGTAGTAGCTGTGACGGGAATTTGGGTAGCGGTAGTGGGCGATGGAGAAACCATCGATCGCCTCTTGCTACCTCCCGTATTAGAACACGAGGAATCGACAACGCTTGTTGAAGAAACGGTGACGTGACGAGAAACGATAGGTGGGACATCAACGACAGCAGAAATAGCAGCAGCAACAGTATCTCCACTATTGTTAATCGAGAGTTGCCTGCGCAACAATAATTCCGTTGTATGTCGCCGACACCACAGGTTCCGAACAACACATTCTAAATTTATTTTCGGGGGCTTAAGTTCTTGTAACGTGGAGTTTTTAATCACAGATTTTCTCTTTCTTTGACACCAGAGACTTTGCTTTTTTGGCAATGATAATAAGCGCCTCTGAACCTTTATTGTTTCGGTGGCAATCATCATGAACGCCTGATGTTGGTGTTGCTGTGAGCGTCTTGGTAAACCTCGTGATTGTGCGGATGGTTGACAGCGTAGATGTTGAAAATCGGTAATATTTTCTGCTGCTATTGTAGTTGAACACTTTCTAGAAGGTCTTCGCACGATATTTGTCGTTGTTGCAACTACAATTCCACCAGATTGTGTAGTTGTATTACCAGTACTGGTAATGAGAGAAAATGGCGGGGGCGTCGTCCTGTGTTGAAATTGTTGCTTCCGCTCACCAATTCTTACAGTTTGTGGTTGCGATTGCTGTATCGGTTGAGGTGACTTACTGTCAGAGGCAGTATTGGAAACCAAGTAAGGCCATATTGTCTTATTTTGCTGATTTTGTGACCACTCACCTATACACTTGACATTATTTTTATGTTGCTGTATCACTGTTGGAACTGGTACCCAACGACATGGAGATGTTATAGCAGACGTATTGTATGCATTTTGTTGATGATGGGCTGCTAATTGGAATATAAATTTGCCATCTGTAAAAATTATACCAAAAAGTTTATATATTTATGTAAATATTTAATTCATGTAATATTAAAACAATAATAATAACATATTATAAATATTATAATAATATTATAACATTTATCATTAAAATCTATCAAATATAATTAATTTAATTTATATCAAAAACCTTGAAGTTATAGATTTTACAGCACGGGTTCTTTTATTAAACTTCCAAAATAAAGGCAACTAATTTTAGAAAATAGTTTTTAGTAGGCTGTAAACATTTTTGGATTTAATGACTAATATAAAATACCTAGGTAAATTGTAATCAACTATAATTAGTAGATTTATTTTAAATATTTATTCATGTAATTATTTTTATTTTAGATGAATAAAAAATCTGCCACATATAGTTACAATAAGAAAGGTGGAGTGTACATAGTAGTTAGGGGTAGGTGTGAATGAAGATGTTATCCATTGATATTGCTTTGGCATGTTTAATAATTTTTTTTTTTTAATACAATTTTTTTTATAATGTGATATTAATTGTATTGTAATTAAATATGGCCATACACTTTCAATTTGAAGTTGAAAGTAACCTTTATAATCAACTAAAATATAGGTAGTTTTAATTTATCTGACTATTTTTATTCAAAATATTTGAGACACATATTATATTTTTTATGTTTAAAAGTTTAAAATGTTTTGTCCTTTATTAATATTACATTTTGCTTAAGAATATAGTTTTTATTCAATAAAACCAAAATCGAAATATTAACATAAGATACTGGTTTTCTTTTGCTGCATTTAAATCTATACAAGACATTTATTATTTATGCTTATCATTTAATAGCATGATATATTATTAGGTGTAATGCAAGTACACTAAATATATTTAAATACATTTCTTTAATAGTTCATACAAATCTTTAAGACAGGATTTCGATATACATAACAAGTAATATAAATTATTAAAATAAAAATTTCAACTTTTATACAAACTATAGCAAGTAATTAAAGTTAGAAACATAGCTGTACTATTTTAAGTACACATATATTCACTTTTTTTTCAAAATATATTGATAATAATAATTATTTGTATTATAATATGTATATTTTTATTTGTTTTTCAGTATATAAATAAACTTTTTAAGAACTAAAAATAAAAAAGGGAAAGTGGGTACCGCTCTGCTGTACATTATGTGCCATATGGATCATTATTGTATATTATAGGAGTGTTGAATTTGAATTCAATGATAGGTATCATTGTATACAAAAAATGATTCTGAACAAAGATGATTTGCTAGCCTAGGATATCTTTTCGAATGGTTGATGAAAAAGGTGGTTTATGTTTCAATGACCTGAATACACTAAAATTTAAGTTACTTCATAATTATTATAAGCTAAACTTATGGAAAATCTCGTATTGAATTTTTCACTCTTAGCTACTTTTACAAAATTTTTTATGAATTATACCTACAAAATAATTTGCAAATATTCATGATTTTGACGAATTTTTGTCAATATTTGAACTTCAAATGCTAATAAAAAAAAAAACTGTGCCTATGTATTCTTATAATTTTTTAACCACTTTGAGAATAACTTATAAGGAACTTTGTATTAAATTCTCAAGTATTTTGTTTGGGTCAAAAGATTTTATCCACACTTCAAAAAAAATTTTTCAGAAAAAATTTCAGTTGTCTATAAATAGCTCAAAAAAAGTCAAAATATTTTGAAAATTAAATCATTTAAAGAAAATGCCAATTTAAATAACTGGTGAAATTTTTAAGTATCTACGACTTATACTTTTTGAATAATAACAAATATTTAAAATCGTTTAAGGATAAATTATTATTGTTACGCTATTTCGTAAAAATTTAAAATTCAAATGCACTTAAAATTTTCCCTATAATGACGCTTTGAGTTTTCTCTATAGCTACTTGAAGGAAAACTTATGGAAAACTTAGTGTTATATTTTCAATCCTTAGCAATAAACACAAACATTTTTATGATTTAACTTCAAAATTACTTGTAAATTTTCGCGATTTCGTAAAAATTTGAACTATAAACGCTTATAATTTTTTTTAGCTACAATAAGAACAACTCAAAAGGAACCTTGTATTAAATTTTCAATTTTTTTTGTCATCCAAAATTTTTTTATCGACACTTCAAAAAAAATTCTCATAAAAATCGAAAATTTCAGTGGTCTAAAAAACTCAAAAAAATTCAACTGTATATAGATAACACTAACATAAATATTTGATAAAAATGTCAAGTATTTTCAGTGATTAATTTTTGAATTACAACCATATAAAAAAATCGATTTGGTCGAAAACTGATTTTGCATAAAAATTCCCGTTTTCCGTCGTTTTTCTTTTTCTCTTTTTTTTTGTAAACTGTTGGAAAATCTTTACTTTTTACCTCTATAATACACCAAGGATATTACTTTGCCATTGGAAACCACCCCCGAAGTTTGAAATTGAAGCATTATTTCGACTAGTTATGCTATACATAGACACAAAAAAGAACAAAAAAAAAAAAAAAAACACACATCATTGTAAAATCAATACATTTATCACTTCGTTTAGAATCTAAAACTAATAATAAACTACAGTTTAATTGACAGAATGAATTTCAATTTCAATAGTCAGGCTAAAAGACAACTAAAATACTAAGAATTTTCTGACATTTTAAAAACCAAAAACTTAGTAAGTACCAAACTTTTAACAATACTTTGCTTATCTCACGATTATGAGCCAATACTTAATAAATTAGAGCCTCCTTCCCTAGTAGATAGATGTATTTATGATAACTGAGTTTTCTTAAGATAGTTTATTGATGGCTTATTGACTGTCCATAATTATTAAGCCAAATAAATTTTAAGGTGACAAACATTCAATCACGTTCCTCTTATCCATTTAACATTCTAATTTGTACCATCAACTTTTCCCACAATTGAATTATATTTAGGATAATATGCATAATATGCATTGCCAATGAGGATCCGACTGCTTTTGAATATTAATTATAATTGTATTAATGTTTTCTTTTTTAAATATTTTTTTTTTGTTTCTTAGATTAGGTATACCTATATTATTACTATGAATTGTATGTTTATATCTGTAATTATCTATACTTGAATCACTATCCGTTCTGCAATAATATAAGTATATAAATAAAATGTCGGTAGGTAATAAAAACATTGTAAGACCTTATTGTTATGTATTAATCTTATTTAACAAGAATTATTGAAAATTTTTGTAAATTGATTGATAATTTAAGTATAATAAATATTTAATTGTATTCAATTATAACAATAAAAATTATAATATAAATAATACCATTAATCATAAAAATACCATTTTATTATTCAAATTGGTTTTTATTTAATTAATTAAGTGTAATTGGTATCCAAAAATGTTTGATGTCCATATAATGTAATAAATATAAGTTATATTTTTATATCATGAAATAGGTAGATAAAATGTCATTAAGTTATTAAAAACAAATTAGGTAGATATTATTTGATAGGATATCAAAGTTCATGAAAATGTTAATTATGATAATTTTGTACAATATTATTTATGTAGTTACATATCTAAATACCTGCTCTTTAAATACTTTATATCCACTTAGCATTAAATTAACAGCAGATTAATAAATGTTTCAGATTATTTCACAGTTGGATTATTGAGATTAAACATTTTATCAGTAGTTATTAATAATTTAATAAAATAAAAATGCTTTGAAGGAGTATATTATCTATAATTTTTTTCTAATTATACGAAACAAATTTAATACCAATTATTGTTTGGATTACTGATATACAATTAAATAATTGTTACCTACTTATAGGTAAATCGAAAATACTAATATTTTATAAAAATGTTATTTATCGATCATAATCATAAATGTATGTAGGTTAAGTAAGCAATAACTTTAAATGCTAACTATTTTATATTGAATGTTTTAAATGGAACTTTTACTATGTAGAAAGATTAATAATGATATAAACTCAAATGATTTTACATTTCATAACAAAAATGGTCACCTAAGCACTTAGGTGTTTTGTATGCACCTACTCTTAAACTTACTAAACCCAAGCATGTATAAATGTTTAAAAACATTAGATTCTATTTTTCTACATAACTATGTGTATATTTTTTCTTTAATACATATCTAATGTAAACTAAGCGAATATGAAATATACAAAATACGCCTATCGATTTTCTCAATTAAGAATGACACCGACAACAAGTGTTTGAAAATATATTGTAATATGAGTTACCTTTATAGAACGTCAGACGCCCTCCAATACTCGTTGGAGTGGTGGACGCGGCCGCTTCATCACTGTGAGTACTGCTAGAAGAATCTCTATCACCGTTATTGTCGTCTCCCGTTTGTTTGGGCGACGACAGGGGCATTGTCGGGGTTTTGACGGGCGTAGAACAGCCGTCATCAATCGTTGTAGACAGCCTGGTAACGGTGGCAGAGTCGTCGTCGTCGCTACCACTTCTGCTGCTGCTGCTGCTGCTACCGCCACAGCAGCTGGTGGTCGTCGACACTTCGGACGATGACTTGAGGCTGCCGCCTTCGTCTGCGCCGCCGACGTCGTCGTTGCTACTCGAACCGCTCGTAGCGATACCGTTGGTCGTCATCAGTGTCGAGGCGTCGTCCGCTACGTCGGATGCCGCCGATATAGGGCAGCGGCGGCGGCGGTCGTCTAGAGCGGCGACCGCCGCCGAATCTCGTGTCATGGCTATTGCCACCACAACTATTATAAGGGCGACGGCAGCGGTCCGGCGTCGGTGCTAGTGGCGGTGGCACTGCAGGGGCGAGCGTTAGCGGCAGACTGCGACGCACTACTGTAGACTCGACAACTGCGGCGACAGCACCACCACGGCTGCGTACCATGGTATCGAAAAACCATTTGATAAGTGTTGTGTTGCTGCTGACTTGCGGTGTCGGTAGGCAGGTACGGCGTACACGATGAGACACGGGCAGACTGCGGGTGCAGACTCGGAGGCGAACCGCGTCCAGACGCGCTACGCGGCGGGCGAGACGACTTTACGACGAGGCGAAAAACGCGCGTTTCCGTCGCCGACAGTGGACGACGCTGCTACCGCTGTAAATTGTGGCTTTCACGTCGGACGTCAGTATCAGCATAGTATTCGCGCGATCGGTAAGCCAAACGGATGGTGCGACGAAGACGACGTACGTACGTAGGAACGACGACAACTGCACTGTCCTGCACGTCCGCAATGCGAAAAAATATTGAATAATAATATACGTTAGGTAGGTAGTGTTTCGGATGGCAATGGGATTCTAGGGACCGAGAGAAGACCACAAACGACGGTGCGGTGATATCGTGACTTTTGATAAAAAACACAATAATAATAATATGCGACGTTTAGCGACAATGACGATTTCCCCGATCGCCGACCGTAAAACGAAAAAGTGTAATTAAATCGTTTGAATCTCGTCCGCTGTTGTTCTTTCTCGACACGCGTGCACGGTGGTCGACGGTGCAAATATTATTATTATGCAATTATTTATTTTATTATATTTTATCTATTATAATATTTTGGTGGTAGAAGTAGTAGTAGTAGTAGTAGTAGTATCGATGGTTGGTCGTAGAAGTAATAACAAGTAGTCGTTGTAGTCGCGATGGTTTTAGTTAATATCATACACGTCCGTGGTTACGTTCAGTAGTAGGAATAGTTAAAAACTAACCGAGTTACACTCAAATACAGAGCCTGTTTAGCAGATAAGTGAATAATAAAAATGGAACAGAGAACAGACGTGACACGGAGGTAACGACGTATGTGTATGTGGCGTGACAGTCTGTAAGTACGACATTATGTTTGCGTGGTGTAACGCGCACGCGCGATGCCGCTGTTGACGATCGGTGGAGGTGAAAATAATATACGCCGACAAGACGACAAAATGACATTTCTCGTAGGTGTA
Organism: Aphis gossypii; assembly: GCF_020184175.1. Taxonomy (NCBI): domain Eukaryota; kingdom Metazoa; phylum Arthropoda; class Insecta; order Hemiptera; family Aphididae; genus Aphis; species Aphis gossypii. Next base: position 56,121,886 of record NC_065533.1, read on the forward strand.
ATCGCGTCTTAGCGTTTGTCTTTTCTGATTTGAGTGGTAAAAAATATTGACAACCGTTTATTCGTCAGCTCTGAGATTATTGGGTACACGATATTATTAAATGAATCTAGGAAAAAAAGCCCCGGAAAAAAAAGCCCCAGAAAAAAAATACGGTAAAAAAAGCCCCGTCATAGGAAAAAAAAAGCCCCGTACCTACGAAATACATATTACTTATTTATAATAGTGTACATTTTATAATTTTAAATTTTTAAACAATATACCTATCTATATTATTATATAATATTTTACACTATATAGGTATAAATATACATTCGGAATATAAAAGATTAAAGCATAGGTACAGCAATAAAAGTAGGTAATTTATTGTCATTTGACTTTATCTAATAAATGATGAAAGTATTATATTTTATTGTAGACACTATCTGGCAACTATGTGGGTATGGTAGGTTAGGTAAAATGAAAATGGAAGTTGCTGCAGACCGCAAGCAAAATTGGCGTTAAGTAATGTAGGAGATTATGGTAATACAAAACTTGGTACAAAAAAATTAACCGAAAACCGCTTAAAAAATTTATGCATGCAAATCAAAAATAATGATATAAGTATATTAGATTTTCTTATGACTGTTAGCCACAACATTAGAAACCAATGCTACTAAATTTTTTACCTTTAAACATTTTTTAAAATATAAACAAACAACAAACTACAATTAATAATGTATTTTAACTGTGATATAATTAATTTATATTTATATTTATTTTAATAATATGTATTCATCTTATTTACATTTTTACATTAAAAAAAAAAAAATGGTTATGGATATTATGATTATAATTAATTGTATAAATCATAATATGGTATGGGGCTTTTTTTACCGTATTTTTTTTCTGGGGCTTTTTTTTCCGTGGCTTTTTTTCCGGGGCTTTTTTTTCCGAGTACTTCTTATAGTGAACACACTAGTCTACCTATATAAATTATAAATTAAATTATATAAATTATAGGTAGACTAGTGTGTTCACTATAAGAAGTACTCGGAAAAAAAAACTATAAGAAGTACCACTAAATATTTCAGTTCGACGATCTTGTGTTGAAAATGGAGTTTTCGCTGAATGAAAGATACCTAGTGGCTAGTACCTATTTAAATACACATTTTCGGATAAATTTCAATATTTTTAAAACTTTCGATAAGTGCCGCATGCGCTGTACAATTTACTTTATTTAGATGGAACTCCATAATTTTTTTTTTACAGATTCGAGTAAAGAATTTTTTTTAAACAATGTTTACACAATTTTTTTTTCTAATTTCGAAATTGGTATAACTGGTATAAGTAATTTAACGATGGTATTAAATATTTACGAATAATTTGTTTTTGACAAAATTAAAACTAAATTCAACTTATTGTTACTTGAAAATCGAAATAATATCTCCGATTTACCTGTTTCCATACAAATAAGATATCAAGTACAAAGTAACAAAAAATTGAATTTGGTTTAAATTTCAACAAAATCAAGTGATCCGTAAATATTAAATTTCATATGCCAATTTTGTAATTAGAAAATAACTTTTTGTGTAAAAATTGTTTTGAAAAAAATACCCGAAACTGTAAAAAAACGTGTTATCATTTAAAAAAGAAAGTTGCATTGTGCATGCGCGGATCGAAAGTGTTGAAAATTTTAAAATTGTCTGAAAATGTATATTATCTGTACCTACTATTATCTTTCATTCAACAAAAACCCAATTTCATTATAAGATCATCAAACTGAGATATTTAGTGGTCCCTCTTAGCGTGAACACTATGTATATATATATATTTATAGGATGATAAATTTAACGTAAGACTTATTATTTCAGATAACACTTATATCTTTAATCGCTGTATTGTTTACTCTTATGAATGACAACCAGTGACGTTAATATAGATTGTTTATAATGGAAAGGGGTTGACTTTAAATTACCTGTAAGTGCTGTTAAACGGACGTTTCGTCCCCATCAAAAACTTAAAAAACTAGTCCACTGACATTTCGTCTCGGAGACGGAGAGTGATTTCCTATAGGACGTTTGGTCCCCAGCATACGTAGATAATCTAAATCAATTAATTTTTAATGAAGAATTAAATGTTTAAATGAAAATACTACAAAATATACAAATATATAGGTAATCATTAATCAATAATCATACAATATAATATTAAGTCAACATAAAACGTCGTAAAAATGAATAAATTAAAATTATAAATATTATAGATACAATACTAAGATAAATTATCTTATGTCATTATCGTCATTATATTTAAATCCTGTACAATATGATTGTAATTTCTTTCTTTAAAACTGAATATTTTCGGTACATATATTATTTCATATTTAATTTTTTTGTACCAATACAGTCGTTAAAAACGCATTGCACATCTGTCTTAATTCAATAAAATATATATGTTAATTCCTACAATATTTTTCAAGACTTCTGAAAAGTTGTTGGTCTGGCCATAGGCTTATATAAATTTATAAATTAAAACAAATTATAAATTACCTTCTTTTACAATATTAGGCGGAAGAAAGGCTAAGGCAGGAATCATTTTTACAGCTTCTCTAAATTGTATGTTTTACTTATATATAATGGCTGATGTAGACTTTTGAACTTTTCGCCAGATAGATTAGTTTAAATGGTAAAAACTAAAAACCCAATTGCACCGATACTTCATTATTAAGTGAATTTATTGCTTGATTATGTATTTGTATATTTCGAAATATTGTTATTTATACATTATGTAATAACGCAAAAATAAATGAATAGAAAAAAAGAGAAAAATAAAACTATAACTATAAATATGATTGTGATATTAATATAGAATATTGGGAGTAGAATAGTTATTTAAATAAAAGTAAGGCAATCACAAGGGACACAAGCCTTGAATGAGTTGAATGAGTACCTTATATATTTCTAAGAGTTATTGATTATTTTAAGTTATTTTGTGCAATTATATTTTTCATGTTATTATCTGCCATAAAATTTAAATTTCAAAGAAAATCTACTAGAAAACATGTATTTTTTTTTTTACCTTTAAAATTATAGGTACTTAAAATTACTGTAATATCAACACTAACAACACAAAATAGATTGAATCAAAATAGATTCAAATTTACTGTGGTTTAAAAATGAATACATCATGTACCTATTCTTAATTATCAATTTAATGTAATTTTTTTTTGTATAAAAGTATCAGTTAAAATATTTTCAATGATTTATTAACATAATAAAATTACTAACTACTAAAATACAATTAATTATACCTATAGAAATATATTATATATGATACAGATTTGTTGTATTATAAATAATTATACACATTATTCACAAAAGTTGTGATGTCGCATAATCTTATAAATGACATTAATGATTCAATTTTAATTTTAGCTTATTTTCAAAAATCGGAATCTATATCAAATATTACACGAAAAATTGTAAAAGATATTGGGGATGAAGTGTATTTGGATTGCTCAACTATAAATAACCTAGAAGTCAATGTTGTATGGGTTAAGGTTGCAAAAGATCAAATTGATGCATCTATTGTACTTTCGTCTAAAAGTACACTTATTGTCGATGATCCAAGAGTGACATTGATATCAGAATTGAAGCAAGATAGCAATCGATACATTATACATGTAACTAGTTTTGAAAAAAAAATATAAGTCCCATGTGCCTATTGAAAACAATCAAAATTAGAAATAATATTTATTTTCAGATTCATAATATTCAGGAAAGTGATACTAGTATCTATCGCTGTGATGTGATAACTGGGATTAACGACAAAGTATCTTACTACACCGAGTTATTGGTGGATAGATCACCATTTTTTATGATAACTCCACCAAATCATTAGTTGTAGTAGAAGGTCAATCAGTGCAACTTGCATGTTTTGCTGGTGGATATCCTACTCCAAGAGTTTTCTGGAGGAAACGTAAAAATGCAATTTTATTTATGTGAGTATCAATGTAAAGGTACCGAAAATAATATAATATACACAAATTAAACATTATTTTAAGCATAATTTATTAATGATTAATTACATAAATTAATTATGCATAACATTTTCTAGAGGTAACATTTTGAAATTTTCTGCTATAAAAAAAGAACATCGTGGAGATTACTAGTGTAAAGCTGAAAATAATGTTGGGAATGGTACCAGTCATACAATTTCCCTAGAAGTAGAATTTGCTCCAGTTGTAACTGCTCTAGAAACTAGTGTGGGACAAGCTGTACTTTATGACGCATATCTTGAATGTCATGTTGAGGCGAATTCTCAACCAGCCATCACTTGGATATATAATGGAGTAGAATTATCTAATAATCAACATTACTTGTACGCTTTTAATCATTGTTATTAATGGAATAATATTTAGGTAATGTTATTTTTCTTTTTATGTCTAGGATATCAGATTTTGCTACTACTGACAACAATATGGACAGTTTTTTACTAATTATGAAAATTAATTATGAACTTTATGGTGAATATATTTGCAAAGCATCAAATTATTTAGGAACTGCTGAAATAGCAATTACTGTTTATGATAAATATTGTTTTTATACATATTTGCATAAAATCTTATGCTTTACAATTTGATAAAAGTTGTATAGGTAATAATGTAATATGAAAAGATTTTAAATATAATTTTACATTTATATTCATTGATGTAAAATTAAATTAAATCAAATTCTTATACAGTTTCTCACTGAACTATACTATAAAAATTAAACACTGTATTAATGAATAAGTATTTATGGTATTACAAAATATATTTTATTATTAATGTATTTTAGATTCTGAACGAAGTGATGAATGTATTGATTTTACAATGGTGTGTGTTTTTTTTTTTTTTTTTTGTTTTTGTGTCTGTGTACAGCATAACTAGTCGAAATAATGCTCCAATTTCAAACAATGGGGGTGGTTTCCGATGTAAAAGTGAATATCCTTGGTGCATTATAGAGGTAAAAAGTTAACATTTTCCAACAGTTTTCAAAAAAATCGAGAAAAACAAAAAAAAAATTACGGAAAAAAACGGCAATTTTTACGCAAAACCAGTTTTCGACCAAATCGATTTTTTTTATGGTTGTAATTCAAAAACTAATTACTGAAAATACTTGAAATTTTCACCAAATGTTAATGTCAGTAGTATCCGTATATAGTTAAATTTTCAAAAAATTTTGACTTTTTTTGAGTTATTTATAGACCACTGAAATTTTCGATTTTTTTGAGAAATTTTTTTTAAAGTGTCGATAAAAAATTTTTGGATGACTAAAAAGTTTTGAAAATTTAATACAAGGTTCCTTATGAGTTGTTTTTAATGTAGCTAAAAAAAATTAAAAATCGTTAGTCACAATTTTTTTTTATAAGCGTTTTTAGTTCAAATTTTTACGAAATCTGTCGAAAACGCGAAAATTTGCAAGTAATTTTGAAGTTGAAAAATCATAAAATTTTTTTCTTTTATAACTAAGTTTTGAAAATTTGGTACAAGGTTTTCCATACATTTTTCTTCAAATATCTGTAAAAAAAAACTCTACCGGATTCAGACAAAAAATTTTTATGAGTGTTTGAAATTTAAATTTTTACAAAAACCGCGTTAAATAACAGTTTAGCCTCAAACGATTTTTGATATTTGTTATTATTCAAAAAGTATAAGTCGTAGATACTTGAAAATTTTACCAGTTATTAAGATTCGCGTTTTCTTTACGTGATTTAAATTTCAAAATATTTTGACTTTTTTTGAGCTATTTATAGACAACTGAAATTTTCAATTTTTCTGAAAAAATATTTTTGAAGTGTCGATAAAATTTTTTTGGCCCTATCAAAATACTTGAAAATTTAATACAAAGTTCCTCATATGTTATTCTTATAGTGATTGAATACATAGGCACAATTTTATTTATTAGCATTTGAAGTTCAAATTTTGACGAAAATTCGTCAAAATTATGAATATTTGCGAAATATTTGAAGTTGAAAAATCATAAAATTTTTTGTGTTTATAATTAAGGATTAAAAATACAACACTAAGTTTTCCATAAGTTTACCTTCAAGTATCTATAGAGAAAACTCGAAGCATCATTATAGGAAAAATTTTAAGTGCGTTTGAATTTTAAATTTTAACGAAATAGCGTAACGATAACGATTTATCCTCAAACGATTTTAAATATTTGTTATTATTCAAAAAGTATAAGTCGTAGGTACTTGAAAATTTTACCAGTTATTAAGATTCGCGTTTTCTTTACGTGAATTATTTTTCAAAATATTTTTTAATATAAGCTGGTTTTTTTAAACCACCTTTTTCACCAACCACTAGAAATTATATGCTAGGCTGATAAATCAACTTCGTTCAGAATCGTTTTTCGTATACAATGATAACTATCATTGGATTCAAATTTAACACTCCTATAATATATAATAATGATCCATACGGCACCTAATGTACAGCAGAGCGGTACTCACTTGCCCACTTTTTTATCAACTGATTTTACTTTTTAACTGTATTATTTTAATTTTTACTTAATAGATAATTTTCTATTACAAGGTTTAAAACGATATTAATTTTTTGGTAATTAATATATTATATTTATTAATTTCTTATATTAATTGTTTAATTTACAGAAACGCTGTTACCACAATGCCCTCCTGCCTGTTAAGATTATTCGACAATGCAAGCTGCTGTTTCGTTCTAGTTGTAGCTCTTTACCCGTATCATATTTTATACATTCAATTATTATTTCCCTGTCCAAAAACAACGTATTAATAATGAAATAATAAAATTCCAAAATAACGTAATAATGATTTCCCTTTATAATGAACAATTAAAATTAAATTTATAATACAATTTAAAAAGATATCATTTTATATAACGTCTAAATTAAATATATGATAAGCTTGTAATGTATTGTTTTAATGTATTTATGTAATTCAATATTATTTAAAAAATTATGAAACTGATTAAATCAGTTGCAACGAAAAATTGTTAGCCAAAAGCCTTTTAAGATATAATAATAAAACTAACAGATCCATTTTTTTTAGAAGTATTGTTGCAATACCACAAAATTTCAATCATTACCATTACTATTTTTGAATAATATCAATTTAAAATTTAATATAAGCTATTTTATTACTTTGAAAACATATTTATTTAGCATAGGTAATTTATATTTAAATTTTAATTGAAAAGAGTGAATCATAAACTTGATAACACTCAATATTCTGCTCATAGTAATCAATTTATACAATTTTTCGAATTTATAAATCTATGCAAGATTATTGCACAATTTATTCTTTTACAGTAAAACCTCTTTATAATGGTCCCTATTTTAGACAGAATCCTTCTTAAAACAAAAAATTGTTGGCCCCAACCGATTCCGTTATATAGAAGATTTACTGTATTCTCAAAAAGTCTCAATAATTATCATTCTTATAATCATACTAATAAATGAATAGTTTTTTACTATTATACTAAATCATAACCGTTATGGCCCCTATAAACATAAAAGTTCATTAGGATATTGTCATCAACTACTGAATGCTATTGAGTTGTTTGGTAAAAAAATAATCAATACTACAATTAAAAATGTTATTTGTATAATTTTGTTTAAAAATATAACATGATGATTTTATAAATTAAATAAAATAAATTCATTATAATACAGATATATATTTAATTATTTAAACAATTTATAAAAATGTACAATATAGTATAAGACTATAATTTAACATATTTATTAACTAATTGTATTTAAGTCCTTTTGGATTTACCTAATGTCTGGGAAGTAACATTCAATGGCAGATTTTCAAATTAAATTCCAGCAATGCAATACTGTAATAAATTTACATTTTTTTTTTCAATAGTTTAATGTAACACATGCAACAGTAAAATTTTATCTAACTACTTCCGAATTTAATATTTATTCACATCAAAATACATTTTTTGATTATAATTTTGTACAGGGTAATAATAATAATAATAAATAAATAAATAAAAACAAATTGATTCATCCATTAAGTACAATAATATTATTACCAAGCAATAATTTTCAACATTTTAATAAACAAGAAAAAGATGTTTAGTATTATATTATTAAAATATCAGTAATAATAATTTAACATAATACTATTTAATGCCTAAAAAAAGTTATTCACAGCCTTACAGAATCATTAATTGTGCAGAAATTATAATATATTTATATTTAGGTATATTTAACTATTTTTTTAATAATTTACAACAATAACAAAGAATGATCACCTGAACTGGCATGTCGTGATTTTGTATTTGAACAAAATGCTTCAAATACTCTCAAGACTTTCCCATCATCTTCAAATGTTCTTTCAGCTAAATTAGAAATAAAAAATGTTTTTATTTTATTTATAATGGACATTTTTGATTAAGATTTATATTATAATTAAATTACCCAAGTATAAATTTAGGTCATGAAGAATAGCATTAGTTTAAAATATAATTTATAAAAGTAATATAGTAGTAATAGTAACTATAATCAGTAGTAATATTAGAAACATTATGGAGTTCCATAAAGGCAGTTAGCAAGAAAAACAAACAATTAAAAAACTGTTACACTTAAAAAAAAATTCTTAATCAATTCGATAGGCAATTAGTTCAATTATTTTAAATTAGAAATAGTCAAATTAGATGTTACAGATTAAAAAGACTAACGGGGATTGTAAAAATATAATAATAAATAATAAAACAGTAAAAAATTATCTTCTGTATTTTTTATATAAACCAAAACAAAACATAAAAACAATTATACTAATAATTATAATAATTAATTTTTCTGCAGATTATTATTCTTTTCCCTGTGTGAATTTATTTATGGGAAGTTTTTTAGAAGACTTTCTACAGCAATATTCTTCTATAATATAACCCTTCCATAAGATATATTGTGCTAACTATTTGATTTGGTTATTTTTGTCATTTGCACATTAATGTTTGTCTTTTGCATAGTGAAATTTAAATTTTGAGATCTATATGCTTTTATAATATTAAAGTTAACTGTAGTTAATTTTAATATAATAATGGCCAACAAACACATATTTAAATATTATAAAAACCATAACTGACATATTAACAAAAATTGGAGTAAACATTGTAAGTAATTACAGGATTTGTAAAAAAAAAATAATGTGCAAAGAATGGAAGAATTGGTAATTAGTTATATAAATAGTTATATTTCTGCTAAAAGAAATTTAGTCATATAGTCTACCACATTATCACTAAACATCAATACTACAAGAAGTAGAGAGAACAGAGAGGGACAGGCTACTTTTTTATGAAAAGAGATAGGGAACAGTTCATAATAATATATAATAATAATAATAATATTTATTACGGAATAAATAAATTCCAATTACATCCAATTATATACTTACATCTTTTAGTTACACAGATATTTTTTTCATTGATGTTATGATAAAATTGAAGTGGTGGAATGGGTCTAAGTCTTGTCACATCCCAAGCAAATCTATTACTTTTTTCGATCTAAAAAAAAAAAAAATAATAACATTTGAAATCAAAATCTTGAAGATTTACATACAGAACTTATATTATATAAAGTTATGTATAATAAATAAAGAGCAGATGTTCATGCATTTGCATATTTTTTTTCTTTAATAATAAAAGTTGCAGAGTAGGACAAACATTTGTTTTTTAACCAAAGAATACAAAATTAAAATATTTATGTCACGTATATTTGCATATTTTAATCCATTTTTCTTTCAAAGCATATTAATATTTTATTAGAGCATAATATTGTATCTTTGATATCTTTAGGTTTTACTTGACATTTAACATTGAATTAAAGTCTATTTCAATATCTACTTTAAAAATTTTATCTTCGTCGATAAATGTTATCGATTAGAAATACTTAATGAGTAATGGCTAATAAGTAACTATAAGTACTCTAAATTACCAAAATCAACAATAAAAGAAGATCCAATACAAATACATGAATTTTATTTATATTTTAAATTTTTAACCGTTTTAATAAATATCTTCTACTATTTCATTGCAGATTTAATGTTTTTGCATATATTATTACATTTTTTTTTAAGTATATAATGGTGTTTTATTGAGCATAAACATCCACCCTTTAATAATAAGTAATATAAACGATTATTATTTCAAATATATTTATTTAATAGTTAAAAAAAATATTAACCACAGCAATTGGCATGAAAAATTTAAATACCTAGTAAATATTTATTATTCATTTAATTTAAAAACATTAAATTTTTGTTAGTTCATTATTAAAAGTAGAACTGTAAAAGCATGATAATTATGTTATGTTAAAATATATGCTAATAGCATCTAATACAATAGTGTATGATAGCATTAAAATCACTATCTAAATAATTTAATACACATTGGTGGAATAACTAAGTCTAAAATAATTGGCTATGTGATTCTAGGCATTTATAACATTTACTTTTTAAAAGCTAAATTATTTAACATTACAGTTTTGTCACAATAATGACAAAACTAACAAAAGAGAATAATTTAATTTTTACATAATATACAACAATCAGTAACGACTTGGGTTCTTATGCGATATAGTAGTCGCACTCCTTTGGTAAATATGAAAAAAAAAAATAATATAAAATGATCAAGCACTTAATTACTTAAGGTATATTATGTATTAATAATTTAGTTGCAATGATGGTTATATTATGGCGAATTTTGTCAGACTATCTCAACATTTTTCTTTATGTCATAAATAGATTTTTTGTTGTGACACTGGAGTGAGATGTATACATTTTTTTTTGCATTACCAAGTCAAACCAACACAAGCCGCCACTGCATACAATCAATTATCTTATTGTGCATCAGTATGTAATAAAAGGATATTTGTGAAAAAAAAAAAATCAACTCGGCAAATGTCAGATGTTAGTTCAAACTGTATAATTTGTGTGACACAACTAGCAACACAATCACAGTCAAAAATAAATTAATATCTTGCCTGAATCACAACTGTCAAGAGGTCCCTGTAGCTTTTTTTTGAGCCACCAATGTGCATAAAGTTCAGATCGAAATGTAACACCTTTGTCTAGTGGCACAGAAACATTATTATTCAGTGATAATGAATCTATATCTTCAAAAATACACGAGTTGATATGTAATGACGAAGAACATTTACACAAATTTTCAGAATTGCTACTAGATGTTTCAGTAGGCGGTAATGGTGATTGCTGTGCAATAGGAATTGTGATATCTGCCAACCCAGAATCAGACGACCTTAAACTGTTATGATCTTTGAAATTGAAATATTGAAAATCTTGACTTATTTCTGTATCTTTTTCATCTTCACCACTGTTATCATAACAGTAAGACGTTTTTAAATCACACAAGGAGAATGTACTATCCTGATTATCTGATAAGTAAATGTCATCTTTATTGTCTGTATTTAGTAATGGAATTGTCAAATGTTTTGGTTTTAAATTTTCAATATTAGATTCGTAGTTCAAAAAATGCTGATTATAATTATCATTCATGTCTTCCTTGTACAATGTTGACATAGTTAAATCTTGACAGGCTTTGGTTTGAATTGGAGTGAACAACAATTTTTTCCCATAAATAATTTTTCCATCTTCTTTAAGAACCATTGACGAGCAATGTCTTGGTGATGCAATATCGTAATTATTTGATTCATTAGATTTGTCATTGTGTTGTGTTCCTTCTAGACATTGCTGTTTACTTTTACAAGGAGAATAAAATTCACTACGTTCATTTGCATAACGCCTAACAACTTTTGATGTATCAATACTATTTATGTATTGTGAATAAAGAATTAATTTCAAAAGTGATCTAGTTATAACACCCTTGCATACTAAATGTGCAAAGTAATCACTAAGGCGGCCAAGACTTAAACTTACTGATTTACTAGATGTAGTATTAGTGGCACACTTATTTCCTAATTGCTTGTTAATTTTTTGTATCCAATCAATTTGCTCTTCTTTGGACTGACAAACAGCAACAATGCGATCAATTAAAGGACCTAAAAATATAAATTTTATTCAATTTATTTTTAAAAAATTTAATAATGTTATAAATTAATAATGAATACTGGATGGATAATTATTTCTTACCAGATATTTCAAAAGCATTTTTTATGGCACCATTATTATCTAATTTTTTGACATAAATTCCACTTAATGGTAATTTACCCTAAAAAAAGATAAATGTAAATACAACTATAACTATCTATTTTCATATTATTTAACAAATATAATTGAATATTGATGAGTTGAGTAATATACATATAAAAATATTATATAATATTATAAATTAATATATATAAAATTATTTTATTTTTTTCAAGATCTGAATACTATATATTATAAACACAATATACCAACATTTACTGCTTTTACTTATCTAATGAAACACAGGAAAATCTAAATCTATAAGTCAATTACAATTGAGTGTAAAATTACTTATATCAAATTAAAAAGGATTATTTAATATATGTAAGCACATTGATGAAAATTGGTAATATCTGTAGTATTCACTAAAAAAGGTAGATTTAGTTCACATTATTATCAAATGTCGACACATTGTGGCTGTGAATTAAGAACAAGAATCAAAAGTTTGGAGATTATTATCAATGGCATCAAAAAAATGATAAATTTTACAATAATATTTATTTGAAACAACAATTTTTACACGAATTACAGATATTAATCCACAAAATATAAAGGTAGTTGATGTACAAGTAATTTATACTAAAATTTATAAATTATGAACTAATATTTATGTTTTAATCAGTCAAGAATTATAGTTGATAACTATCAGATTGTGGACTGTAACTAACACGCATAATTAATGGATAAATAGAGGCAGTAAATATCATAATTGTGTTATGATAAGAAAAAAATAATAAAGATTGTACAATAGGCTTACTTCATATATAAACGAACTTAGTCTTTGGGATACTGATAAAATAACCAGATGAGTAGAAAATAACATTAAATATCTATCTTTATGCTCAGAGCCAAATGCAACAGAACCAATTTTAATTGCATCACCTAAACTTAATGCATCAGTGCCTTCCCATCCTTGTACAACTCCACTTAATATAGATAATTCCAATTCTTTTTGTTTTCTTGTTGATAAGCATACACTCTGAAAAATTAAATATAATATTTGTAATTTTGTTTTAATATTATCTTAGTAGAAACAAATAACAAAATTTAGTAAACCATAATTTACTTTAAAAAATCTTAAGAAAAATAAAATTTTCACAATTTCTAACTGCCAAATAATATTAAGGCTTAGTGATAAAAGGACTAAGGTGACTAAAGTGTTTGTAAATCACATAGTTTAAAAAAAAACTGGATATATTTCATCAAAAAAAAAAAAAAAACAATTGAACAAATTCAAGTTCAAATATTATGGTAGTAGTATTTTATTTTTTGTAATATAAAAATTTACAAACCGCAATTTCTTTATAAATGCTTATGGATCGCTGAGTATCTCCTCTATCAACATGACTTTCTTCAAGATGTCTTTCCAGTTCTTGGAGCATCCCACTATACTTGTCTAATCTTCGAAATGGTTTGCTTAATGACACAGTCAGCACTAAAATTCCAGGACTAACTGCACCCTGTGTTTCCATTATTTGATTTAATTCATCTCTAAAATTTAACCATGCAAGGTAAATTAATTAATTATTTAAGGAAAAACAAAATAATTATAGTCCATACTTGTATTTATCAATGATATTAACTGCTCTGGGATGAGAAGCGCAGTATTGCAAATGTACAGTCCGTATAAAAGATGCTTTGTTTAGAAACAGTTTACCAATTCTTTGATCAGACTGCGGTAATCCAGAGACTTGTTCTAATGATTTCAGAAGTTCTTCATGAGTTTTCGAAACTTCTTCAATATTATTTACTAATTGGTTATATTCTTCAATAGTCATTCTATAATCAAATCATTACTATTATTATTATTATTTATACTTAAATTATATTGTAGTAAAAATGCAATACATATTTGAGTTTTTTAAAGGAATCAAAAAACTCTGGATAAGTGTCTTCAATTCAGTGACATGTGCTCTTTCAGATTCCACAATATCCATGACTACTACAGCTCGGTTAGCTCTTAACTGCTCTGTTAAATCAATCGGTATATTTGGCACTTTATTGTTTGTAGTATTTTCCACTGTAATAAATAAATTTACAATATCATAACTATAAATGAATAAAAATTAATGTTTTACCTTGTGGTTTATATTCTCTAACATAATTTGATGGAAACCAACCAGTTTTTTCTTTAAGAGTTCCTTCCCACCAGCCACCATCTTCTTTTTGAGTGACAATTACAATATCACCTTTTTTCAAACAGAGCTAGAAAGAAAAGAAATATACTACAATAATTTAAATAAAATATTCAAAATAAAATAAAATATAAATAAATTTATATGCATGGGCTTCCATGCACTTAAAATACGCAAGCTCAACACACAATTAATAAATAACACTTAATGAGTATAAATATACTTTTTATAAATATATAAAAATAATAAAATCATACCATAACGTTGGTTCAAGGTCTCCTCTAAGGGATATAAAATGATTAAAGACATGAAAATATAATATTACAATTCAATGTATATTAAAGCAAATAAATATTATTGGCAATTCATAAAAATATAAACTAAGATTAAATAAGCAATAATCAAAACATCAAAATGACATTAAATATAAGCGCAAACTCAATGATATCAACACATTATTTTACCTCGTCATTATTTTTTCCTTTAAACGAATATACAGCTTGTACGAGTAGTGGCTCATTAGAAGTCATTTTAAATTCACTATAAAAACTTCATGAACTGTAACAAAATAAAACAAAATAACTTATTAAAATATCAACATTATTTGTTTAAACTGGGCAGTAAAATTAGTAATGCTTTATATTACTCAGAAAGAAAAAAATTATTATTGATAAAAATGATTGTGAACTTCATAGTACTTGTTATAAATAAGCATACCTAGGATTATGTATTTTGGCAAAGCTACAATAATGACAAAATAAAATATGGTATGAGTGTGTTAGGAATGTTGGACTAAAGCCAATTCATGGTTAAGAATGTAACATTTGGGTTTAATTTTTACAGTAAGTATTAATATAATAAGTCAAGTAGAAAAATAATATACATATATATCAACTTGACACAATAATAAATTGATTTACATTGTCTGAAATAGTAATTTAGTCTTATATCAAATTATATTTTAATAAAATAGGTATTGATTTGAAAGTTTATTGTAATAATTAAAACCTATGTAAAATATACACACAAATACCTTTCATTTTTAAACATAATAGTTCTTAATTTATATTGTTGATGCATCTAAATCATTAACCATTTAACTAACGCAATTGATGTGAAAGAAACTACTAAGAATCAGATTATATAGGTATCTAAGTACTTACTATTTTAATCAGAGATTACCCGCCCACCTAAAACAATTAATAGTTATTGTCAGAGCAATAAATAAATCAACTCACCCATCAATAAATTCTTAAACTTAATAACATATACTGTTTACACTAAATATGTAGACTAATAAAACTTAAACATAAATTAAACTTCATGACTTGATGTTTAAGTATTTGCGACATAATTTAGGTAATTTTATTACGATACTTTATATTCAAATAACTAATAAAACAAAAATTCACAATTCAAAATTATTTTAAAGAATATAAGTATTAAGTAACAAATAATAAATTATTTTTTATTTGTTGCAAACAGGTGGATTAAAATTTAAAATATTTAGTGTTTATGATTGTTGATCACTCACTAAACTATAATAACAAACATTTCGATGTCAAATTCACAGATAACAGCTTATCAATAATAAATGTGGCCTAGTGATTAAAGAAAAATTTCATAATAATATATTACGTGTATACCGTGAAGATTAGAGATATTATATTATACAATATTTATATACTCTGTAATAGATATAATTGTTTATCAGATAATTTGTGTTCCGCATATTAATTCCCGCAATAAAAGAAGCAGGTTTAAATACAAACGGAAATTATCAATTTCCTTAAACATTTCTTACTGAACACAAAATTCATGTAACATCAGGAAATCTACAAATGAAACAATAATTTTACTTGAATGAATAAAATATTTAATTAATATTTATCATAATGTGTGTATCTCATCAAGTATGTAAAATATTAATAAATATTTATGTATTAATATTCATATCTATCATACCTATTATTTGTATTATGCAAATAGTTGACCTTTATGTTTTTACCTGTGTACTGAATAGTTTGAATAAAAGTGGTAGTGGCTACTCAACGGTCTAGCAAACAAATTTTTGTTGCATACTCACATGAATATAGATTGTAGACATTTATATAGGTACAAAATAAAATTTCACAAGCATGTATATAACATATATATAGTTAATTCTTTAATATTTTGGTGTTATATAAAAATTTACTATTTATTTTCACTTTGTTCAATTAATACTAACAACGAAAAATGGGATGAAATAGTAATAACAGTTCTTGCTAGGGTAAAAAAATTAATGTAGTATTGAGTTTAATATGAATAAATTACAATTTTATCAAAATAATGAAGTCGAGTATATAGGATTATTGTTTTGTAAATAATAAGTGAAACCTGCAAATGATAATCCTATCACTACAATTAAGAAACTTTATACATCTTATAACAAAAAAAAAAACTGAAACAAATATTTGGAATAATAAATTGTTCAAGACAATTAATACCAAATTTGTCAGAATTAAGCTCACCAGGAAACTATTAAAAATGAATTAATACTTAATTTGCACAGGCATCAGTTCTAAAACATTTTGACATAAATAAGCAAATTACAGTATAGTGCAGGCTTGCCCAACCCGCGGCCTGTGACCAATTTATAAAAATTAGAAATTTGTATAGGTGCTTTACCTTATACTTGTTTTATCACTGATAAATGTGTTAGAGTAGAATGGAGTTAGAATAAATATGTTTCAGCTGAATTTGAATGAATTAATGAGTAAGTATTAATACTAAATTATTTTTACTGACAAAATTATATGATGCGTACATACTACATATATATTTCAAGATTTGTATTTGCTTTGTTAGTATACCTACCAAAATGTATTATTGGTATTAAAAAATTAAATTTTAAAATCAAGTATTTTTTTCTATTGTTATTGAAAATAGGGTTGCTAACTTTTTTAATTGTAAAAACTGGACATCTAACTGAAAACCGTTTTTTTTTTTGTCTAATATAAATATTTATTATTATGAATAATTAATTTTTTTATTAGTTTATTACTCTACTTCTGATAGGTAATACAATAAATAAATAAAAGTATTTAATATAACATGTATATTAATTGAACAAATGAATAAATATAATAAATTAAGTTTATATATATTAATTAAGTGCTACTTTGGTATTTTAAAATTGTATTTTTTCGGCCTTTATGAGTCACTTTCTATCTCCAAAACTTCACAAAATTTTTAACAAGACAAACTGTAGTAGAAATTTTGTACATTTAATAATTTATGGCGTCCAGTTGAAAGGTATAACTGTACACTGAACAGGAACCAGAAAATCTGAACTGTCCAGGTGAAAACTGGACGGTTGCAACCTTAATTGAAAATAGTATTGAAATCAAAAGTAATCTTATAAAATCTAAAACAAGTGCAAGAGATCAAGTGTAAATGTATTTTCTTCATAAAGATAATGAAGATTGGAGAAAAGAAAACTCCTTCCTCAGAAATTATCCTTTTGGTTATCATTCTCTTGAATTGATTAACTAACAAATTATTCAAATTCTACTGAGATATTGGTAAATCCATGTTCGATATAATTGTTGATTTAGGTAGGTATATTCCAGAATTATTTTTAATTATTATTAGAGTTGGAATTTTGAAAAATTTTGTCTAAACACCAAATTCTCATGACTTTAATAAAGTCAAGATTGAATTTAGCTTACCCAGACTTAGCGTTTAAATTTGAAACTAGTGTATCCACAGTTGGTAATATTATTTTAACATTAATAAGTGTTCTTTATAAAATTTTGTATATTAAATTAATAAATACAGTAGGTACCATAAAAAATGAAATCTAAAATCCATTTTAAAAGACTGATGGTTAGACTGAAGAAGTCTAAAAATTTAAAACATATTTCTTGCTTTATACTAAATCATTATTAGTATTTCAATTATGTGCTGGGTTAGTAAATTTCCAAAATTCAATAATAAAAGAAGTTAAGAATTGTTTATGAATAATGACAACACAAAAATATAAAATAAAAATTCTAATATTCAGTTTTGTTAGATTCTGAAAGGAGTGATGAATGTATTAATTTAACAATGATGTATGTTTTTTTTTTTTGTTTGTTTTTGTGTCTGTGTACAGCATAACTAGTCGAAATAATGCTTCAATTTCAAACTTCGGGGGTAGTTTCCGATGGAAAAGTGAATACCCTTGGTGCATTATAGAGATCAAAAGTAAACATTTTCCAACAGTTTTTAAAAAAATCAAAAAAAAAATAAAGTGACAGAAAAACAGGAATTTTCATGCAAAACCAGTTTTTGACCAAATCGATTTTTTTATATGGTTGTAATTCAAAAAATAATCACTGCAAATACTTGAAATTTTTACCAAATATTTATGTTAGTGCTATCTATATACCGTTGAATTTTAAAAAAAATTTTGAATTTTTTTGAGTTATTTATAGACCACTGAAATTTTCGATTTTTATGAGAATTTTTTTTGAAGTGTTGATAAAAAAATTTTGGATGACAAAAAAAATTGAAAATTTAATACAAGGTTCCTTTTGAGTTGTTCTTATTGTAGCTAAAAAAAATTAAAAATCGTAGAACATAACAAATAAATATAATATATAACTATATAAGTATAGTTAGAAACATACTGATAGTGTAAAATAAAATAAAATGTAGGGGAAATAGTACTTATATTATACTTCTGTACAAAAATTGCAATAGTAAAAAATATTAATAATACTTGACTAGATGCTTAGTGTACATTAAATGTGTGTGTTACAAAATTCCGAATACTTACTACAAATTGTTGGTACCTATTAACGAAAAAAGGATTTAGGATCATATTTTTGATCGGTATGTATATATAAACTTGTGGAACAAATCTTGTTTAGCACCCCCTCAAAATTTTGGAAACCAATGTATTTTAACATTATAAAAATGATGGAGCAAAAAGTTTTTTTTGGAAATCATTAGTTTTAAAGTTATAGCCATGTTAAGTTCACGATTTTCGGTGATCTGCGCACACGCAAAACATCGAAAATCGTGTTTCGCGCACGCAAAGTGGCGATATAATATTATAAAATGCAGGTTAAATAATAATATAATATGATACGTGTCGTAGCACTTGTACGGGAACAAGACTACTTAACCAGGCCACCTTATTTTTTCAATTTTTTTTTAAATAGGTACCTAATTAGTTTTTGGAACAATTGCAGTTTAGCTTCCAAATGATTTTTATGATTGTTTTTATTGAAACATCAACGAGTTAAGAACGACGGCACAAAAAAAAATATGTTCAAATCATTATTTTGGAAGTTAAAAATTAAATTTTTAAGTTAAATTTGTAGGTAAAAACACAGCCAATAATTAAATAATAAAACTATCAAGTATAGTGGCTCCCTTCGCCTACCGGATCGGCCGTCAAATCCCCCGGGGCTAAAATAGCTAACGTGGGGTAGAAGGAAGGGGGGTGGAAAGCATACCTGCCCTTCGGGTAGCCAGTAACCTAACCTAACCGCCCTACCTAGCCTATCACCTCCCCGTGACATTAAAGTAAATATTATGTAGTTGTTATTCCGCGCATACGTGAAAATGTAAAATTGTTAATTGTACTTATTTAATTAAATTAAATGAAATGTTTAATTATTAAAAATAAAAAAATATTATGTTTACAAATTATTTTATATAAGTGTTTGTAAATATTAAAACTTCAAATCAATTATCTATATACATATAGGAGACGGCCCCTATTCACTCATCAACGCCCAGACCAAACCGCTGGGTCTAGAGACTTGACATTTTGTACAGAGGTTCCTTAAGCCAGGGGTCACCAAATGGCGGCCCGCAACCGTCCCGTGGATGAATTTTAACCGGCCCGCAGACAAGGAGAGAAAAAGCCAATAATTTAATATGTAACCTAACTTAATCAGCATACTATAATAAATATTATGTACTTCGAATTTTTATGGCCCTCAAACATTTTCTGAATTCTTAATGTGGCCCACGGAAAGTATTAATTGGTGACCCCTGCCTTAAGCAATGTAAGGGCGCACTAAGAAAGGATTTTTCGAAATCCAAATTTTAAAGGGTTGCTTAAACGGGAATTTTGAGATTTACGATGGAAATTTTGTTTTTAATTTTTGTTTATAAATGGTTGCTATAACAACTTGATTTATGTGTTAACACATTTATCACTTTATCATGTTTTTCACATGGACAGTTCTATATCACATGTTCTAGAGTAAGCTCTACCAGTAGTTTGGTTATTTTAGCCCCAAAAGGTAATACCAAAAATACTGTTTATAAAGAGTTATTGAGATGAATAAAATATTTCAATATAAATATATTTTTTTTTTTGGTTTTTATAACACCATAATGTTAAGTATTTTTTGCCGACAAATTAAAATATTACAATACATGGGCAACCAAGGATCAACATAACATCTAAAAGCAGACTGTAATAAATATTAAAACTGATAAAATAAAAGTTATAGTAGGTAACACAAAAAAATGTACACGGGCAAAGCCGGGTTATTCAAGATTTTTGAGAATCAAAACCTAGGTTAGGATTATGTATTAATTGATTATATTAATCTACCGTATTATGTCGAACTTA